>NC_089844.1:162667756-162997756 GCF_035609145.1 Eleutherodactylus coqui
TTTTTTGCATAGAATTGAACATTCGAGTTGGGACCGATAAGCTTTTCCTATTTATGACATAATCAATGCTTGTGCCAAGTTTCACGTTTCTATGACACCGGAAAATGAGAAAAATACATTCCGTACGTAAAATTTGGATGCTAATTCTTTTGCGCATAGAATTGAATAATCGAGTTGGGACCATTAGCTTTTCCTATTTATGACATAATCAATGCTCCTGCCAAATTTCGAGTTTCTATGACACCGGGAAGTGAGAGAATTAGATTCCGTATGTAAAATTTGGACGCTAATTCTTTTGCACATAGAATGGAATAATCGAGTTTGGAACCTTTAACTTTTCCTATTTATGATATATTCAATGCCCATGCCAAATTTTACGTTTCTATGACACCGGAAAGTGAGAAAAATACATTCCGTACGTAAAATTTGGACGCTAATTATTTTGCGCATAGAATTGAATAATCGAGGTGGGACCCATTAGCTTTTCCTGTTTATGACATAATCAATGCTCGTGCCAAATTTCACGTTTCTATGACACCGGAAGTGAGAAAAATACATTCCGTACGTACAATTTGGATGCTAATTCTTTTGCGCATAGAATTGAATAATCAAGTTGGGACCCATTAGCTTTTCCTATTAATGACATAATCAATGCTCGTGCCAAATTTCACGTTTCTATGACACCGGAAAGTGAGAAAATTACATTCCGTACGTAAAATTTGGACGCTAATTCTTTTGCGCATAGAATTGAATAATCGAGGTGGGACCCATTAGCTTTTCCTGTTTATGACATAATCAATGCTCGTGCCAAATTTCACGTTTCTATGACACCGGAAAGTGAGAAAATTATATTCTGTACGTAAAATTTGGACGCTAATTCTTTTACGCATAGAATTAAATAATCGAGTTGGGACTCATTAGCTTTTCCTATTTATTACATAATCAATGCTCGTGCCAAATTTCACATTTCTATGACACCGGAAAGTGAGAAAATTACATTCCGTACGTAAAATTTAGACGCTAATTCTTTTCCGCGTAGAATTCAATAATCGAGTTGGGACCCATTAGCTTTTCCTATTTATGACATAATCAATGTTCGTGCCAAATTTCACGTTTCTATGACACCGGAAAGTGAGAAAAATACATTCCGTACGTAAAATTTGGACGCTAATTCTTTTGCGCATAAAATTGAGTAATTGAGTTGGGTTCCATTAGCTTTTTCTATTTATGACATAATTAATGCTCCTGCCAAATTTCGAGTTTCTATAACACCGGGAAGTGAGAGAATTAGATTCCGTAAGTAAAATTTGGACGCTAATTCTTTTGCGCATAGAATTGAATAATCAAGTTGGGACCTATTAACTTTTCCTATTTATGACATAATCAATGCTAGTGCCAAATTTCACGTTTCTATGACACCGGAAAGTGAGAAAATTACATTCTGTACGTAAAATTTGGACGCTAATTCTTTTGCGCATAGAATTGAATAATGGAGTAGGGACCCATTAGCTTTTCCTATTTATTACATAATCAATGCTCGTGCCAAATTTCACGTTTCTATGACACCGGAAAGTGAGAAAATTACATTCCGTACGTAAAATTAGGATGCTAATTCTTTTGCGCATAGAATTGAATAATCGAGTTGGAACCCATTAGCTCTTCCTATTTATGACATATTCAATGCTAGTGCCAAATTTCACGTTTCTATGACACCGGAAAGTGAGAAAATTACATTCTGTACGTAAAATTTGGACGCTAATTCTTTTGCGCATAGAATTGAATAATGGAGTAGGGACCCATTAGCTTTTCCTATTTATTACATAATCAAGGCTCGTGCCAAATTTCACATTTCTATGACACCGGAAAGTGAGAAAATTACATTCCGTACGTAAAATTTGGACGCTAATTCTTTTGCACATAGAACTGAATAATCGAGTTGGGACCCATTAGCTTTTCCTGTTTATGACATAATCAATGCTCGTGCCAAATTTCACGTTTCTATGACACTGGAAAGTGAGAAAATTACATTCCGTACGTAAAATTTGGACGCTAATTCTTTTGCACATAGAACTGAATAATCGAGTTGGGACCCATTAGCTTTTCCTGCTTATGACATAATCAATGCTCGTGCCAAATTTCACGTTTCTATGACACTGGAAAGTGAGAAAATTACATTCCGTACGTAAAATTTGGACGCTAATTCTTTTGCACAAAGAATGGAATAATCGAGTAGGGACCCATTAGCTTTTCCTATTTATGACATAATCAATGCTTGTGCCAAATTTCACGTTTCTATGACACCGGAAAGTGAGAAAATCACATTCCGTACGTAAAATTAGAATGCTAATTCTTTTGCGCATAGAATTGAATAATCGAGTTGGAACCCATTAGCTTTTCTATTTATTACATAATCAATGCTAGTGCCAAATTTCACGTTTCTATGACACCGGAAAGTGAGAAAAATACATTCCGTACGTAAAATTTGGACGCTAATTCTTTTGCGCATAGAATGGAATAATCGAGGTGGGACCCATTAGCTTTTCCTGTTTATGACATAATGAATGCTCGTGCCAAATTTCACGTTTCTATGATACCGGAAAGTGAGAAAAATACATTCCGTACGTAAAATTTGGACGCTAATTCTTTTGCGCATAGAATTGAATAATCGAGGTGGGACCCATTAGCTTTTCCTGTTTATGACATAATCAATGCTCGTGCCAAATTTCACGTTTCTATGACACCGGAAAGTGAGAAAATTAGATTCCGTATGTAAAATTTGGACGCTAATTCTTTTGCGCATAGAATGGAATAATCAAGTTGGGAACCATTAACTTTTCCTATTTATGACATATTCAATGCCCATGCCAAATTTTACGTTTCTATGACACCGGAAAGTGAGAAAAATACATTCCGTACGTAAAATTTGGACGCTAATTCTTTTGCGCATAGAATTGAATAATCGAGGTGGGACCCATTAGCTTTTCCTGTTTATGACATAATCAATGCTCGTGCCAAATTTCACGTTTCTATGACACCGGAAGTGAGAAAAATACATTCCGTACGTACAATTTGGATGCTAATTCTTTTGCGCATAGAATTGAATAATCAAGTTGGGACCCATTAGCTTTTCCTATTAATGACATAATCAATGCTCGTGCCAAATTTCACGTTTCTATGACACCGGAAAGTGAGAAAATTACATTCCGTACGTAAAATTTGGACGCTAATTCTTTTGCGCATAGAATTGAATAATCGAGGTGGGACCCATTAGCTTTTCCTGTTTATGACATAATCAATGCTCGTGCCAAATTTCACGTTTCTATGACACCGGAAAGTGAGAAAATTATATTCTGTACGTAAAATTTGGACGCTAATTCTTTTGCGCATAGAATTAAATAATCGAGTAGGGACCCATTAGCTTTTCCTATTTATTACATAATCAATGCTCGTGCCAAATTTCACATTTCTATGACACCGGAAAGTGAGAAAATTACATTCCGTACGTAAAATTTAGACGCTAATTCTTTTCCGCGTAGAATTGAATAATCGAGTTGGGACCCATTAGCTTTTCCTATTTATGACATAATCAATGTTCGTGCCAAATTTCACATTTCTATGACACCGGAAAGTGAGAAAAATACATTCCGTACGTAAAATTTGGACGCTAATTCTTTTGCGCATAAAATTGAGTAATTGAGTTGGGTTCCATTAGCTTTTTCTATTTATGACATAATTAATGCTCCTGCCAAATTTCGAGTTTCTATAACACCGGGAAGTGAGAGAATTAGATTCCGTAAGTAAAATTTGGACGCTAATTCTTTTGCGCATAGAATTGAATAATCAAGTTGGGACCTATTAACTTTTCCTATTTATGACATAATCGATGCCCGTGCCAAATTTTAAGTTTCTATGACATTGGGAAGTGAGAGATTTAGATTATGTACGTAAAATTTCGACGCCAATTCTTTTGCGCTATAATTGAATAATCGAGTTGGGACCCAATTACTTTTCCTATTTTGGAGATAATCTATGCTTGTGCCAAATTTCACGTTTCTACGACATCGGGAAGTTGGAGAACTTTTGGCGAGTCAGTCAGTCAGTGAGTCAGTCAGTGACTAGCTGATATACCCGGCTTCGCCCAAGTTAATTTGGTACTGGTGTTTATCTGGTGTTCACACGGAAGATCTTATGAAGTCGTGGTTACTTTAGAGATACCGAGGACAAACATATGTTCACCATTTTGCATAGTTCTCTGCGTTACCCAGGAAACACCACTGGGAGGTAACCATGCGAGAGTTCCTTTATATAAAATGACATCAGGAAGTGAGAGAATTAGTTTCCATACATAAAATTTGGACGCTAATTCTTTTGCACTTAAAATTGAATAATCGAGTTGGGACCCATTAGCTTTTCCTGCTTATGACATAATCAATGCTCGTGCCAAATTTCACGTTTCTATGACACTGGAAAGTGAGAAAATTACATTCCGTACGTAAAATTTGGACGCTAATTCTTTTGCACAAAGAATGGAATAATCGAGTAGGGACCCATTAGCTTTTCCTATTTATGACATAATCAATGCTCATGCCAAATTTCACGTTTCTATGACACCGGAAAGTGAGAAAATCACATTCCGTACGTAAAATTAGGATGCAAAATCTTTTGCGCATAGAATAGAATAATCGAGTTGGGACCGATTAGCTTTTCCTATTTATGACATAATCAATGCTAGTGCCAAATTTCATGTTTCTATGACACCGGAAAGTGAGCAAAATACATTCCGTACGAAAAATTTGGACGCTAATTCTTTTGCGCATAGAATTGAATAATCGAGGTGGGACCCATTAGCTTTTCCTGTTTATGACATAATCAATGCTCGTGCCAAATTTCACAATTCTATGACACCTGAAAGTGAGAAAATTACATTCCGTACATAAAATTAGGATGCTAATTCTCTTGCGCATAAAATTGAATAATCGAGTTGGAACCCATTAGCTTTTCCTATTTATGACATAATCAATGCTAGTGCCAAATTTCACGTTTCTATGACACCGGAAAGTGAGAAAAATACATTCCGTACGTAAAATTTGGACGCTAATTCTTTTGCGCATAGAATGGAATAATCGAGGTGGGACCCATTAGCTTTTCCTGTTTATGACATAATCAATGCTCGTGCCAAATTTCACGTTTCTATGATACCGGAAAGTGAGAAAAATACATTCCGTACGTAAAATTTGGACGCTAATTCTTTTGCGCATAGAATTGAATAATCGAGGTGGGACCTATTAGCTTTTCCTGTTTATGACATAATCAATGCTCGTGCCAAATTTCACGTTTCTATGACACCGGAAAGTGAGAAAATTACATTCTGTACGTAAAATTTGGACGCTAATTCTTTTGCGCATAGAATTGAATAATCGAGTAGGGACCCATTAGCTTTTCCTATTTATTACATAATCAATGCTCATGCCAAATTTCACGTTTCTATGACAACAGAAAGTGAGAAAATTACATTCCGTACGTAAAATGTGGACGCTAATTCTTTTTTGCATAGAATTGAACATTCGAGTTGGGACCGATAAGCTTTTCCTATTTATGACATAATCAATGCTTGTGCCAAGTTTCACGTTTCTATGACACCGGAAAATGAGAAAAATACATTCCGTACGTAAAATTTGGATGCTAATTCTTTTGCGCATAGAATTGAATAATCGAGTTGGGACCCATTAGCTTTTCCTATTTATGACATAATCAATGCTCCTGCCAAATTTCGAGTTTCTATGACACCGGGAAGTGAGAGAATTAGATTCCGTATGTAAAATTTGGACGCTAATTCTTTTGCACATAGAATGGAATAATCGAGTTGGGAACCATTAACTTTTCCTATTTATGATATATTCAATGCCCATGCCAAATTTTACGTTTCTATGACACCGGAAAGTGAGAAAAATACATTCCGTACGTAAAATTTGGACGCTAATTATTTTGCGCATAGAATTGAATAATCGAGGTGGGACCCATTAGCTTTTCCTGTTTATGACATAATCAATGCTCGTGCCAAATTTCACGTTTCTATGACACCGGAAGTGAGAAAAATACATTCCGTACGTACAATTTGGATGCTAATTCTTTTGCGCATAGAATTGAATAATCAAGTTGGGACCCATTAGCTTTTCCTATTAATGACATAATCAATGCTCGTGCCAAATTTCACGTTTCTATGACACCGGAAATTGAGAAAATTACATTCCGTACGTAAAATTTGGACGCTAATTCTTTTGCGCATAGAATTGAATAATCGAGGTGGGACCCATTAGCTTTTCCTGTTTATGACATAATCAATGCTCGTGCCAAATTTCACGTTTCTATGACACCGGAAAGTGAGAAAATTATATTCTGTACGTAAAATTTGGACGCTAATTCTTTTACGCATAGAATTAAATAATCGAGTTGGGACTCATTAGCTTTTCCTATTTATTACATAATCAATGCTCGTGCCAAATTTCACATTTCTATGACACCGGAAAGTGAGAAAATTACATTCCGTACGTAAAATTTAGACGCTAATTCTTTTCCGCGTAGAATTCAATAATCGAGTTGGGACCCATTAGCTTTTCCTATTTATGACATAATCAATGTTCGTGCCAAATTTCACGTTTCTATGACACCGGAAAGTGAGAAAAATACATTCCGTACGTAAAATTTGGACGCTAATTCTTTTGCGCATAAAATTGAGTAATTGAGTTGGGTTCCATTAGCTTTTTCTATTTATGACATAATTAATGCTCCTGCCAAATTTCGAGTTTCTATAACACCGGGAAGTGAGAGAATTAGATTCCGTAAGTAAAATTTGGACGCTAATTCTTTTGCGCATAGAATTGAATAATCAAGTTGGGACCTATTAACTTTTCCTATTTATGACATAATCGATGCCCGTGCCAAATTTTAAGTTTCTATGACATTGGGAAGTGAGAGATTTAGATTATGTACGTAAAATTTCGACGCCAATTCTTTTGCGCTATAATTGAATAATCGAGTTGGGACCCAATTACTTTTCCTATTTTGGAGATAATCTATGCTCGTGCCAAATTTCACGTTTCTACGACATCGGGAAGTTGGAGAACTTTTGGCGAGTCAGTCAGTCAGTGAGTCAGTCAGTGACTAGCTGATATACCCGGCTTCGCCCGAGTTAATTTGGTACTGGTGTTTATCTGGTGTTCACACGGAAGATCTTATGAAGTCGTGGTTACTTTAGAGATACCGAGGACAAACATATGTTCACCATTTTGCATAGTTCTCTGCGTTACCCAGGAAACACCACTGGGAGGTAACCATGCGACAGTTCCTTTATATAAAATGACATCAGGAAGTGAGAGAATTAGTTTCCATACATAAAATTTGGACGCTAATTCTTTTGCACTTAAAATTGAATAATAGAGTTGGGACCCATTAACTTTTCCTATTTATGACATATTCAATGCTTATGGCAAATTGCATGTTTCTATGACATTGAGAAGTGAGAGATTTAGATTATGTACGTAAAATTTTGACGCTAATTCTTTTGCGCTAGAATTAAATCGAGTTGGGACCCATTACCTTTTCCTATTTATGACATAATCAATGCTTATAGCAAACTTAATGTTTCTACGACAACGGGAAGTGAGAGAATTAGATCCCGTACGTAAAATTTAGATGCTAATTCTTTTGCGCTTAGAATTGAATAATCGAGTTGGGACCCATTAACTTTTCATATTTATGACGCAATCAATGCCCGTGCCAAATTTCAAGTTTCTATTACACCAAGAAATGAGAGAATTAGATTTCGTATGTAAAATGTGGACGCTAATTCTTTTGCGCTTAGAATTGAACAATCTAGTTGTGACCCACTAACTTTTCCTATTTATGACATAAGCAATGCTCATGCCAAATTTCAAGTTTCTCTGACATTGGGAAGTGAGAGAAATAGATTCCGTACGTAAAATTTGGACGCTAATTCTTTTGCGCATAGAATTGAATAATCGAGTTGGGACCCATTAACTTTTCCAATATATGACACAATCAATGCCCGTGCCAAATTTCAAGTTTCTATGACACCTGGAAGTGAAAGAATTAGATTCCGTACGTAAAATTTGGACGCTAATTTTTTGCGCTTAGAATTGAATAATCGAGTTGGCACCTATTAGCTTTTCCTATTTATGACATTATAAATGCTCATGCCAAATTTCACGTTTCTATCACATTGAGAAGTGAGAGAATTAGATCCCGTACGTAAAATTTGAACGCTAATTTTTTTGCGCTAGAATTGAATAATCAAGTTGGGACCCATTAGGTTTTCCTATTTATGACATAATCAATGCTCGTGCCAAATTTTACGTTTCTATGACACTGCAAAGTGAGAAAATTAGATTCCGTACGTAAAATTTGGACGCTAATTCTTTTGCGCATAGAATTGAATAATCGAGTAGGGACCCATTAGCTTTTCCTATTTATGACATATTCAATGTTTGTGCCAAATTTCACGTTTCTATGACACCGGAAAGTGAGAAAATTACATTCTGTACGTAAAATTTGAACGCTAATTTTTTTGCGCATAGAATTCAATAATCGAGTTGGGACCCATTAGCTTTTCCTATTTATGACATAATCAATGCTCGTGCCAAATTTGACATTTTTATGACACCGGAAAGTGATAAAATTACATTCCGTGCGTAAAATTTGGACGCTAATTCTTTTGCGCATAGAATTGAATAATCAAGTTGGGACCTATTAGCTTTTCCTATTTATGACATAATCAATGCTCATGTCAAATTTCACGTTTCTATGACACCAGAAAGTGAGAAGTTTACATGCTGTACGTAAAATTTGGACGCTAATTCTTTTGCGCATAGAATCAAATAATCGAGTTGGGACCCATTAGCTTTTCCTACTTATGACATAATCAATGCTCTTGCCAAATTTCACGTTTCTATGACACCGGAAAGTGAGAAAATGACATTCTGTACGTAAAATTTGAACGCTAATACTTTTGTGCATAAAATTGAATAATGGAGTTGGGACCCATTAGCTTTTCCTACTTATGACATAATCAATGCTCTTGCCAAATTTCACGTTTCTATGACACCGGAAAGTGAGAAAATGACATTCTGTACGTAAAATTTGAACGCTAATACTTTTGTGCATAAAATTGAATAATGGAGTTGGGACCCATTAGCTTTTCCTATTTATGACATAATCAATGCTCATGCCAAATTTGACGTTTCTATGACACCGGAAAGTGAGAAAAATACATTCCGTATGTAAAATTTGGACGCTAATTCTTTTGCACTTAGAATTGAATAATCGAGTTGGGACCCATTAGCTTTTCCTATTTATTACATAATCAATGCTCGTGCCAAATTTCCTGTTTCTATGACACCAGAAAGTGAGAAAAATATATTTGGTATGTAAAATTTGGACGCTAATTCTTTTGCGCATAGAATTGTATAATCAAGTTGGTACCCGTTAACTTTTCCTATTTATGACATATTCAATGCCCGTGCCAAATTTTAAGTTTCTATGACATTGGGAAGTGAGAGATTTAGATTATGTACGTTAAATTTTGACGCTAATTCTTTTGCGCTAGAATTGAATAATCGAGTTGCGACCCAATTACTTTTCCTATTTTAGAGATAATCTATGCTTGTGCCAAAATTCACGTTTCTATGACACCGGGAAGTTGAAAAACTTTTGGCGAGTCAATAAGTCAGTGAGTCAGTCAGTGAGTCAGTGAGGGCTTTCTTCTTTATATATATAGATGGTTTGAGTCTTCAGATCTTTATTTTGGAATGCTGCATTCTAAGGGTCCTTTCACACGGAACGGAATATTCTGCAGCGGCAATATGGAATAATGCATACTGGGAAGGTCAGCCCATGCATAGTACAGAGAATGAAGAAAAATGCAAGTACGCAGGGTTCACTGGCCGCGGTCACGGACGGATTCTGTGTGGGATTTCCAAGGTGCCGTGTGCATATGAGGCTTAGAGGTACTCTTTATTAGGTTCCGTGCTAAAGCAGAGGGTGGTTCTTGGTGGTGCATACTGTGAATGTGTCGCACAGGGGGGCAGATTGGGCCCTATTCTTTATAATTAGACATTTTAGAAGAATTGTACAGTAAAATATGGTAAATGAGGTGTAACACTTATAAATGTCAGGTTCTGCAGCACCCATCACAGCTTACATGGCCATTCAATGTCTGAGTTTTCACACAGACTGATAGTCCATGCGAAAAAAAATATTGCAGCATGTTCTTTCATGATTAGAGATGAGCGAGCACACTCGTCCGAGCTTGATGCTCGTTCAAGCATTAGGGTACTCGAGATGCTCGTTACTCGAGATGAACACCACGTGGTACTCAAGTCAATTGCATTTCCTTCCCCACATGTTTAGCGCCATTTTCTAGCCAATAGACATGCGGGGAAAGCATTACCACTTCCTGCTCTGACGTTCCAGCCCCCCCCTTCCCACAGCAGTGAGTGGCTGGGCCGATCAAGTGACCGCCGAGTACTTAAAATGGTCCCACCCGTGGCTCGCCTCAGACTCATGCTGGAAGATGTGAGGGAAAGAGCTGCTGCTGATATAGGGTAAGTGTTAGAGTAGGATACTGTCTTCAAGAACCCCAACGGTCCTTCTTAGGGCTACATCTGACCGTGTGCATTACTGTTGTGGCTGGCTGGGAGCAGTAGTGCACCAATTTTTTTTTTTTCATCTCGGGCTGTGCAGGCCATTTCATCAATAGCGTTCTCAGTCTGCAGTGTATTATGTAGAGTTTAGGGAAAGAGCTGCTGCTGATATAGGGTAAGTGTTAGAGTAGAATCCTGTCTTCAAGAACCCCAACGGTCCTTCTTAGGGCTACATCTGACCATGTGCATTATACTTATGGCTGGCTGGGAGCAGTAGTGCATCAATTTTTGTATTACGCATCTAGGCCAATTCTCGGCCTTTCAGTAATAGCGTTCTCAGCCTGCAGTGCCGTACAATCCCGCTCTCACCGCAAAATTGCTCTCTAATATTTCCTAGCCTACTGCAAACTATTTCAGTTATACCGTTCTGTGTCTGCAGTGCATTAGACACAGTGTAGGGGCACAGCCATTTCTATTGGAAAAGTTATTAGAGATGAGCGAGCACCAAAATGCTCGGGTGCTCGTTGCTCGAGTCGAACTTTCCGCGATGCTCGAGGGTTCGTTTCGAGTAACAAACCCCATTGAAGTCAATGGGCGACTCCAGCATTTTTGTATATCAGCCATGCTCTGCTAAGGTTTTCATTGGTGAAAATCTGCAAAACCCAAGAAAGTGCTGGAAACGACACAGATACGGATAGGGCAGGCGAGGGGCAACATGCTGGGCTGCATCTCAGGTTCCCAGGTCCCACTATTCAGCCACAATAGCGGCAAGAGTGCCCCCCCCCCCCCCTACCAATTTTTACTTCGGACAAACCCTCATTAGCAAGGCACACCTTAGCTAAGCACCACACTACCTCCAACAAAGCACAAGCACTGCCTGCGGGACACACCGCTGCCTCTTCTCCTGGGTTACATGCTGCCCAACCCCCCCCCCCCCCGCACGACCCAGTGTCCACAGCGCACACCAAAGTGTCCCTGCGCAGCCTTCAGCTGCCCTCATGCCACACGCTGGTCTCACAGCCACACCACCCTCATGTCTATTTATAAGTGCGTCAGCCATGAGGAGGAACCGGAGGCACACACTGCAGAGGGTTGGCAGGGCCAGGCAGCGACCCTCTTTAAAAGGGGCAGGGCAATAGCCCACAATGCTGTACAGAAGCAATGAGACAACCAATCCTGTGCCACCTCCATCAGGAGCTGCAAACGTGGGCATAGCAATGGGGAATCCGTGTGCCACACAGTATTCATTCTGTCAAGGTGTCGCATAGCTCAATCGACACTGCAAGGGGAAAGCCATCTGCACTCTGCCCTCTACCCAAGTCAGTCAGTGTCTTTGTGTCAGACAGGTCAAACCCCGCGATGGGAACTAAGTTTGCACCAACAGCATAGGGGGGTCTTAGGAAGCCCAAGACATGAACAAAAAATTGATCTGACCGGCCAAACATGGCAGACTTGCACCGCGCCCACGACATAGGCCTCGGCCCCCAGCTTCAGCAATCCTAGGCAGGAAGCGGACTTTCACTGCACCCAGGACATAGGCCTCTGCATAAACCCTCAGCAATCGCGGGCCTACAGCGGACTCCTATGCTAGCGTAGCTGTGCACGTCTCATTAGCGCTGTATTGCTCCTGTAGTTTGTCCCATTGCAGTGCCCCGGATAGTAGAGCTAACATCAGATTAAATACAGGTGGGCTTCGGCCCACACTGCATGCCCCAGTCAGAAAGGGGCTTTTTATAAATAGTCACAGGCAGGTACAACTCCGCAATGGGAATTCCGTGTGCACCCACAGCATGGGTGGATCCCTGGAACCCACCGGCGGTACATAAATATATCCCATTGCAGTGCCCTGGACAGCAGAGCTAACGTCAGATTAAATGCAGGTGGGCTTCGGCCAAGAATGTTTTCATAGTTGGAGGAGGAGGACGGCGAAGTTTTTGAGGCAGTACGTGTCCTGTCCCCGTGTCCGTGGTTATATGCACCTTCCCAGTGACCACGTCGCTGAAAAGTTGTCGCGCCTGTGGAACCTAGTAGCGTGGCCTCGCCACCATCATGTCTTTGGGAAGCCTCCGTTTCCACTACCCTGTAACATTGCAGTAGCAGCAGTATAGGCAGAGCCGAGAATTATTAACATTTCAGCGGTAAGAGTATGCACAAACCCCTGTAACATTTCATTGGCAGCAGTGAGGACAGACCCCACTAACATTTCATTTGCAGCAGTATACACAGACCCCAGTAATATTTCAGTAGTATCAGTATAGACAGACCCCAGCAACAGCAACGTAGAAGCAGTAGAGACAAAGCAGCAGATTCACATTTCCCTGGCAGCATTGTAGGGAGAGCTTAGAATTGGTAAGATTTCAGTAGTAGGAGTATAGTCAGGCCCCAGCAACAGTAACGTAGAAGCAGTAAGGGCAAAGCAGCAGATTCACATTTCCCTGGCAGCAGTGTAGGGAGAGCATAGTATTGGTAAGATTTCAGTAGTAGGAGTATAGACAGGCCCCAGCAACAGTAACGTAGAAGCAGTATGGGCAAAGCCCACTATTAGTTACATTTCTGTTATAGCAGTATAGACCTGCCCCAGTAAAATTTCCGTTGAAGCATTATGGGTAGAGCCCAGTATTAGTAAAATTACAGTAGTAACAGTATACACCAACCAAGGTAACATTTCAGGAGCAGAAGTATCGGCAGACCGATGTAATATTTCGGTTGCTGAAGTACAGTCAGACCCCTGTAGCATTACTGTGGCAGAAGTATAGGTAGGCAGAACAGAGTTACATTTCTGTAGCAAAAGTGTAGGCCAACCCCACACACAGCGGTGTACCATGAGTGCAGGCGAAGTCCATAAAAATTACTTGGATTACATTGTAGGCGAGGGCCCGAAAAATTGGTGTACCGACAGTACAAATGTACCCCAGAAAAATTGCCCATGCTCAACCCAGAGGGCAGGTGAAACCCATTAATCGCTTAGCGTACTGTGGCTTAATTTTTAACTAGGCCTGGAGGCAGCCCAGTCTAAAAAACCAGACAGACACCGTATGCAGCGTATATATGTATACTCTTTCCCTTTGGCGGGATGACGGCGATCATGTAACGGACACAGCAGAGCCAGGAAACAATTATGCGCAAGCCTGTAGTGAGACCTAGGTGCGTATGACTGAGCTACTGGAATTCACAGGGCAGAACCAGTCAAGTGGCCAAAGGCCAGTGGTAGGCCTTAAGTATTTTCCTTCAATTTTTTAAAATGGTGAGGTGAAAAACCAGACAGACACCGTATGCAGTGTATATATGTGTACTCTTTCCCTCTGGCGGGATGACGGCGATCATGTAACGGACACAACAGAGCCAGGAAACAATTATGCACAAGCCTGCTGTAACGCTTAGCTGGGTAATAATGAGCGACTACTACCCCCAGCAGACACGCAGTAAACTGTACACGGTCACAGGCTTGGCTGGGTAATAATGAGCGACTACTACCCCCAGCAGACACGCAGTAAACTGAAGACGGTCACAGGCAGCCCAAATATAGTATTTTTTTCCAATTTTTGGGAAAAAGCCCACTGCCTATATAGCCTGTATATGGATTTCCCTGTTGGAGGATGACTGTGGTTATTGAAAGCACAGTGCAGCCAGAAAAAATTATGCGCAAGGCTGCAGTAACACCTAGCTGGGTAATAGTGAGCGACTACTACCCCCTGCAGACACGCAGTAAACTGAACACGGTCACAAGCAGCCCAAAGATTTTTTTTTTCCAATTTTTTTGAAAAAGCCCACTGCCTATATAGCCAGTATATCTCTTTCCCTGTACCACTGTCCCTGCCTCACCAGTACTGCCCCTATACTCAGTAAAATGACTGCAGACTGAGGACGCTATGGTCTGCACGCCCGATATACAAAAAAAAAAAATGTGCAAAACTGCTAGAAGCAGCCTCAACAGTACTGCACACGGTCAGATGTGGCCCTAAGAAGGACCGTTGGGGTTCTTGAAGACGAAGATAACAACCTAACACTCTCCCTATAGCAGCTACAGCAGGACGGCACTTTCCCTAATGTCTCTCAGCGTGCATCTGTGGCGAGCCGCGGCCGGCCCCAGTTTATATACTCGGGTGTCACCTGATCTCCCCAGCCACTCACTGCAGGGGGGTGCGATAGGGCTGGAACTTCACAGGAGGAAGTTGTAATGCCTTCCCTGTCTTTCTATTGGCCAGAAAAGGGCGCAAATTTCTCAGGGAAGAAAATGGAAGTGACTCGAACACCGCGTGGTGCTCATCTCGAGTAACGAACATCTTGAGTACCCTAATATTCGAACGAGCATCAGGCTCGGACGAGTACGTTCGCTCATCTCTAAAAGTTATCTATATATATAAAGACGAAAGCCCTCACTGACTGACTCACTCACTGACTGACTCTCCACTAATTCTCCAACTTCCCGATGTCGTAGAAGCATGAAATGTGGCATAAGCATAGATTATGTCCAAAATAGGAAAAGTAAATGGGTCCCAACTCGATTATTCAAATCTAGCGCAAAAGAATTAGCGTCCAAATTTTACGTACGTAATCTAATTCTCTCACTTCCCGATGTCGTAGAAACATGAAATTTGGCACGAGCATTGATTATGTCATAAATAGGAAAAGATAATGGTTCCCAACTCGATTATTCAATTCTAAGCGCAAAGGAATTAGCATTCAAATTTTACGTACGTAATCTAATTCTTTCACTTCCCAATGTCATAGAAATTTGAAATTTTTTTCACGAGCATTGATTATGTCATATATAGGAAAAGTTAATGGGTCCCAACTCGATTATTTAATTCTGAGCGCAAAATTATTAGCGCCCAAATTTTGCGTACGGAATCTAATTCTTTCACTTCCCGATGTCATATAAATTTGAAATTTGGCACGAACATTGATTATGTCATAAATAGGAAAAGCTAATGGGTCCTAACTCGATTATTCAATTCTAAACCCAAAAAATTTGCGTCCAAATTTTATGTACGTAATCTAATTCTCTCACTTGAAATTTGACACAAGCATTGACTATGGCATAAATAGGAAAAGTTAATGAGTCCCAATTTGATTATTCAATTCTAAGCGCAAAGGAATTAGCAACCAAATTTTATGTACGTATTCTAATTCTTTCACTTCCCGATGGCATAAAAAATTTGAATTTTTTTTCACGAGCATTGTTTGTCATATATAGGAAAAGTTAAGTGTTCCCAACTTGATTATTGAAATTCTGAGTGCAAAATAATTAGCACCCAAATTTTATGTACGGAATTCTAATTCTATCACTTCCTGATGTCATAGAAACTTGAAATCTGGCAAGAGCATTGATTGTCATAAATAGGAAAAGTTAATGGGTCCCAACTCGATTATTCAATTCTAAGCGGAAAAGAATTAGCGTCCAAATTTTACGTTCGTAATCTAATTCTCTAACTTCCCAATGTCATAGAAATTTTTTTCACGAGCATTGATTATGTCATAAATAGGAAAAGTTAATGGGTCCCAACTCGATGATTCACTTCTAAGCGCAAAAAAATAATCTAATTCACTTCCTGATGTCATTTTATATAAAGGAAATGTCGCATGGTTACCTCCCCGTGGTGTTTCCTGGGTAACGCAGAGAACTATGCAAAATGGTGAACATATTTTTTTCCTCGGTATCTCTAAAGTAACCACGACTTCATAAGATTTTCCGAGTGAACACCAGATAAACACCAGTACCAAATTAACTCGGGCAAAGCCGGGTATATCAGCTAGTACACTATACCAGTGATGGAGAAACTTTTAGAGACCGAGTGCCCAAACTGCAACCCAAAACCCACTTCTTTACCGCCAAGTGCCAACACGTCAGGGGGCTGGGCTTATCCAGACATATGATTTTGTTGCCCCCGTCGTTCTAAAAAGGACAGGGCTGCTTCAAAATAGACAGGGTGCAGATTTTGACTGCTTTTTGGATGCGGAAATGCTGCAGAATGTCCTCAGCGGATTTCTTTGGAAAATTCTGCAGCATTTCTGCATCCAAAAAGCAGTCAAAATATGCACACTGTCTATTTTCAAACAGCCCTGCCCATTTCTGCTGCATGTAAACATACCCCAGCAGTAATAGTGACACCCCACAGCAGTAATTGTGACATCCCCCCAGCGATAATAGTGACCCCCCCCAGTAATAATAGTGACACCCCTCAGCAGTAACAACAGTGACCCCCCCAGCGGCCCCCAGCAGTAATAATAGTGACACCCCCCCAGCAGTAATAATAGTGACACCCCCCCAGCAGTAATAATAGTGACACCCCTCCAGCGCCCCCCCCAGCAGTAATAATAGTGACACCCCCCAGCAGTAATAATAGTGACACCTGTCCCCCAGCAATAATAATGCCCCCCCCAGCGGTCTCCCCAGGAGTAATAATGCCCCCTCCAGAGGTCCCCCAGCCGTAATGCCCCCCCAGGGGTCCCCCAGCAGCAATAACGCCCCCCAGTGGCCCCCAGCAATAATAACGTGCCCCCCCTTCCCCGGCGGTCCCCCAGCTATAATAATGCCCCACCCCCTAGCAGTACCCCAGCAGTAATGTGCCCCCCCTTCCCCAGCAGTAAAAATATCCCCCCCAGCGGTCCCCAATAGCAGTAATAATGCGCCCCCCCCCTTCTCCAGTGGTCCCCAAGCAACAATAATGCCCCCCGGCAGTAATCATGCCCCTTTTCCCAGCGGTCCCCCAGCAGTAGTGCCCCCGCTTCCCCAGCAGTAATGCCCCCCCTCCCCCAGTGGTCCCCCAGCAATAATAATGCCCCCCAGCAGTTATAATGCACTTCCCCAGCGGTTCCCCCCAGCAGTAATAATGCACCCCCCCACCCCCAGCAGTAATAATGCACCCCACCCACCCCCAGCAGTCCCCCAGTGTTCCCCCAACAATAATAATGTCCACCCCCCCCGCGAGACCCACATACCCCTCCTCCTCGTGGAAGCGCCGCTCCCCTTCTGTCTGATCGCTGGTGCACACTAACGTCAGTGTGCTGCCGGACGCCTCCTCCCTCTGCTCTCGCGGAACCAAGTAGGAGACGTCGGGGGACGAGGGAGGAGGATCCCGACTACACACTTACGTCGCAGTGTGTGCCGGGATCAGCGCAGATAGCAGCGCTGATGGCAGTGCGCTGATGAGTGAATGCCGACAGGGGAGCTGCTGTGAAACTGCTCTTTAACATCTCCTAGCCTACTGCAAGCGACTTCATTTTTACTTTTACTACAGAAATGTTACTGGGGTCTGCCTATACTTTTGCTACTGAAATGTTACTGGGGTCCGCCTATACTCTTGGTACACCAATGTTTCCGGGGTTCGCCTATACTTTTGCTACAGAAATGTTACTGGGGTCTGCCTATAATTCTGCTACAGAAATGTTTCTGGGGTCCGCCTATAACTTTACTGCAGAAAAGTTACAGGGGTCCGCCTATACTCTTGGTACACCAATGTTTCAAGGGTTCACCTATACTTTTGCTATTGAAATGTTACTGGGGTCCGCCTATAATTTTACTACAGAAATGTTACTGGGGTCTGCCTATACTTCTGCTACATAAATGTCACTGGGGTCCGCCTATGCAGTTTCTACTGAATGATTTGAGGGGTTTGCCTATACTTTTGCTGCAGAAATATTACTGGGGTCCGCCTATACTCTTGCTACAGAAATGTTACTGGAGTCTGCCTCTGCTGTGGGTGCAGTTCCCATCATGGTGTTTTACCTATCTGGCACAAATACACTGACTGACTAGGGCAGAAATGTGAGCTGAGGCTGAGGTCCTAGGCGGAGTGAAACTCTGCCATGTTTGGGCACTCTGGTTTCTTCCTGTGTGATACCATCTTTGTGCACTGACAGCATAATAACAACTATACACAGAATGAATAGTGTGTGGACACATGGATTTCCCATTGCTATGTAACTCGCGGCACATTGGGTCCCACAAGGTGGAGGCTGGGTCTGAGCCTGACCCAGGGCCCGCTCACATACTTCCCACACAGACTATTGCGGGTCCTACCTCGGTCATGGTTTCTTGGCCTTGTTATGCCGCCTCCTCCTCCTGCTTGGGGTCTGGGGATCAGCACTGGGCAACATGTATTTTCTCTCGTGTTACCACAGTTATCTGCGGCACTGGTTTGGGCTAAACAAAAGGAGTGTTACTGCATTAATGAGACGTTCAGAGCTGCACTAGCATCCGGGTCCGTTTTATGTCCACGATTACTGAGGGTGTGAGCCAAGGTTGAGGTCCTTGGCAGGGTGAAACTGCCTTGTTTGGGCGCTCTGATTACTTTGTGTAATACTTTCCTTGGGTTCCAGGGGCTTGTCTATGCTGTGGGTGCACAAAGACTTCCCATTGTGGTGTTTTACTTGTCTGGCACAAATACACTGCCTGACTAGGGTAGAAATGTGGGCCAAGGTCCTTGGCGGGGTGAAACTCTGCCATAGGCGAGCCCAAGGAACTCAGACTTCCCATTGCGATGTTGAGCTATCTGACACCTACACAGAATGAATTGTGTGGGGACACATGGATTTCCCATTGTTATGTAACTCGCAACACCTTGGGTCACACAAGGTGGAGGCTGGGACCGAGCCTGACCCTGGGCCCACTCACATACTTCCCACACAGACTATTGCTGCATCGTGGAGATGTGTAGAAGTGCTGGCACCTGAGTCCCCTTTCTGCCCATGTTTGCGGCTCCTGACAATTTTGTGACGGAGGTGGCACGGGATTGGAATAATGATCGTACGTCAATCTATCATCAATTCTCAACAGCATTGTGGGCTATCGCCCACACATTCAAAGAGGGTTGCTGCCTGGCCCTGCCAACCCTCTGCAGTGTGTGTCTCCGGTTCCTCCTCATCCAGTACGCACTTATAAATAGACATGAGGGTGGTGTGGCTATGAAGCGAGCGTGTGGCATGAGGGCAGCTGAACGCTGCGCAGGGAAACTTTGTGTGCACTGTGGACGCAGGGTCATGTGGGGGGGTTGGACGGCAATGCCAGCATGTAACCCAGGAGAAGAGGCAGCGGTGTCTCCCGCAGGCAGTGATTATCCTTGGTTGCAGGTAGTGAGGTGCTTAGCTAAGATGTGCCAGTGCGTGTGCCTTGCTAATGACTGTTTGTCCGAAATAAATTCTTAGGGGGGAGACGCCAGACTCTTGCCCCCATTTTGGCTTAATAGTGGGACATGGGAGCCTCAGACGCAGCCATGCATGCTGCCCCTGCCTTTCCCTATCCGTTTCTGTGGTGTTCCCATGACTTTCTGATGTTTTCTGGTGTTTGACAAGTCATCAGCTATGCGGAGCATCGGTCCCATACAAAAATGCTCGAGTCCCCCATTGACTTCAATGGGGTTCCTTACTCGAAACGAGCTCTCGAGCATTACGAAAAGTTCGACTCGAGCAACGAGCACCCGAGCATTTTGGTGCTCGCTCATCTTTAATTATCACCTAGATCACAGATGACAGGATGTGGGCTCATTCTTACAGACGTTGGCCTGTTTTTTTTTTTTTTTTGTTAATTCACTTTTTATTGAAAATATTTTCAGAGTACAATGCATACATGAGTTTGAATGTGCACTTTGCAAAATAATAGCTTGACATTACAAGATTTAGATATATTTGCTAATGAAATTATCAGCCAGCTCAGACAAAGGTTTTATCTATGACCTAGGGTCGGTACCAGCAAGTCCCTCCCGCCCAGGTTTATTTGCTTAAAGGCTTTATTTGCCGGGCCGGAGTGAGCCGCTGCCTACCTTCCACGAGCGCACTCATGCATCTGAAGATCTATAATAACTTTACCTATTGTTAATTGAATATTAACAGGGAAATGGGGAATGGTAGAAGACGGGGAGAGAGAGAACGGGAAGGGGGGGGGGGTGGCGCAATTATCTACTGGGTGGAGTCGGAGTTACCGACTCACCCTGTTGGTGTTAACTTCTGCCCGCGTTCTGTATGATCTGTTGCTCCCAAGACCAGTTACCTTGTTTCTTAGAGCATTTCTCTGCTTGCGAGACGTCGCGCCCTCTGTTTGTAAGATGCCAAAGTTATTAGCGAAATCTGAAATCAGACCAGGAGAGTCCGGATGGGTTGCAGCGTCTCCGCCGGGGGATAACGGAGAAGCAGCCCCCAGAGGGCGCGCCCGATTCACTATCTTATAATCTAATATCTTACTTTGGCCTCCGGGCCATTATTTCGTATAAAGTTGCCAGCTGTTTTTCTGAGGAGTATTTGGAAATAGTATATACATGTATGGTTTGGCTTTATTACGTTCCGGTAAGGGGATACCCTATAATCTCAGAGCCTATTCACTAGTTGTGGTGTTGGATTGGTAGCTTACCCAGGGTTACCATATGTTAAGGAAGGACGTGTATGTTGAGTTGTTCCAACTCAGAATCTCCTCAAACTGATGAATCTGAGCCATCTTTTCTTTCCACATTTTTATGGAGGGAGGTGTTGTACTTCTCCAATATAGGGGGATCAGTGCTTTTGCCGCTGCTAACATGAAAGAGATTAGTTTGTCTTTTTGAGGGTTAAATGTCTTATTTGGTTTGCTCAGAATTATCACGTCCGGGGATAGTTTGAAGGCTTTCTTGAGAATTATTGTAATTTCCTTTTCGATTTCTGTCCAGAAGGGTTTTATTATCCTGCAACTCCACCATATGTGAAGGTATGAGCCTACATTCTCTTGGCAGCGCGAACACTTATTTGTATCAGCGAGTTTATAGGTGAAAAGCCACTCGGGGGTCTTATACCATCTGGAAAGGAGTTTATAGTGGTTTTCTTGGAGGCGTACGCATGGTGAGATACCGTAGGCAAATTTAAATATTGTTTTAAGTTCAGCATCTGATATTTTTATATCTAGTTCCTTCTCCCAGGACGTGATATAGGTCGGTCTAATCAAATTGTGGGTTGGTATAAAGTTTTTGGTTATGTGGGATATTCTC
This sequence comes from Eleutherodactylus coqui, assembly GCF_035609145.1. NCBI lineage: Eukaryota > Metazoa > Chordata > Amphibia > Anura > Eleutherodactylidae > Eleutherodactylus > Eleutherodactylus coqui. Next base: position 162,689,367 of record NC_089844.1, read on the forward strand.
CTAGATTCTGTGTTTTGTTTTTTTATTAATCTTTCGAATTCTGTTGTCGGTCTTGTTGAGAGATGTTCTCTTTTAAAAATTGAGATTACATTTGAGATGTGCGCTATGTGCAGCTCTTGCAGCTTCTTTTGTGCGCATAGGGTATTTATTATAGAAGTGGGTTCTTCGTGCATGATAGTTTGTAAGTCATGGATTGTAGATCTTTCAAAGGTATTCCAGAGGTTCTCTGGAATCCATGGCTTAGGATTCTTGATGATGTGAGGGAGTAAATTTAGGGGTGTACAGGGGGATGGTGGAGGTGCTAGTTCGTGTGATAGAGAGTCCCAGGTCTCGCAGATGCCCCTCAGCAGTATATCAGAGCCTTTAGAGCGATATATTTTAGGGTTGGGGAGCCACATATCCCTAAGGAAGTTGTCCCCATAAGTTAATTGTGCGATTTCCCTCAACTTGTGTTTTTTTAACGGGGATATTAGATTCAACCACCTGTTCAAGTTTATTGCCTTGTAGTAATCTAGCATGTTAGGGAGCCCCACACCCCCGTATTGTTTTCTCTTGGACATTAGTGAATATGCTATCCTCGGACGTTTATACTTCCAGAAGAAGCGTGAGAACTGTGTTCTAATTTTCTTGAAAAAAGAATTGGGAATGTGTATTGGTAGCATTTGTAGCTTGTATAGGATTTTGGGTAAAATGTACGTTTTAATGAGGTTTTTCCTTCCAAACCAAGAGATAATCGGCAAGTTGTATGCAGAGAGGAGCGTTTCTATCTCCGTTAGTAGCCGCCCCATATTGCTTTCATAGAGTTTCGTTAGATTATTTGTGATTATAATACCTAGATAATCTATGTGGCGTTCCGCCCAGATATATGGGGAAGCTTTCTTCACTTCCTCTGCTCTGTGGGGAGATAGCGAGATATTCAGGATAACTGATTTATTTTTATTGACTTTTAGGTTGGAGAAGCTGCCATATAGATCTAGTAGGTGATTCAGACTGTTAAGGCCTTGTATAGGGTTCGTGATCAGAAACAGCACGTCGTCTGCAAAAGCTGCTGATTGGATGCTTTTACTGCCAATTTCTAGTCCCTTGATCTCTGGGTTTTGTCTTACCGCTTGGAGGAGGATTTCTAAAGTAAGGATGAATAGTGTGGGGGATAGTGGACATCCCTGGCGTGTGCCGTTTGTAATGCTAAATGGTTTTGATAAAGTATCATTTATTTTCAATCTTGCGTGGGGTTTTGCATAAAGGGAAAAGATAGCTTCAATGAGTTGAGTGGGGAAGTTAAACTTATGAAGGACTGCCCTCATGAAGGACCAATCTACGCGATCAAACGCTTTTTCGGCGTCTATCCCTAAGAATATTAGGGGGATGTTATTTTTCTTGGCATATTGTATGGAATGGAGGAGTATAGAGGCATTGTCTTTGCCCTCCCTACCCTTCACAAAGCCTGTCTGCTCGTCTGCTATTAGTTTGGGGATGATTCTACTTAAACGATTGGCTATTAATTTGGCCCAAATTTTTATATCCACGTTCAATAAAGAGATTGGTCTGTAATTGTTACATTGGGTTGGGTCTTTCCCTTCTTTATATATTAGGGTAATGTGTGCTTCTTGTGATTGTTTTAGGAAAGAGGCTCCTGTCATGATCGCATTTAATGTCGTTCTGAGGTGAGGTTCTAGTATGTGTTGTAGGGTCTTATAATAACCTATTGTTAGACCGTCAGGGCCAGGGCTCTTGCCATTTGGGAAGCTCTTTATAATCTCTGTTAGTTCTTCCTGACTCACTGGTGTCAGCAGGTTTGTGGCTTCTTCTGGGCTAGTTTTGGGGAGTGTAAGGTTTTCAAGGAATTTCTCCATATTTTTGTGTTTTTCTTCTCTATTGGTTTGTGGCAGTTCCCCTTCTAAATTATACAGATTCGTAAAATAGGTGTGGAATTCTGTTGCTATTTCTTGGGTGGAGGTGGTTTTTAACCCTGTGACCTTCCTGATTTCTTTAATATGTGTCTTTTCTCTCGCTTTTTTTATGAGAGCGGACATCAGTTTCCCTCCCTTATCTCCATGGGCATAAATCTTTTGTTTGTAATATATAGCAGAGTTGGTGTATTTTTTGTCTAGTAATGACTTTAATTGGTCTCTAAGGGAGTTGAGTTCGGGTTGTGCTTTTTCTACTGCCGAGAGTTTCCTTTTTTGTTCTAGGTTAGCAAATCGTCTATTTTCTTTTGTTTTTGTTTCTTAAGTTTGGAGCCCAAAGAGATGAAAAGGCCCCTCACAAAGGCTTTCTGTGTTTCCCAGACTATCGGGGGGTTTGTATAGTTTTTTGTGTTGATTTCGAAGAATTCGGTTAGGTTCTTGATTAGCTCTTGTTTGTGTTCTTCCTCTATTAGGACCGACTCGTTTATGCGCCATTTCCATTCCCCTAGGTTGTTAGATAATATATTTATGCTGGTGTGCATTCGGCATGGTCCGAGATTGTGATACTATCGATTTTGGCACAATGGATTGCATTTACAAGTTTGTTTGATATAAAGATGTAGTCAAGTCTCTGGTATGAGGTATGAACGTGTGAGTAAAAAGTGTAATCTTTTTCTACCGGGTGGCTATATCTCCACGAGTCTATCAAGTTTAATTCTTGTAGTGCTGAGTGGACTCTTTTAAGGGCTCTCTGCGAGACCTGGGACCTCCCCCTTGAGGAATCCAATAATGGGTTGAGTGTAATATTTAGGTCTCCACCTAGGATTATATGGCCTACTGCAAAGGATTTTAGTATAAGTAATGTGTCTGTTATCCATTTGGTTTGGTTCATATTTGGTACGTAAATGTTATCTAGGGTGTAATTTGAACCATTTATTGTGCCTTTTACAAATATGAAACGTCCCTCTGCATCTGCAAGTTGTTTTTCATTTTGAAAGGGGAGATCTCTGTGAAGAGCAATTGATACGCCCTTGGAGGCCGAGGACGGGCTACAGCTGTGGAACCATTGTGTGAAGTATTTTTTCGGGAGGGTTGGAATTTTGTTACTCTTAAAGTGGGTTTCTTGTAAAAATGCGATTTTTGTTTTACTCTTCCTAAGTAACCATAACATATGGTGTCGTTTGTTTGGAGAATTGAGCCCTTTGGCATTGAAAGTAGTGATATTTATTTTTCCTCTGTGGGAGGATATAGTTTGTCGTTGTTGTAGGAGGTTATCGCTTCTTGAGTCTTGTTGGCTATTGATTCTGGGTGGGTGTTTCATAAACATATTTTGGGTTTTATCAGTTTCCGTGTTCGCAGGTTTGGAGTATTGCATGGGGAATGGGCTGGGTAGGGAGAAGACTAGGGTTGAATTTAGGTTGGATTAAGGGCGGGAACTGTGTTTAACGTTAACTTCTTGACCAAGTGTTTGATGTCTGGCCAATTTTATGTGAAAAAATAAAGAAATGTTGTCGTGTGGATAAGAAGCATCCCGACGCCCCAAAGTTGGGATTCTATTGTCAGTTTCTTTCTCATCCAAGGACAATTCCTGGGTGAGTGATGTCCAGTGTGTCTGTGTATGGTTGTCTCACTCACATGTGCAGAACCCATGGGTGACCTGGAGCTGCTTGTTGGTTTCTACTCCGTTCGCACCGTTTGGGGTCTCTTGCCTTCTCGCTGGGAGGATGCATCATCTCGTCGTGGGAGCTAAGTACCGGTGGGGAGAGGAGATCCAGTGGAAAAGGAAAAGAGGGGGGGGGGGGGGGGAGAAAGAGGCACAAACATTTAAACAAAATAACAAGTGCAAATCCCCTCCTTATTTCCAGGTAAACCTCGGGCGACCTGAGGTATTATTATAGCTAATAGATTTAAAATTCCGCTATAAACTGTTCCCTTCTAGCTGGAATGTAGTCCTCCGAGACTCAAAGGCTCCCCACCTCCCAGGTGCCACCTCTTCTTTGCAGGCATGAGTTTGAAGTCCCAATTCTAGCTAGCCAGATAAAGGAGCAGACAGAGTCTTTATACTTCAGGGTTGATAGATTTGGTCGTCGTCCTTTACAAATCTGTTATAGTTTTAGTCCGAGGTTTAAGTAGATTTGCCATCCTGTCTCTCTCCAGTCGTTCAGAGATACATTTCCCAGGTAGGCTCAACACACTGTGAGATGAGTCTCTTGCCGGAAATTAAGACGATGGTTTTGTACCATATTTTTTGCTTTTTGGTGATTTAAATTTCATGGATGTTCTCCACGGCTCACTCTCTGGGAGTGGAGGGATGGTTAAGTCGTATTGTGTTGGCAGCCAGGAAGGTATTTCGATTGGATCTATCTTTAGCTGTTGCCAGACCGCTTCCAGATCTTCCGGCGCTCTGACTGACAATCTGCGTCCTGAGTCATTAATCGCAAGACCGAACGGAAACATCCAAGAATACTGTATTCCTTTAGATTTTAGGACTTCAAGTAGGGGGCGTAGTTGTCGCCTTTTCGCTAAAGTCGAGGGTGCAATGTCCTGAAAGAGCTGGATTGGCGAATCACTGTATTTTAGCGGTTGGTGTGTTCTTGCCGCATTCAATATAGCGCTTGTGTCTGTGAAGGAGAGTAAGCCGCAAACCACATCTCTTGGCGGGTCTCCTTCTTTGGGTTTGGGTCTGATTGCTCTATGTATTCTTTCGATTTGAATTCGCGTGGCTCTCTCTTCGCCTAATAGATCTGTGAATATTTCCCCGGCCACTTTACGTAGGGACTCTGTTGCCCAGGTTTCTGAGAGGCCTTTTATTCGGATGTTACAGCGTCTGCTGCGGTTTTCTTGGTCCTCGATTAGAGTGAGGGCACGGTCTAGGTATGAGCGGTGCACTTCTACTACTTGAGAGGTTGCTTTTGCGTGTTTGATGATGGTGGAGCATGTTCCCTCTAGGTCCTCTACTCTGTGTCCAATTTGTTGTAGCTTGGATTTAATGTCAGCTAGTTCTGACATTATTGGTTGAGTAACTTTGAGGAGTGCTTTCTGTAGGAAGGATTTTGAGATTTGGGTACCTAGGCTGCATTCTTCTTCTTCTACTTCACTCTCATTCTCTGAGTCCTGTGGTGCGAAGTCTGGATCGTTTTGTAGCGGGAGTGCTTTTGCCATGGGGCTTTGTGAGCTTTTCTTTTTCAAGAATTTTTGCATGTCCGCTTGGTTTTTTTTCCTTCTTGGAGTTTCTGGAGGGTTGCAACTGCGTTCCCTGCTGCCTTTCACCATTTTATATTATAACTGAATATGTGTAATTAGTCTCCGGCTATTGTGTGAGTCTTGGGATATAAAGGTCCTAAGAATGACACACTTCACGAGGCGGGGAGTGTCTCTCTCCACACTGTTTGGATGTTAGTCAGTCATCTTTGCAGATACCCTCCGCCTTTGGTCCGGTGGTATTATGATATACTTAGAAAAATTGAAGTTTTGTGGTTATGACTGGTCTATGTCAAGGGTCCTGAAAAATTGTGTAGGTAGTAGAGCTGATAAATTCAGTTCCAGAAAAATTAGAGCTGCGCTCTGTTTGAATCTTCTATGTCTTTTTTGGGATAGATGGTCGCCTGTGGCAGGGCAGTGCTGCGTTGGAGTACAGTGGCGCTGTGAGTATGTTGTTGGGTTAGACCCACGCTTATAGTCCTGGAAAAATTAAAAGTGTTTAGAAAAATTGAGAGTATAATAGAGCTGGCTAAGCCAGCTCCAGGAAAAATTAGGGCAACACCCTTTCTATTCTTCTATCTCACTGTATAGTGAGCTGCAGGCACTTAAGTTCTCTTCTTGCACTCTCCGCTCACTGTTGCAGAGCTATGGAGGAGGGAGGGGGGGGGCAAAATGGCGGGGAGTTCAGGCGGGAAACTGTGTTTTAAGGGCTGCAAGCAGGGAGGCTAGATGTCAGCGCCGCTCCTGTGTCCCTAAGGGGACTGTCTAATAATGAGGGCTTCTCTGGGGCTGATGGTACTCACTGCCCTTGTGGAGGATTCGGCTCTCCTCTGTGTCGGTTGCTGCAGTTCCTGCCCGCCGGTCTGTCTGTGCAGGATCTCCGGTCGCCGGCTGGATGTTCGGTTGTCTCTCTCCCCCTCCCTGCTTTCACAGCAGCTGTCAGACTCTCTCCGCGGTGAAACCGCTGCAGACCTCCGCCTCTCCGGATAGCCTCAGCGCGCGCTGCCTCCTCTCCTCTCGACGTTGGCCTGGTTTAACTATTTTTGTTTGTTTCATTTAAACAGAAATAAATGCGGACTTGCGTGTTTGTTTTCCCTTCTGATTTCAATGGGTTTTATTAAAAAAAAAATCCATTTAATTCCGCTCACACGGAGCAGATGGCACAGCTGACTGCACTATTAACGTTCTGTTTGAAAAATGGAAATGAAACAGAATGGATTAAATAAAAATATTTCCTTTTTTTAGTAAAATGCATTAAAATTAATGGGGAGAACAATAGAAATGTTAAATGCTAAATTCAGTTTTTTTTCTGTTTCTCTGCTTCTCAAATGAAACAAATGGAAATGGTTAACTCTGCAGAGTTTGTGTGTCCGTGTACTGTCCGATGCAAGTTGCGCCCAAGTTTCTTGGATGCTGCCTAAGGCAAAATTCAAATGGGATCTTACGCTTTATTAAAACCTTACCAAACTTTTATAAATAACCGACACAGACACCAATATTGGATAAATAAGGCCGCGGTGTTTATTAACGGGGTTACAAACATTGGGGAGAAATGTAACCAATAATAACCATAACACTTGCTGTAAACTCTGTTTTACAGACCCAAGTTTATTAACCAATCAATAACCATAACAGTACATGTAAACTCTGTCTTACAGACACGAGTTTACCACCACCAAACTCTCCCCAAGTTTACCTGCCCATCCGCCTAATGCGGGCGACAATCCCCCATTAACTACACCGCGGCAAACCTAAAGGAGGGAGGGCGGGATGCTGCTTCCTTTCCAGATGATGATGGCCCACATCTCTGCACCTCCATATCTCACTGCTGCTCCTCTCAGCTTGTTCCTCTGGACCAATCACCAGCCACTGTCAGGCCACCAGATTCTGCCTGACAACCACAGGCATTTCCCGCCATTTTTCTACAGCCAATCATTTGCTGCTGCCAACCAGTCCATCACTGGGCAGAACTCACTCTGTGCCATCTCATCTGACCCAGTAATGACCTTTGTAACATATCATGGTTAACCAGAAAACCTTCTCCATAGAGGGTGACATATCATCCATCCATCATGTACATAAAGCTCCCAGATCCCATGAGGCTCCATAGAGGGTGACATATCATACATCCATCATGTACATAAAGCTCCCAGATCCCATGAGGCTCCATAGAGGGTGACATATCATCCATCCATCATGTACATAAAGCTCCCAGATCCCATGAGGCTCCATAGAGGGTGACATATCATCCATCCATCATGTACATAAAGCTCCCAGATCCCATGAGGCTCCATAGAGGGTGACATATCATCCATCCATCATGTACATAAAGCTCCCAGATCCCATGAGGCTCCATAGAAGGTGACATATCATCCATCCATCCATCATGTACATAAAGCTCCCAGATCCCATGAGGCTCCATAGAGAGTGACATATCATCCATCCATCATGTACATAAAGCTCCCAGATCCCATGAGGCTTTCCCTCCTAACTGTCCCTCAAGCCTTACATGGGATCTTACGCTTTATTAAAACCTTACCAAACTCTTATAAATAACTGGCACAGACACCAATATTGGATAAAGAAGGCTGCGGTGTTTATTAACGGGGTTACAAACATTGGGGAGACATGTAACCAATAATAACCAGAACACTTGCTGTAAACTCTGTTTTACAGACCCAAGTTTATTAACCAATCAATAACCATAACAGTTCATGTAAACCCTGTCTTACAGACACAAGTTTACCACCACCAAACTCTCCCCAAGTTTACCTGCCCACCCGCCTAATGCGGGCGACAATCCCCCACCAGGCCATGGCATCCACTAATGACATGGCCCCCCCAACACCCGCAGCCTCCTCAATCATCCACACAAATCCATATTAAAAATATCCAACGCAATCTCTGACAAGTATACTAGATCATTCCTATGGAAGCCTGGAACAAGACCTTCCAAATCAGCATATCTAAAAAGAAAGAATCCACTCCTGGCATGAGGTCTACCACCGGGTTAACCCTTCTCTGAATTCTCTCGCTATATATAGACCTCGGCAATGACCATAATAATGAGGAACAATATCTAAAACAACTATCACTGTATCCGGAACCTTGTTTAATGTTCCACATCTCCCTTTCAATGTCCCATGACACATCAATGTGTTCTCTTCTATGTCATTAACCCCTAAGGGCGCCCACCCACTGGCGATTTTTTTTCCTTTGCGTTTTGCCTTTTTTCTCAAGAGCAATTAGTTTTGAATGTGCTCCTGTCCACTGGCGTTTTTTTTTTCGGTCCGTTGCAATTTTTAACATAGGAACTGTCAGTTGCATATGTGTCCTTATTTTTCTCTTAATGCACCCATGAATGTCAATGGAAATTAACGGAAAAGGCGCGAAAAAGCCATGAAAAACGCCGCGGAAAATGCGCAGAAAACGCGCGGAAAACGCTGCGTTTTTCACGCACGAAAATCGCAAACGCCAGTGGGTGGGCGCCCTAAGTGTAAAGTTAAAACATCTGGACAGAACCCACGTGACTCTCCAAGCCCACGTGACTCTTTATAGATCAGTTTAACCATTAATCCACTCTACCTCATACATCTGCTACCGCGCCAAAAATGTCAAACTGTGATCTGTACAATCCCACATTTTCAGAATAGCAGTGATCCGCTGGCCTTCTCCAGGCCCAGTACACAAAGGAGGGTCCAACAATCCACACAATACTTTTCTTAATTCCTAGAATGAAAGAAGAATTAGTACACCATATTATTCAGGCGTATGTACAACTTAAACTGAGATGAACCCCATCTGTTTACCTTTTCTTCAATAAAACAGCACCTGTAAACAGTTTTAAGCACCATTATACATTAAACGCAAGATGATGACTGTCCATCATCCCTGTCTCCCCGAAAACAAGACAGGGTCTTCTACTAATTGCTCCATAAGATCTTACTTTTGCCATGTATAGCTGCCTGGACACTATTTACATTGACTTTTTTTTAATTAACTGCAACTAGGGCTTAATTTTGGAATAGGGCTTAAAGTTCAAGCATCCTCAAAAATCCTGAAAAATCTTGCTAGGGTTTATTTCCGGGGTATGTTTTATCTCCAGGGAAACAGGGTACATGGATCAACAAAGAACCTGGTGCTTGCGGGCACAGACACATAAACGCCTGCAAATTCCTAACCAGGCATATATTCTCATGAAAATGAGCAAACAAGCGAATCCACGCCCCTTTACCCATTTTGTCTTTAATTATTATAAAGCTCCCATGGTTTGACATATCCTTAAGGCCCCAAAGCCACATCTAAACAGCTGGACCTCATATGCTGATCTACACACTTCAGGCAATACTTTTACCAACTTACCTAGTAAGCTAAATGTGATAGCAGAGCGTTGATCAGCGGCATCAGCTACTGCCTTACAGACCCAGATCAATCGCTCTACCTGAAAAACAGAAATAATAGGTACCAGATTATGCTATCTTTGAAAGAAAGCAATACCCTACAATACCTTCCAAACTGAGCTATATGAGCTGCATCCTAAATGTTGGGCTCTTCTTCCTTGAATTGCTGCATCAGCAAACAAGACTATGAAATAAGAGCCGCATTAATCTCACACTGACCATCCCTAACCCTCAGTAAGAGGTTGTATGTTAGACATAATCTGACTAGCACACAAACTAACTCCTGCCGACCAGCTCTTACCAACAATCACTCCATAACCATTATCCACTGATGTCAGCACCTCATGATAACTCCTCTGCTTCCACAAACTCCCATCACCAAGCTGACTGACCATTAAAGTCACAGATACCAACTAGAGATGAGCGAACGTACTCGTCCGAGCTTGATGCTCGTTCGAGTATTAGCGTGTTGGAGATGCTCGTTACTAGAGGCGAGCACCACGCGATGTTCGAGTTACTTTCACTTTCATCTCTGAGACATTAGCGCGCTTTTCTGGCCAATAGAAAGACAGGGAAGGCATTACAACTTCCCCCTGTGATGTTCCAGCCCTATACCACCCCCCTGCAGTGAGTGGCTGGGGAGATCAGGTGTCACCCGAGTATTTAAATCGGCCCCGCCCGCGGCTCGCCACAGATGCATTCTGACATAGATCAGGGAAAGTGCTGCTGATGCTGCTGCTATAGGGAGAGTGTTAGGAGTTATTTTAGGCTTGAAGAACCCCAACGGTCCTTCTTAGGGCCACATCTGACCGTGTGCAGTACTGTTGAGGCTGCTTTTAGCAGTGTTGCACATTTTTTTTTTTTTTCGGGCGTGCTGAGCATTGCGTCCTCAGTCTGCAGTCATTGTACATAGTATAGGGCCAGTAGTGGTGAGGCAGGGACAGTGGGAAAGGTGAAAGAGATATACTGTCTATATAGGCAGTGGGCTTTTTCAAACAAATTTGGGAAAAAAAAACTATATTTGGGCTGCCTGTGACCGTCCTCAGTGTACTGCGTGTCTGCTGGGGGTAGTAGTCCTAATTAATACGCAGCTAAGCGTTACAGCAGGCTTGCGCAAAAGTGTTTCCTGGCTCTGCGCTGCCCATTACATGACCGCCGTCATCCTGTCCACATTGAAACAGTATACATATATACGCTGCCTACAGTATCTGTCTGCTGTCTCAGCTCTGCCTTTCAAAATATAGAAGCAAAATACTTAAGGCCTACTAGTGGCGTTTGGCCACTTGACTGCTTCTGCGCTGTCAATTTCACTAGCTCAGTCATACGCACCTACGTCTCACTACAGGCATGCGCAAAAGTGTTTCCTGGCTCTGCGGTGCCCGTTACATCACCACTGTCATCCTGTCCACATTGAAACAGTATACATATATACGCTGCCTACAGTATCTGTCTGCTGTCTCAGCTCTGCCTTTCAAAAAATAGAAGCAAAATACTTAAGGCCTACTAGTGGCCTTTGGACACTTGACTGCTTCTGCGCTGTGAATTCCACTAGCTCAGTCATACGCACCTACGTCTCACTACAGGCGTGCGCAAAATTCTTTCCTGGCTCTGCTGTGCGTTCCGTAAGCGAAGTCAGCCTCCAACCACAGGCCAATAAGCGGCACATTTTATTACAGCGTTCTGTTTCTGCTCTACTCGTAATACTCTATGCTGAGGGGTAGGGGTAGGCCTAGAGGACGTGGACGCGGGCGAGGACGCGGAGGCCCAAGTCAGGGTGTGGGCACAGGCCGAGCTCCTGATCCAGGTGTTTCGCAGCCGACTGCTGCGGGATTAGGAGAGAGGCACGTTTCTGGCGTCCCCAGATTAATCTCACAATTAATGGGTCCACGCGGTAGACCTTTATTAGAAAATGAGCAGTGTGAGCAGGTCCTGTCGTGGATGGCAGAAAGTGCATCCAGCAATCTATCGACCACCCAGAGTTCTACGCCGTCCACTGCTGCAACTCTGAATCCTCTGGCTGCTGCTCCTCCTTCCTCCCAGCCTCCTCACTCCATTACAATGACACATTCTGAGGAGCAGGCAGACTCCCAGGAACTGTTCTCGGGCCCCTGCCCAGAATGGGCAGCAATGATTCCTCTCCCACCGGAGGAGTTTGTTGTGACCGATGCCCAACCTTTGGAAAGTTCCCGGGGTCCGGGGATGAGGCTGGAGACTTCCGGCAACTGTCTCAAGAGCTTTCAGTGGGTGAGGAGGACGATGACGATGAGACACAGTTGTCTATCACTCAGGTAGTAGTAATTGCAGTAAGTCCGAGGGAGGAGCGCACAGAGGATTCGGAGGCAGAGCAGCAGGACGATGAGGTGACTGACCCCACCTGGTTTGCTAAGCCTACTGAGGACAGGTCTTCAGAGGGGGAGGCAAGTGCAGCAGCAGGGCAGGTTGGAAGAGGCAGTGCTGTGGCCAGGGGTAGAGGCAGGGCTAGACTGAATAATCCACCAACTGTTTCCCAAAGTCCCCCCTCGCGCCATGCCACCCTGCAGAGGCCGAGGTGCTCAAAGGTCTGGCAGTTTTTCACTGAGAGTGCAAACGACCGACGAACAGTGGTGTGCAACCTTTGTCGCGCAAAGATCAGCCGGGGAGCCACCACCACCAGCCTCACCACCACCAGCATGCACAGGCATATGATGGCCAAGCACCCCACAAGGTGGGACGAAGGCCGTTCACCGCCTCCGGTTTGCACCACTGCCTCTCCCCCTGTGCCCCAACCTGCCACTGAGATCCAACCCCCCTCTCAGGACACAGGCACTACCGTCTCCTGGCCTGCACCCACACCCTCACCCCCGCTGTCCTCGGTCCCATCCAGCAATGTCTCTCAGCGCAGCGTCCAGCCGTCGCTAGCGCAAGTGTTTGAGCGCAAGCGCAAGTACGCCGCCACGCACCCGCACGCTCAAGCGTTAAACGTGCACATAGCCAAATTGATCAGCCTGGAGATGCTGCTGTATAGGCTTGTGGAAACTGAGGCTTTCAAAAGCATGATGGCGGCGGCGGCCCCGCGCTACTCGGTTCCCTGTCGCCACTACTTTTCCCGATGTGCCGTCCCAGCCCTGCACGACCACGTCTCCCGCAACATTGTACGCGCCCTCACCAACGCGGTTACTGCCAAGGTCCACTTAACAACGGACACGTGGACAAGCACAGGCGGGCAGGGCCACTATATCTCCCTGACGGCACATTGGGTGAATTTAGTGGACGCCGGGACCGAGTCAGAGCCTGGGACCGCTCACGTCCTACACACCCCCAGAATTGCGGGTCCCAGCTCGGTGCTGGTATCTGCGGCGGTGTATGCTTCCTCCACTAAACCACCCTCCTCCTCCTCCTCCTACGCAACCTCTGTCTCGCAATCAAGATGTGTCAGCAGCAGCACGTCGCCAGCAGTCGGTGTCACGCAGCGTGGCAGCACAGCGGTGGGCAAGCGTCAGCAGGCCGTGCTAAAACTACTCAGCTTAGGAGAGAAGAGGCACACAGCCCACGAACTGTTGCAGGGTCTGACAGAGCAGACCGACCACTGGCTTGCGCCGCTGAGCCTCCAACCGGGCATGGTCGTGTGTGACAACGGCCGTAACCTGGTGGCGGCTCTGCAGCTTGGCAGCCTCACGCACATGCCATGCCTGGCCCACGTCTTTAATTTGGTGGTTCAGCGCTTTCTAAAAAGCTACCCACGCTTGTCAGACCTGCTCGGAAAGGTGCGCCAGCTCAGCGCACATTTCCGCAAGTCCCACACGGACGCTGCCACCCTGCGCACCCTGCAACATCGGTTTAATCTGCCAGTGCACCGACTGCTGTGCGACGTGCCCACACGGTGGAACTCTACGCTCCACATGTTGGCCAGGCTCTATGAGCAGCGTAGAGCTATAGTGGAATACCAACTCCAACATGGGCGGCGTAGTGGGAGTCAGCCTCCTCAATTCTTTACAGAAGAGTGGGCCTGGTTGGCAGACATCTGCCAGGTCCTTGGAAACTTTGAGGAGTCTACCCAGATGGTGAGCGGGGATGCTGCAATCATTAGCGTCACCATTCCTCTGCTATGCCTCTTGAGAAGTTCCCTGCAAAGCATAAAGGCAGACGCTTTGCGCTCGGAAACGGAGGCGGGGGAAGACAGTATGTCGCTGGATAGTCAGAGCACCCTCATGTCTATATCTCAGCGCGTTGAGGAGGAGGAGGAGGAGGAGCATGAAGAGGAGGGGGAAGAGACAGCTTGGCCCACTGCTGAGGGTACTCATGCTGCTTGCCTGTCATCCTTTCAGCGTGTATGGCCTAAGGAGGAGGATCCTGAAAGTGACCTTCCTAGTGAGGACAGCCATGTGTTGCGTACAGGTACCCTGGCACACATGGCTGACTTCATGTTCGGATGCCTTTCTCGTGACCCTCGAGTTACACGCATTCTGGCCACTACGGATTACTGGGTGTACACACTGCTCGACCCACGGTATGAGGAGAACCTTTCCACTCTCATACTCGAAGAGGAAAGGGGTTCGAGAGTGATGCTATACCACAGGACCCTGGCGGACAAGTTGATGGTAAAATTCCCATCCGACAGCACTAGTGGCAGAAGGCACAGTTCCGAGGGCCAGGTAGCAGGGAGGCGCTGAGATCAGGCAGCATGTACAGCACAGGCAGGGGAACACTCTCTAAGGCCTTTGACAGCTTTCTGGCTCCCCAGCAAGACTGTGTCACCGCTCCCCAGTCAAGGCTGAGTTGGCGGGAGCACTGTAAAAGGATGGTGAGGGAGTACGTAGCTGATCGCACGACCATCCTCCGTGACGCCTCTGCCCCCTACAACTACTGGGTGTCGAAGCTGGACACGTGGCCTGAACTCGCGCTGTATGCCCTGGAGGTGCTTGCTTGTCCTGCGGCTAGCGTCTTGTCAGAGAGGGTGTTTAGTGCGGCTGGGGGAATCATCACGGATAAGCGTACCCGCCTGTCAACCAACAGTGCCTACAGGCTTACACTCATAAAGATGAACAAAGCCTGGATTTCCCCAGACTTCTCTTCTCCACCAGCGGACAGCAGCAGTACCTAAACAATACGTAGGCTGCACCCGCGGATGGAAGCATCGTCCTCTATCACCATCAAAAACGGGGACCTTTTAGCTTCATCAATCTGTGTATTATATTCATCCTCCTCCTCCTGCTCCTCCTCCTGAAACCTCACGTAATCACGCCGAACTGGCAATTTTTCTTAGGCCCACAAGGCTCAGTCATATAACTTTTGTAAACAATGTTTATACGTTTCAATGCTCATTAAAGCGTTGAAATTTGCACCTGAACCAATTTTTATTTTAACTCGGCTGCCTACAGGCCTAGTTACAAATTAAGCCACATTAACCAAAGCGATTAATGGGTTTCACCTGCCCTCTTGGTTGGGCAAGGGCAATTTTTCTGAGGTACATTAGTACTGTTGGTACACCAATTTTTTTGGGCCCTCGCCTACAGTGTAATCCTAGTAATTTTTAGCCCACCTGCATTAAACCTGACATTACCTCAGCTGTCGGTCCACACGGAGTTGTAACTGCATGTGTCCACTTCTAAAGAACCCCAGTCTGACTGGGGCATGCAGTGTGGGCCCAAGCCCACCTGCATTAAACCTGACGTTAGCTTTGCTGTCCAGGGCACTGCAATGGGATATATTTATGTACCGCCGGTGGCTTCCTGGGAGCCACCCATGCTGTCGGTCCACACAGAGTTGTAACTGCATGCGTCCACTTCTAAAGAACCCCAGTCTGACTGGGACATGCAGTGTGGGCTGAAGCCCACCTGCATTTAATCTGACGTTAGCTCTGCTGTCCAGGGCACTGCAATGGGATATATTTATGTACCGCCGGTGGCTTCCTGGGAGCCACCCATGCTGTGGGTGCACACGGAGTTGTAACTGCATGCGTCCACTTCTAAAGAACCCCAGTCTGACTGGGACATGCAGTGTGGGCTGAAGCCCACCTGCATTAAACATCACATTACCTCAGCTGTGCTGGGAACTGCAATGGGATATATTTATGTACCGCCGGTGGCTTCCTGGGACCCACCCATGCTGTCGGTCCACACGGAGTTGTAACTGCATGTGTCCACTTCTAAAGAACCCCAGTCTGACTGGGGCATGCAGTGTGGGCCGAAGCCCACCTGCATTTAATCTGACGTTAGTTCTGCTGTCCAGGGCACTGCAATGGGATACATTTATGTACAGCTGGTGGGTTCCAGGGGGCCACCCATGCTGTGGGTGCACATGGAATTCCCATTGCGGAGTTGTACCTGCCTTTGACTATTTATAAAAAAACGCGGTCTGACTGGGGCATGCAGACACCTTGACAGAATGAATAGTGTGTGGCACATAGGTTCCCCATTGCTATGCCCACGTGTGCAGCTCCTGATGGCGGTGGCACAGGATTATATTTCTCATTGCTTCTGTACAGCATTGTGGGCCATCGCCCCGCCCCTTTTAAAGAGGGTCGCTGCCTAGCCATGCCAACATTCTGCAGTGTGTGCCTGCGGTTCCTCCTCATGGCAGACGCACTTATAAATAGACATGAGGGTGGTGTGGCATGAGGGCAGCTGAAGGCTGCGCAGGGACACTTTGGTGTGCGCTGTGGACACTGGGTCGTGCGGGGGGGGGGGGGGGGGTTGGGCAGCATGTAACCCAGGAGAAGTGGCAGCGGAGTGTCATGCAGGCAGTGATTGTGCTTTGTTGGAGGTAGTGTGGTGCTTGGCTAAGGTATGCATTGCTAATGAGGGTTTTTCAGAAGTAAAAATTGTTGGGAGGGGGGGGCCCACTCTTGCCGCTATTGTGGCTTAATAGTGGGACCTGGGAACTTGAGATGCAGCCCAACATGTAGCCCCTCGCCTGCCCTATCCGTTTCTGTGTCGTTCCCATCACTTTCTTGAGTTGCCCAGATTTTCACAAATGGAAACCTTAGCGAGCATCGGCGAAATACAAAAATGCTCGAGTCGCCCATTGACTTCAATGGGGTTCGTTACTCGAAACGAACCCTCGAGCATCGCGGAAATTTTGTCTCGAGTAACGAGCACCCGAGCATTTTGGTGCTCGCTCATCTCTAATACCAACCATACACTAAATCCTGCTTTAGTTCCCTTAACATCTGCGCATGTGATGTATGGGACTTCCAGCCGCACATCACCACACACAACCTGCGGGAATACCTGGTACCAATAATAATCACCTGTGAAGCAAAGAAGAACCGACCTGCTAACCGCTGCAACTCCCTCCATGTAATCGTCCTTCATACATAATGTCTGACTAATTAACCCATAACTCTACACCCCTGAGCTTGGCAATTAGAAAAACCATCACAATGCTATCAGTTGAATACCTAAAAACTCCAACCGAGTACAGGGCCATACCATTTTTTTCCGTTCTCCAGCGGCACCCCAAAATCCTCCATCCTGACCACATGCCCTCTAAAACCTGTGCACCCCTCCTTACCTGATGCCCCATAAACAACAATCATCTAAGTAGTGTATTACACCTGCATCAGGAGATTCCTTCCTCCCACCTACTTAAAAAATGAGGATAGTCCTAAATAATAGTAGGATGCCTTAGATCCCAGCGGTAACGCCAAACCGGAAATCCAAAGAATTAAAACCCAACCAATAAGAAGTTATCCGAATAATGCATCACATGACCGAAGTGCCATAATAAAGCCAATGTAGTCACATGATGCATATCTTAATGCTAGCAGCTCAAGAGCGCCTCAGCATTCAGAGACAACTGCTTAGGGTAAGATAAATGATCGATCCCTGAGAGGAGATAGACTCCTTCTGTGGCATCACCCTTTAAAGCGGACAACCTCAAATTGAAAAAAGGGGGGTATCAAAATGACCGACAACTCTGCCCTCAGCTATGTACTTAGCAATTTAATTACCTCAGGATCATAAACAACTGAAATTAACTTATTAACCCCTTCACAGCTGAGTCCCTTTAACTCTTGCACATATAAGCCGTACCAGGGGCCTTCTTTAATGAGCCGGGCCAACTTCCAATATGAGAGCCTCACTGGAGTCTTGCCCTATTGCAGGAAACTCTCTATTTCCTGGATGCAAGGAATTTGTACTGATTTGTGACTAAAACAACCATAAATGGGCGAGAGCGGCACAATATGAGCCCTCATGTCAGTACCCACACCGCTCCATTACCTCGATCCCATAAATGTAACCACACATCCAGGTAGTGAGGCGCCCCAAGGAGGTCTATAAACCACCTAACTAGTTACATCCAGGTAGTGAGGCGTCCCAAGGATGTGTAACAACCACCTAACTAGTTACATCGAGGTAGTGAGGGGCCCCAAGGATGTCTAACAACCACCTAACTTGTTACACTGAGGTAGTGAGGAGCCCCAAGGATGTCTAACAACCACCTAACTAGTTACACCGAGGTAGTGAGGGGCCCCAAGCATGTCTAACAACCACCTAACTAGTTACACTGAGGTAGTGAGGAGCCCCAAGGATGTCTTAACAACCACCTAACTAGTTACACCGAGGTAGTGAGGTGCCCCAAGGATGTCTATAAATCACCTAACTTGGTACACCGAGGTAGTGAGGGGCCCCAAGGATGTCTAACAACCACCTAACTAGTTACACCGAGGTAGTGAGGCGCCCCAAGGATGTCTAACAACCACCTAACTAGTTACACCGAGGTAGTGAGGGGCCCCAAGGATGTCTAACAACCACCTAACTAGTTACACTGAGGTAGTGAGGAGCCCCAAGGATGTCTTAACAACCACCTAACTAGTTACACCGAGGTAGTGAGGTGCCCCAAGGATGTCTATAAACCACCTAACTAGTTACACCGAGGTAGTGAGGCGCCCCAAGGATGTCTAAGACCACCTAACTAGTTACACCGAGGGAACACCAACATCCCGGTAACCATTATTAACCATCTCTGTTCCTCCGGTCATCACAGCCTCATCCTCCGGTTACCTCACAGCTGACAGTCTGCATACAGTGGTTACCTCACAGCTGACAGTCTGCATACAGTGGTTACCTCACAGCTGACAGTCCGCATACAGTGGTTACCTCACAGCTTAGAGTCTGCATACAGTGGTTACCTCACAGCTGACTGCCTGCATACAGTGGTTACCTCACAGCTGACTGCCTGCATACAGTGGTTACCTCACAGCTTAGAGTCTCCATACAGTGGTTACCTCACAGCTGACAGTCTGCATACAGTGGTTACCTCACAGCTGACTGCCTGCATACAGTGGTTACCTCACAGCTGACAGCCTGCATACAGTGGTTACCTCACAGCTGACTGCCTGCATACAGTGGTTACCTCACAGCTGACAGTCTGCATACAGTGGTTACCTCACAGCTGACAGTCTCCATACAGTGGTTACCTCACAGCCGACAGTCTGCATACAGTGGTTACCTCAGAGCCGACAGTCTGCATACAGTGGTTACCTCACAGCTGACAGTCTGCATACAGTGGTTACCTCACAGCTGACAGTCTGCATACAGTGGTTACCTCACAGCTGACTGCCTGCATACAGTGGTTACCTCACAGCTGACTGCCTGCATACAGTGGTTACCTCACAGCTGACAGTCTGCATACAGTGGTTACCTCACAGCTGACAGTCTCCATACAGTGGTTACCTCACAGCTGACAGTCTCCATACAGTGGTTACCTCATAGCTGACAGTCTCCATACAGTGGTTACCTCACAGCTGACTGCCTGCATACAGTGGTCAGTTATCTCGCAGCTGACAGATACCAAGCAGTGGTTACCTCAGAGCTGACAGTGGACAGTTACCTCAGAACAGTCTCCTGCAGCGCTCAGTTACCTCAGTGCTCAGTTACCTCAGAGCTCAGCTACCTCAGCTCAGAGATGATACCATTAATAAAACACAACTGTTAAGCAGACATACATTCCCCATCATCACCCTGACTCGCTCTTTCCTTACAGCCTAGTAAGGGTTAACACTAACACATTTAAAACTGACCAATCTACCTTAAGGGGCGCTCAGACGACGACCCCGATGCCCAGCACCTTGTGAGCCAGGAGCAGAAAGTACAATGGGAAGATTCACACGTCTTCCCCATAATGGACCCACTCCTGGTTCCGGCCCGCCAAAAAACCGAACACAAAAACCGCTGTGCGAAATCGCTCCCAACTGGTACACAAGCTAAATCCTTCTATACACAGGTGCCAGTAACCAGGGGGTACCACCTGGTTACCGGGGGTCTCACCACTTGTAGAGCTTCACCTGTACCCTGCCATTACAGCAGCACAGGACTTGGCAGAGGGGCCGTCGCCATCTTGTAGAGCTTCACCTGTACCCTGTATGTGCAGCAGCACAGGACTTGGGAGAGGGGCCGTCATCATCTTGTAGAGCTTCACCTGTACCCTGAACCTGCAACAGTACAGGACTTGCTGTTGTCATCTGCTGAGCACTGTTCCTGTTGGTGTTGGCAACTGCTGGGCACTGTTCCTGCTGGTGTTGGCATCTGCTGGGCACTGTTCCTGCTGGTGTTGGCATCTGCTGGGCACTGTTCCCACTGCCAGGTTACAGTCGCCTCCGAACGGATGAAGGTAAAGGCAGCCCCTGCGTTTGCTTCGCTGGTGGTTTTCTACTGACAAGTCCTCCTCTGATACAAGTGATCACACAATGTCCTCTGCAGCTCCTCCTGGCCGGCGCTGCTGACAAGTCCTAATCTGAAGCGCAGGGGATTCCAGACATCTGCGCAGCTATTCCTCACCGTCCGCTTCATACACGCCGACAACCAGCCGCTGCAGAAGGTCCTCCATCTTCACAGAGGATCTGAAGCTGTGACAGGAATTGTGAGGGGAGCTGACAGGAATTGTGACGGGAGCTGACAGGAACAGGGAGCTGTCACCGGGATGCTGCTTGCTGCTTCCTTTCCAGATGATGATGGCCCACATCTCTGCACCTCCATATCTCGCTGCTGCTCCTCTCAGCTTGTTCCTCTGGACCAATCACCAGCCACTGTCAGGCCACCAGATTCTGCCTGACAACCACAGGCATTTCCTGCCATTTTTCTTCAGCCAGTCATTTGCTGCTGCCAACCAGTCCATCACTGGGCAGAACTCACTGTCTGCCATCTCATCTGACCCAGTAATGACCTTTGTAACATATCATGGTTAACCAGAAAACCTCCTCCATAGAAGGTGACATATCATCCATTCATCATGTACATAAAGCTCCCAGATCCCATGAGGCTCCATAGAGAGTGACATATCATCCATCCATCATGTACATAAAGCTCTCAGATCCCATGAGGCTCCATAGAAGGTGACATATCATCCATCCATCATGTACATAAAGCTCCCAGATCCCATGAGGCTCCATAGAGGGTGACATATCATCCATCCATCATGTACATAAAGCTCCCAGATCCCATGAGGCTCCATAGAGGGTGACATATCATCCATCTATCATGTACATAAAGCTCCCAGATCCCATGAGGCTCCATAGAGGGTGATATATCATCCATCCATCATGTACATAAAGCTCCCAGATCCCATGAGGCTCCATAGAGGGTGACATATCATCCATCCATCATGTACATAAAGCTCCCAGATCCCATGAGGCTCCATAGAAGGTGACATATCATCCATCCATCATGTACATAAAGCTCCCAGATCCCATGAGGCTTTCCCTCCTGCCTTACATTAGTGAGTGCAATATTGGGCCGCCTGATATCACACTTAGGGCGCCCACCCACTGGCGTTTGCGATTTTCGTGCGTGAAAAACGCCGCGTTTTCGCGGCGTTTTCGCGGCTTTTCCATTGACTTTCATGGGTGCATTAGGAGAAAAATAAGGACACATATGCAACTGACAGTTCCTATGTTAAAAAACGCAACGCAACGCAAAACGCCAGTGGACAGGAACACATGTTATCTCTATGCCTGTGCAGGAAAAACGCAAAACGCAAACGCAGGTAAAAAAACGCAAGTGGGTGGGCGCCCTTAACATGCATTTTTAACCACAGATGTGAGGCGACGTTCATGCATCACTTAAGTGAAATTGTGATCCTCTGGTGCTTCTTTCATGCTTATCAGCGGATAAGCAAGTGTTTCCCATTGCTTTCAATGGGAAACATTGCATACCATGTTTGCCAGGTTTTCTTTTTCCTTTTTTTGTTCTCCTGTTTTCTTTCCTCCTCTAAAACCTGGGTACGCGTTATCCTGTGTGTCTTAGGCCTCATGTCCATGGGCAGATCGGATTTCACATTCGGGAGCACATATCTGAATCCGACCCTGCCCGTGGCCGAGGACGCTGCGCGTCTTCTGCTTACCTGTCCAAGTCTTCGTTTTCTTCACTGTGGATGTGTGCAGAAGCGCCGTCCGGCGCACTACAGCACATGTGCAGTGGAGTTGTGTTTTTTTTTTTTTTTTTAAAAACTCCTGCTTCCCCACCCGTGGACATTAAGCCTTATAGAGTGAAAAATAGGTAAATGTACAGTCCAGTTGTAGACCTGCTCTGCAACCTGTGCAGGGAGGGGAGGAGGTTAGCTGTGACCATCACCTACTGTGAGTGATGGGTCCTGTATTATCTACATATAGGTGTTACATTTCATTGTAATCCTGGCTGATGAGGTGGTGACGGAGGTTTTCTTTACAGAGCGGGTAGTGTCAGACTATAATGAATATGTTGAGACCAATGCTCGGCACGGTACTTCAGACCCTAATAATCATGTAGGTGCCTTTTGGCTGCTAAGCTTAAAAATTTATTTTTGATCCCTCCTTTTCTGCTCTTTACTGCACAAATTAACTCGGCGTTTTTTCAGTCTGTGTGCGGTCGGAGTCTACAATGGACGTCTGTTTTAGTAAATGCTAGTATTCCCAATAACCCAACAATTCTGGAGCATCTTGTACTTCTACTTTGTCTTGTTCCTCAGGGTTTATTCACACCGGTGTGTCTGATTTTTGATCTGTGAAAAACAGACCAATTGTAATCCATCTGCACGCCCATGCTGAATCCACATGCATTACGTGTCCATTTATTATGTCTGTGTGCAGCACATTTCTTCAGGTGTGCAAAAAAAAAAAAGTAAAGCTGACCAGTTTTTTTTCCTAGCATTGTTTAGTGGTGATCCGTGAAAAATCGATCACACGTTGTCCTCCACGTGGGCTCTTCTTTTTCCATTTTTTGCGCTCGCCCAACTTGTTCTACAGTTCATGGATAAATATTGGTGAGTGTATAGTGAATAATGGCTCAGGTGTGGTCTGTGTGCAGCCTGTTGCAACTACATAAGGCCCAGGAATGTGAAAATCGCCGTGTGAATAAGCCCTTACACGGCGCTAAGGTGATCCAGAATTGTGATATCTTGACAAATTCAAGTATTTAATAAAACAGAGCTGTCTGGAGAGAAGATACATTGTCTTTAACACCTTTACGCCACAGGATTCAAGTTTACATCATGGGCGCATGCTACTTAGCGCAGCAGGACATAAACTTATGTTCAATGTTTAAAGTCTGGCCACGATGAAGATCACAGAGACACTAATGGCTGCTAACATATCTAGCTGCCTATCGCTACTATCCACTGGGGCACTAATCACAGCTGTCCTGCTCCAACAATCGCTGTGATTGGTCATTCAGCACTGACTGACCAGTCAGAGCGCAACGGTCCAAGTTTGCGCTATTTACAATGTGAGCTCTCCAACCACCGCAGCGTGTTAATGGCGGTTGGAGAGAGAGGGCTGATAAGAGAATTGTGTCCAAAAAGGAGAAAAATACAGTGATCGATGTTAGCATAGATGGTGCAGCTGTTGGAACAGATTCACATGGGCGGATTTGTGCATGAAATGTTTGCATGTGTGATATGCTGAAATGGGAACCCATTGATTTCAATGGCTTCGTTCACAAGCAAGTATTTTGCATGCGGAATTGTGTTGTGCCCAAAAGCGCTGTGAGCTCTATATACCTGTTAGAAAAAATGCATCTAACACTCAAAGAATTTGGCTATTTCTGGCTGGGAACATTTGTGCGTTTTTTTTTTTTGGGGGGGGGGGGGGGATGCACACGCAATTGTGCACAACGTGCACATACAAAAAATAGTTGTACAGAAATACACAGCTTTCATTCCACAAAAACTCACAAATACCCTCGCACTTGTGTGAATCCGGACTTGGTGTAGTGTGATCAGTATATTAAAGGAGTTAGTAAAGTGTGATCAGTCGGTGTAGTGGTAGGCTACATTCACACGGGCGAGTGCAATATCAAGCCGAGAAACTCCCCCCGGTATTGTGCTTGCCAATGTGCATTTTTCACGCTGATTGATTTTAAATGGGAAACTGCACATTCACATGCACCTCACACGGCATCTGAGTGTCTTTTAAGGATCCATTGAAAACAATGAGCGAGGCATTTTGCATGTATGCCCAATGATAGAATATGCGACGATGCTGTAAGAGGAAAAAATTGTTCATGTGAAGTCCATTCAAAAGAATTGAGTTCATATTTGTGTGAGGTTTGTGCATCCCGCAATGCAAGGTTCTTGTCTGTGTGAATAAGCCCTTAGGGTAGTATGATCTGTCAGTATACTAGTGAAGTTATTAATCAGTGGGTCAGTGTATTAATGTAGGCTCATCCTGTCTTTGTTTAAAAAAAAAAAAGTCCTAGCTGTATTCCCCTCCCATGACCCGGGTATGCTAGATAAATAAATACGCTAATGCCTCATGTTCATGGGGAAATATCCGCAGCGGATCACCCGCACGCATGATCCGCGCCCCATAGGGATGCATTGGACACCCGCAGGTAATTAAATACCTGCAGATGTCATTTTCCCCTGAGGCGCGGATCACGCGTGCGGGAAAACACCCGCAGCATGCTCCATTTTGGTGCGGGTCTCCCCCGGCTTCCATTGATGCCTATGGAAGCCATCCGGTCCTGCGGCACATCCGCTGCAGTATTTCTGCTGTGCCGCGGGAAAGCAGGCATTCAAATAAAAACAAACTGTGCACGGAGCATGAAGAAAGATGATCCGGCCGTGACGGAGGGGAGATCCGCTGCATCCGGACAGGTGAGTATTTCTGATTTTGTGGCCTCATGTCTGCGGGAAAGGTGGGAGCCGCAGCAGGATTCTGCATGGAGCATCCGTGCGGGCCCAAATTTCCCCGTGGACATGAGGCCTAAGACCCTATTACTTTTGGATATTTTGGTCACAGCAGCCATTTTATTTAAACAAACATACCAAAACACTTTTATATACGGATAGGAGGTCCTTGGAGCCACAAAGGTCCGGTGCTTAAACACATAAAACTCAACTTTGCCTCCGATTGTACACCTGGTTTAGTGACACCACTAGCCGCCCCCCCCCCCCCCCCTTGCCTTACCTAAAGCACCAGACCCACCCACACTGAAATAAAATGGGTAGGAAGTCTTAAAAGTGAGTCTGTACTCGCCAAACTCCCTCTACCCAATATAAAAATCTGCCTCCTAAGACCCGCCACAGCCAGCACAACTTAAGACCTAAGTCTGCGCAAAACCCCACAAGTGCTCTCTTAATAATCTCCTGTATTGCTAATGTCCACATATCCATACCTATATCATTTACATGAACCCCATTCCTTAACCAGTTACCCCCCTCCCTCCAAGTTAACATGCCTCACATTGACCCCCCTATTTCTAGCTACAAAAGCCAATACCTACCTATTAATCTTTATGCTGGCCTTATTAATCTTCTTAACTGACCTAGCCATCCTCTACGACTTTCTAGGGAGCATCTCGGACCACACTATCGCCTTGCCTGGAAACAACCTGCTCAACCTCAGTCGTGTTGGACGTCCGTACACAACTCCCTTACTGGACAACCACCCAGGTCATTACCCCCAACATGCAGAACTAAAATGTCGGGGGCCCTATCCAGACCTGCAAAACGCATTACCTCTCGCAGGACCCTCCCCCACGCCATGCCTCTGAATCCCAGCCAGAGGATAATCGCATCAGTCCTGGAAATGCCCAGCTGATGCCCATCATGTTGGCAGCCCAAAAGACAAACTAATCCCCCGAGATCCAAACTAATGCTGCGTCGTGTCCTGTTAAAACAAAACAATGAGGAACAATCCCCACAAAATAGTTAACCAGACATCCCCCATTACCTAAACCATCCCCTTTCCTTTATTCAGGGTGAATAATTATACCAATCCAAACCCCTGACCCCCTCCAGTCACACATATAACCTAAAATGACTGGACACCTACCGCCTAATTTTTTGAACTGCTGGACTCAAACCCCGCGCAGCCGCCTCTGTTGCCGCCCCAATCCTGAAGAAATGGGAAGAATACCCCGATTTTTATTTATTATTTTTTTAAATCCAAAGGCCCCAAAACCTTATTGAGCACTTCTCTAAATTGATATCTGGATAGAAAAGATCCATCCACATGTTGCGATAATGGGCCCAACTTAACCAAAACCCTGAAATATAAATCTCCGTACCTTATCCAAAGTAATTCTTTGTTCCTTTACCAAACTTGCCGTAGTGAAAAAGTTTCAAAATGGGCACAAGAAATCAAATGGCCCATAGTCCAACAGCTATCAATAAAAAACAAACCGTCCCAATAACATCCCAACAATCGCATGCCTTAAGGATGAATGGGAAGCAAACTAAAAGCTGATTCAATATCTGTTTTTTGCTAACAACGCCCCTCTTCTATACGCATGTACCTATTTTACCGCCGTGTCAAATTACTATAAACCACTGAGCAAGGTTCAGGGTCTATACCATCATTCACTGACACAGTTTTTAGGTGCAATAAATAATGAATCTGCTGAAATTTATTGTTTTTTTTGTTAGTTTTTTTTGCACAACCCCCAACAGGGTCACCCAAATGAGGGTCACCCAAAGAAAGGCCCGCCATACATCCCAGCCTAACCTTCTTTTGTAATTTTTACCTCAATCCCCTCATGCTGTAAGGCTGATTTCAAATTCTTAACCGAAAAAAAGGGACCTGGTGCCCCGGAGGAGGGATCCTACAACCCGCAAACTGCACTTTTTCTAACTTTGGGTACCTACTTAGATAAGGGACTATCCTTTGAAAACTCATTGGAGTCTTCCCTTTTGCTGCGCTTTTTTCCTTTTTCTTGCTTAAAACAGTGGGAAGAACTGTGCGAAGTGCCATCGCGTACAGAGCAGACGTACTTGAATCTGCACATGGCTTCAAATTTGCACTTTACTTCATTGAACTGCCAACACATTCCCAGCTCTTTTTCCCGTTGACAGCCCTTACTGGTGCGTATTACTGCTACTTCTGACTGTGTCGGCAGAGCCCTGAAAGGGATGCCTGTAACGAACAGACGCCATCACTTTTAACCATTGACTAATGTCCTTATGGTCCCAGTTAATGCTAGGTCTCACTGCCTTTCGTTGACGGAATTGCTTGTCATACCTTAGCCATATCTGTCTGCCCTACATCCGATACGCCTCACCTATGGCATACAGGTAACAAAAAAGGCCTGAACGCTTCTCTGGCGCTTTCTCACCGATAAAGCTGGCCAAAATTGTGAAAGCTTTAAACCAATTAATAAAGGTTGGAAGGCTCAAACACCATTGTGTTTGTTTTTTTTATTCCTTCTTATTCAAATCCATTCGTTTTCCTTTATCCAAATTACATTTTGCCAAAGGAATGGAAATAAAACTCCACATCGTGCGGTATTTTTTTTCTTTAACTTCCTTTTTTTAAATGCGCCCCAACTGTCCCTCAACTTTTATCGTCTAAACGAACCATGCCCACATCCTTCTCAGTTTGTATGGCTACCATCCCCCCAGAGGCAGTTGTCATCCACTGACTAGCCAGAATAGGCACCCCAACCTGATATCGCCATGTGTGGGAGCCCTAGACCACTTGTAACACCACCCTTCCCGGCAGATGATCCCCCACCACTCCTCGCCATCAAAGCTTCCTCCCGCTGCCACCGGACCCAGTGCTTCGACGCCCCTATAGGTGGTGCGGCTTCCCCCTCTCCTATGCTTGCAGGCCCGCTCACTGGATGGCACCTCACCAAAGGAGGCGGCCATGACTTCATCAGCATAATTGCTGACAAGTGCCGCAGGCCATGCCCCCTGAGAACGAGGCCTACATCCCACCGTCAGACCAGGCAGCTGACCCGGATTCCTCAAGGACGGTCTCAACCCCACTACCCCTAGCGCTGGGAATGTCTAGTTATATCTCCATCAGCCCCATTACTTGGAGCAGCAGTATACACACTCCACCACCACTCCATTCAGACGTCTCATCACAATTGTGCAAAGACCAAAAGCTGGAGTTGCTGCCTCTCCTCAACCTCACGTACAAATGATTGGCTTGCAGCAATGTAGCCCCAGTGATCATACCTCATCACCTATCCTGTAGAACTGATGTCCTTGGTTGGAAATGTCTTTCATTACAGTTGTCTTGCTATAGTGGTATCATATAAAGCCTATGTAATACTGTGTATGTTTTAGTCTTCCCATCTACTGGATCCGCCTTACAAGTCTACGCTCCAACATCCCCAAAAGCGGAGCTGGGAGCTAATGTCCTCATACCTTGCACATTCAAGGAGTGCAGCAGTGGAATAACCCAGCAGTATCTCGCCATCGTGTGGGAGTTTGAGGGAAATGTGATCGTACGGTACGACAGCAAGGGCCTTGAAAAACAACCAAGGAAATATATCGATGAAAAGAACATCAAAGACGGGGCTGCGGATTTATACATCCATAATGCATCTATTGGCGACATTGGGACTTATAAGTGTACAGTCATCTGCAGCCCTGAGAGGAGTCACAAGGAGGTTAACCTTACGGTTTATGGTATGTATGCCACGCTGCCTAACAAGCCCTGAAAACTGCTGAGCTATGTGAGCACCATGACCATGTACTACCTGAACGGGGATTCCGAGACTTTAAAAAGATTGACGGGCTCAAAATAATATGAAATGGAAAAAACTTGCCTATTCCTGCGGGTCCCCATCAGCGCTGCAGCCCTGCCACGCTGAACCAGGAAGAAGCAGCAGGTGGTCACATGTTGGGCGCAAAACCACTCAGCCAATCAGTCTTCATTCTTCCATGGCCCCTGAAGCCCGTGGTTGGCTGTAAACAGCATGTGGCTGCCTGTAGCTTCCATAATAAATTGTTCCTTTTTTTTGCCCTATTTTGCACTATTTTAAGCTCCTAAAGGTTTTTTGGGGGACATTTAAAACATTTTAAGTCACATTTTAGTTCGCCCTAAAGATCATTCCGCTAATATTCAGTCTTTGTAAGCAAGCAAAAGATAAGCCACCAAACAGCAAGCATGAAATGGCTTGCTGTTGGGCTGTACATCTTCTCATGTGAACAAAGATGTACAGCTGACCAATGACTGCTCTGTGGGGAAGAACAATTGTATTAAGACTTTTTCACATGGACTATTTTAACCCCTTAGTGACAGAGCTTGGCAGCAGCATTTTAAGGGTAAACAGCCCCGATGAGCGGTACGGCGGATCTGGAGCTGTTGCCACTGGGTGTCAGCTGTAAGAAACAGCCAACACCTGCGATGTATGCCAGGGGATCACCATGTGATCTCCCTTCATACATGTTCGGCAGCCACAGGACATAAAAACACTTTAGGGCTGTCTCTAAGAGGTTAACGTCCAGGTTCTGTCTCAGTTTGAAACCAACAATGTGAACCTATTAAAGTCAATGGGGCTTATTTACTATGGAAAATTTGATCATTTTCTTGCACTAATTAAGACAACTGTCAAGCATGCTTTGTGCATATGTAATATGTGGTTTAAACCCTTTCAGACACTTTTTTTTTCGAGCTGTGTCCAACAAAGGTAAATTTCTTCGGAAAAGGGGCATGGCTTAAATTGCTCCAAAAAGAGTGGATAATTGTGCCAAACTTTTGATGCTATTTTAGGCATAAACTGAAAGGTGGTCTAAACTTAGACTACTTTTAGACCGTATTGGTAAATAAGCCCCAAAAGTTGTATTGACATATTCAATATTTTTCACGGACTAAAAGGTCCGTGTAAAATTTAAAAAAAATAATACTAATCGCAGCATGTCCTTGGAACAGAATTGCCCATTGAATTCAAAAAGGACATGCTTGCCTTCGATTTGTTTATTTTGCCCCCCCAAACCCATTGACTTTATTGGGAGTTTTATATTGCATCATTTGAGCCATCTTCCGTGTTTGTTTTTCACAAAAAAAAAAAGACTGCACAGGAAGTAACTCGCACTTTAAAAACACAAAAGCTGAACACAATTTTATGTAACACACACTTGCAGTCAAATCGGTCAGTTTTTCACAAATGGCACTCACCTGTATATAAGGCCTTCACAATCCTTTGCCCCATAAGCCTTTCTTCTGCCGTGTATGAAGAGCATTGAATGAGCATCAGTTGACATACAGTGGTGCCTTGACATACAAGTTTAATTCGTTCCGAGACGGAGCTCGTAAGGCAAAAAACTCGTATGTCAAAGCACTTTTCCCCATTGAAATGCCTTGAAACGCCATTTATGCGTTCCAATGCATTTAAATGGGGAAACTAACTACTTGTATTAAAACAATAAATAAAGATCAATACTCTCCTCCCGCGGCGTTCTGCGATGATCTGCAGCGCGGCTGCAGGCTGTCGCTCCCTCTTTAACGCCAACAGAGCATTGCTTTCTGGATGCGAGGCTTAAATTCCCTGCCTCCAGCAAGCTAATGCTCTGATTGGTTAACTCAGAGCGGCGTCAGCCAATGAAAGCTGGCTCTGAGTTAACCAATCACAGCCATTCTATGATGTCATTGAATAGCTGTGAATGGTTAACCCAGCGCCAGCTTTCATTGGCTAATGCCGTGCTGAGTTAACCAATCAGAGCATTAGCTTGCTGGAGGCGGGGCATTCAAGCAACACATTCAAAAAGCAATGCTCAGTCAGCATGGGGAAGGGAGCAACGGCCTGCAGCCGCACCGCAGATCATCGGGAGGGCGACATGTGAGTATAGACTTCCCCCTGAGCCTTGGCTTGCAAGTTTTTTTGGCTTGCAAGCAGGCTCGTACCCTAAATTTTTGCTCGTAAATCAGAGCAAAAATTCGGGAGAGAGCCTGCTCGCAAGTCAAAAAACTCGCAAGCCAAGGCACTCATAACCCGAGGTATCACTGTACTTTGATCAGCACTCTTTATAGCGGTCCAATTCTCAGCCTGTGTATATGGGGCATTGCTCCAGTTCCGATATCATCCATATGACTATGATATTTACAGTGTAGTGATCCTTCATTCTATGTCTCTTTTCCCTACAGCTCGTCCGACCATCTCGGCTCTTGATAAAATGACTGTGGGTAATGAGCAGGACAAGATCTTGTGCTCCGTGACTGGGTTTTACCCCATACAGATCACCGTGGAGCTGATTAAGGACGGGGCGGTAATGAACGGCTCGGTTCTGTCCTCTCCTCAGAGGAATGGTGATAAAACCTTCTCCATTAATAGCTCGGTGATATTACCGTCTACAGAGAAACCAAAGTCCTTGTCCTGCAGAGTGCGCCATGAGTCCCTCACTGAACCCCTGCTACAAGACATCCAGCTCGTATATAAGGGTGAGATCCTAACGCTAAAGCTCTCGTCAGAATGATTTTTGTTGAAAAATGTCAGAATAAAACAGCAGGCATGGCCAGTTTCCATTTTGACAGATTCGTAGCACAGGGTTCTTTGTTTGTTTTTTTTTGTTTGTTTTTTTCACATAAGCCTTAGGCCGCCTGCAGACGAGCAGGTCGGATCCGGCGGCTAGAATTCTCGCCGCGGGACCCGACCCGAGCACCTGCAGGAACGAGCGCGTACTCACCCGCGCCCGGCGGCCCCGGCTCTTTCATGTGCCGGCTGCCGAGCAGCCGGCGCATGCGCAGACCGGAGCCGGCGGCCGGGTGAGTGACGTAGCTGTGTGAGGCTCTGCGAGCCTCGCACAAAAATAGGACATGCCGCGGTTTGTTTGTCGCGCGAGATTTCGCGCAGCCAAACCGCGGCCGTCTGCATAGGAGTGCGTATTGTAATGCACTCCTATGCAGACTTTCAGTGGCGGAAATCCCGCCGCGGGATTTCCCCCCGTCTGCAGGCGGCCTTAGAATTTTGTTCTACTCAGTTTTTTTTTAACTTTTGCTGCCAGGACAATACGCATCCATGAGATACACAAATAAAACTTGTTATAAAATTAAAAAATCCTATTCCCACATACTCCTATTTCCAGCCGGTAGACACCCAGAACACTATGCCAATGCTAACCGACACTTAACACACGCTGTAGCCCACCACGATCACCACTGCATTCAGTGTTCTGTAGACATGACCAGACTAACAATATACAAAATAGTCCAAATAAGTTTAATGTAGGATTGTATATTAAGTTTTATCTTTTTATTTTCTCCAGACGATGGCAGTGATAACATTGGCCTGGTTGTGGGTGTGATTGCGGTAGTCGTCATATTAATCATTGTATCGGTCATTGCTGCAGTTTTATACAAGAGGAGATCAGGTAATAATAATAATAATAATCTTTATTTATATGGCGCCAAGATATTACGCAGCGCTGACAAGACAGGGGAAACAGAAACAAAACCATGGTTACATGTAGTAATCATTTGATGGAAACAGTGGGGGTGAGGGTCCAACTTGGTTTAGGGGGTATAGTATGCCTCCCTGAAGAGGTGTGGTTTCCGCTCGTGTCATGGGGGGACACAGCCAAGACCGTGGGTATAGCTACTGCCATAGGAGGCGACACTAAGCTATATCCCCTCCTGCCGACATCAGGCTAACCAGTTTTTAGCTTAGTATCGTAGGAGGCTTGTCTGCAGAGGCCTTTTTCTTTTTCTTTTTTCCGGAAGACCAGGGAATAACAGGGAAGGCAGGACTATCCCTGTTAACCCACCGAGGAGGGTGAACAGAGGAGAACTAATCCTATGTCTGCCCGGTCCCTCAGAAGACAAGGAGGCACACTCGGGACCCCAACCTGAATGTGACCCGCCAGCCATAGAGCCCCCTCGCTATCAGTTGGTCTAACATCCCCTTTCCTTTCAAGGGAAGGCGATAGCGGGGACGTAGCTCTGCTGGAACTGGGGAGCCACCATAACTCAGTCAAGATGTAAGTATACACCTTTATTTATTTTCCATGCCATGCTCTTATCCCATGCGTCACTGTGAGTTTGCGGGTTCTCTCACGGGTATACTGAATCAGGGTGCTGCTGCACCCTGTTCTGTGAGACCCCTCTTTCTTCTCCTTACCCAGCCATGGATGGGCGCTTATTATCTCTTATGGGCTCCCCAAACCCTGACTTGCCTTTCAGTGTTCCCCGGGATCCGGGTAGCAGGCTGCTCCGTGCCTCCTGCCGGGAGAGCTTTGGTTTTTGCCTCCATAGCCGCAGCGTTTCTGCACACGGCCCCCCGCCCTCCCTGCTCACGGACCGCGGGCTGTACAGGCCATGGCCTTGCATTTGCTCGAGACCGCGGCCTCCTCCTTCTGAGCTCTGTTCTGCTTGCCCTGGAGGAGATGGGGGCTTTAGTAGCGCTGTACAGACCGCAGCCTTGCGTTCCACGGGTTGTGGCCTTGCGTTCCACTAAAGAACGTGGCCTTCTTCCTCCGAGCTCCGTTCCAATTGCCCTGGAGGAGATGAGGGCTCAAGTAGTGCTGTTCCGTCGCTCGCCCTCTGCTGATCCTCGTGACATCCAACGCTGCTACTGCGAGCACCAAAATTTAGCCCCCGACTCCGGGCCTACCTAGTCACGTCCTCCCCTTTGGCTAGGGGGTGATGGTGACTAGGTTAGAGCCGGCTCCCCTGGCCTATCACAGCGCAGCGTGCCAACGGTCTGCAGCACTCATTGGCTCTACAATTTGGCCCGCCCCTCTGCTACCCAGAGCGTCCATCTTCTCCACGCTGGGACCTGTAGTTCTACACACTTCTCCCCAGCAAGAGTTGGACACAGTCCTCGGCTCCCCAGACCTCCTCTGGACCGGGTAAGCGCTGCCCTGGTGACCAGCTCCCCTGCTACTGTATCCCCCCTGCAGTTTTTTCCAGCAGGCAGGTTGCAACCCGGCTATATCCCAGCACCATGTCCAACTCCAGAACTCAAGAGTCCGGACAGGGAGCAGCCAGAGTGACGCACTACGCTTGCTCTCGCTGTAAAACAAGGTTTCCATGTGGACAGGTTGAGCCATGTTGTGCTGACTGTATTCCTCCAAGACAGGCGCCCGTACAACCTAATACAGGCTCCCCGCCCATTCAGCCCTCACTTTCTACAAAACCAGAGTGGGCCCGCTCCCTGGCAGAGGCAGTATCAAACCATACCCTTGCGTCTAGCGCTATTTTGGATAGGCTGGACCGAGCCTCTATCCCTGCTCCAGATGCGTCCGGCAGAGATGACACTGTCAGGAGAGATTCCTCTTGCGCTAGGCCGCGGAAGCACGTTAGACAATCCGGTTCATGGGACTCCTCCAGGTCACCGACATCGCCGAACCATGCAGATTCTCCTGGAGCGGCCTTGCTGCCTTCCTCCAGAGAGAACAGCTGCGCTGAGGGGGAGCTGTCGGAGTCCCCTTCGGACCCTGACATTGAAGATGAGAAGCTCCCTAACCTGTCCGATATAGTAGACAGCCTGATAGTAGAGGTGAGGGACACCTTCCAGCTGCCCTAACAGCCGCCCTCTGTGCCAATGCCGTGTCTTTCCTTTCGGCAGCCTAGACAGTCCCCGTGGACATTTCCACCACATGAGGATTTTTAGGAGGTTTTGGCCAAGGAATGGAAATTTCTGGACAGGCTCTGTGTAAAACCGAAGCGTCTTGATGTCATGTATCCCTTTCTGGAAGATCTGGTTAAAAAATGGGCGTCACCGCCGACTGTTGATCCGCCACTTTCACGCTTGGCAAAGCACACAACGCTGCCTATGGCAGACGCCTCATCCCTACAGGATACTCGCGACAGGAAATTAGACTCCCTGGCTGGATCATCCTTTGAGACAGTGGGATCGGTACTCAGGCCGATGTTCGTTTCGACCTGGGTTAGCAGGGCCACAACTGATTGGTCTAAACAGCTGTGCAGAGGCATACTATCACGGCTTCACCGGAAGAACTTGCGGAGATTGCACGCCAGATAGAGCAGGCGGGTAGATTTCTCCGCGAAGCTTCTTTGGAGGCGTGTAGATTTCTCTGCGAAGCTTATTTGGATGCGGCTAGGTTCATGGCTCGGGCTTCTGCGGCGTCTGTAGCCACACATCGAACTTTGTGGTTGAAGTCTTGGGATGCGGATGCATCCTCTAAGGGATCCCTGACTAACATTCCCTTCATACGTCTGTGGCTCCTCAGAGCCAGGTTGGACGAAATTATTTCGGAAGCCACAGGGGGAAAGAGCTTGCACCTGCTGCAGAACCGCCGAAGGCAACCAATAACCCTATGATGAACCAGTTTCCAATTTTGTTCCTTTCGCCGGTCTAGTCCCCGCAGATTGGAGAATAAGAGGATAACCCAGGAGCAGGACCAGAAGAGAAGACCATCATTCAAGACTAGGCCTTCATGGCGCACAAGGGCGCAGCCCACTAGGACCACTCGCACAAAGTTGTCCGCATGAAGGGCAGCCCCCACCCACTGCCATCAGGGTGGGGGGACGACTTTCCCAGTTTGGCAAGGTTTGGATGGCGCAGTTCCCATATTCCATATTTGAACGACATTATGATAAAAGCCCCAACTTGGCAGGCCAACATTGAGAGTCTTCACATCACAATAGACACGCTATCCAGGTTCGGCTGGATCATCAACCGACAGAAGTCATCGCTCTCACCGACGCAGCGCATGGAATTCCTAGAGCTTCGCTTCAACACAGCCCAGAATCGGGTACTGCTCCCAGCAGCAAAGCGACACCTTCTCCAGAAGCAGGTTCGCTCTTTGCGCACACATTGCTTAGTGACCATCCGCCACTGAGGATGCTGGGACTGATGATATCTGCTTTCGAGGCAGTCCCATTCACTCAGTTCCACTCCCGACCCCCTTCAATGGACTATCTTGTCGAGGTGGGACAGGGCAGTGACTTCCCTCGATCAGCGGATCAGGATATCGCTGAAGACACAACTCTCCCTACGTTGGTGGTTGGACTCACCCCAGGTCCATATTGGCCGATCATTTCTACCCCTCCAGTGGCAGATTCTTACCACAGATGCCAGCCTCTCCGGCTGGGGGGGTACCCTATGAAACCTGGTGGCCCAGGGAACCTGGACCAGACGGGAAGCCTTGCTACCAATCAACATCCTGGAACTTCGGGCCATATTCCGGTCACTACAACACTTCTCTCTCCAACAGACGGGTACCTAGTCCGGGTCTAGACGAACAAGGTGACGACCGCCACATATGTAAATCATCAGGGCGGAACCTGCAGCAGGAGGGTCATGGAGGAAGTGGAAGGAATCTTGGCTTGGGCCGAAAAACATGTCCCAGCACTGTCGGCAGTACACATTCTGGGGGTAGACAATTGGATTGCCGATTGCAGTCAATCCAGATGAGTGGGAACTTCATCCCGAAGTACTTACCATAAAATCTCTTTCTCAACTCGTTCATTGGGGGGGACAGCACCCACCCATATTACGTTTTAGGTTACATCCTGATCGGAAACTTGGTTCTTGTAAGTTGCACACGGTGCTGTCATTGGTTTACAGTTCGAACAGCTATGCCTGTTTTCATGTTATTTTCAGATCCTGCATGGCTGCTCCTACTGCTGGCAAACAAACTGATTAGCCTAATGTCGGCAAGAGGGGATATAGCTAGCAGGAGGAGTTAACACTTTTTTTGCTTAGTGTCGCCTCCTAGTGGCAGTAGCTATACCCACGATCTTGGCTGTGTCCCCCAATGAACGGGACGAGAAAGAGATTTTATGGTAAGTACCAAAAATCCTCTTTTTAAAGCATGCCTGAAGTTCTGTGTGTCAGGCATTGCCCGGATAGTTTTGGGTAGCGCGTTCCGGAGGACTGGTGCTGCTCTGGAGAAATCTTAGAGGTGGGAATGAGAACTTTGAGTTAAAGGGACGCTTAATCTGATTTCGTTAGCAGAGCAGAGAGCCCAGGCTGGTTGGTGGATTTAGATGAGGGAGGCAATGTAGGGTGGTGCTGCGCTGTGGAGGGCTTTGTGAATGAAGGTAGTGAGTTTGAATTGAATTCTGTATTTAACGGGCAGCCAGTGCAGTAACTGGCACAGGGCAGAGACATTTGTGTAGTGGCTGGACAGGAAGATGAGCCCGGTTGCCACATTCAGGACGGATTGGAGAGGGGAGAGTCTGGCGCAGGGAGGTATGTTAGAGAGCTCACAGGGAATGTAAGGTTACAATTATAAGGGATCACTTTGGTGCTAACCACACTATGTTCAGCCCCGTCTATTTCACATACTGTGTTGAAAAGTGCTTCCTAGCCAAACCATGGGTCTCTGGACCCAAACTCAGAGTATCATGCACTTGTATGATGCTATGAGTTTAGATTTGGAGACTTGTGGTGAGGCTGGAACACACTTTGAAACTTCATACATGAAACAGATGGAGCTAAGGACCGTGTAGTAGCCCCTTAGTGTGCTGGAAATGTTTGAGTAATGCCTGTGGCATGCAATCAGGAGACCAATACAGCTAGTGCTAAGAGCAGAGAGGAGGAGCTATAGAGCCGATCACTGCAGAAACCGGAGAGGACTTCAGGGAGAAGACCACTAGGTGCAGAATGGAACAATTTGCATGTCTCTGCCTCTGGTCTGTGGCTATGTAATGGAAATAAGCACTTGAATTCTTTCAGTTCCATAGTATTTTATGCAAGTAGCGTGGACATAGACTTCAATATAAGTCAGTTCTTGCGTTCAAACATCCTGCAAAATTAAAATTGCTTTATTCTATACAGGATCCTCGGAAGTTCTAGTGAATAAAATTCATGGCACCAAAATGATGGATGGTGAGAACAGCTCCCTGTATTGTACTGCTTGTAACTGTTCTCAGGAGACCCAGGTGCAATGGATCATCCAACACAAAGATGGCACAACATGTGAGATCACAGATGAGAACTCGGGAGATGCCGAGGAAGGACAACCACTAATGTCCATGGAGTACAAGGTGTCAACTGAGAAGGTGTCCAGCCAAAAGAGGAAGTCTTGTTATGACATCACCACCACACTGTCCTTCATTGCTTCAGTATCCAGACATCTGGGGTCAACTGTGACCTGCAGATTTATTACCAACAAGAAATCTGAAGAGGAAACCCACAAGCTCAAAGACATTTATGGTGAGATACTCAAAGGAGTTTTCCAAGACTTCTCAAAAATTGGGCATTACAGGGAATGTAATAATGATAAACTATGCAGTACACACCCATTAAATGTTATTGCAGCAGTTAAATGCCATTCATGACAGTATCACTGTCAGTGATTGGCTGAAACAGTCATGTCAACAATGAAAGGCACATTACTGCTGCAGAAGTTTCTGGGATCTGGGCAGCTGGACTATGGGGCCATTTAATTTAATGGGTGAGTAGTGCTTGTGGTTGTTTTTGTTTTTTTGGCCCATTTTCTGCCCACAAACCTTTTTTTCTTTTCATCGCAAACCTCTTTAATTTTTAAATCTTATTGATTTTGTTTTCTGCAGCTAAACCTCAGTTGATGGAGTCGGTACAGTTCTCCATTACCGACCAAGGAGATGTCCAGTTGTCAGCCAGCTTAGTCAGATTTTATCCCCAACCATTGCAGATCAGTTGGACATCTAAGAGAGGTCAGTCAAAAGAGAAAATTCCATCCGATGAGGAAGATATGAAGAATCCTGATGGCACGTTTACCCTCATCAGTAAATGTACGGTTTCTGGAGAACTCTTCAAGGACCCGATGAATAAAGTCACTGTTACTTGGAAGCATGAATCCATGGACAACCCTCAATTCAAGGAGATCTCTGCCAAAGGTAAAGGCTTATCCCCACAGAGTCCATTACTGGCCCTTACTTTATTCCCAACATCTACTGATTGAATTAAGCACCATTTACATGGGACGAACCGTCGGGCAAACTATGCCGGACAGCGCGTCCTAGTGAAGCTCGCTCCTGTGCTGATGCATCGCTTAAAGCGCGGCCAACAGGGAGCCGGGGCGGCTGGCGAGTGCTCTTCCCCTGCCCACCTCCATTCATTGCAAGCAGACAGTCATTAAAAACTAAATGGCTAGTCATTCTGTCTCTGCATGCATTTACATAGGATGACTATCATTCAAAACGCCACGGGAGCATGAGAATTTGAACAACGCTGAACGATGATCGTCCTTAGTAAATGGGCCATTAGTCTTTTAGGTTCGTTTTACAAGGAACAATTGGGTTCGGTAGATGAGCATCAGTCAATAAGATCAGTGCTTTCCTAACTGGCCTTCACACAGGCTGACTCAGACTATCAGGGTAGTAATAATTGTTAAAATCGTCTGTCCCCACAGAGCTGTCATTGTTCAATCGCACATCTCCCATCTTGGGGCGCATTCAAACGACTGTATATCGGCTGGGTTTTCACGCCCAGCCGATATACGGCATCCCTCTCTGCAGGGGGAGGAGGCTAGAAGAGCCGGAAGCAGTGCACTGAGCTCCCGCCCCCTCCCATTGCAAATAGTGGCGAGGGGCAGATAGGGGGCGGGAGCTCAGTGCACTGCTCCCGCCTCTTTCAGCCTCTTCCCCCTGCAAAGAGGGCGTGAAAACCCAGCTGATATACGGTCGTCTGAATGCGCCCTTAGGGTGAATTCACACGAACGTATATCGGCTCGGTTTTTACGCCGAGCCGATATACGTTGTCCTCGTGTGCAGGGGGGGGGGGGGAGGATGGAAGAGCCAGGAGCAGGCACTGAGCTTTCGCCCCCTCTCTGCCTCCTCTCCGCCCCTCTGCACTATTTGCAATGGGGAGAGGCGGGATGGGGGCGGGGTTAATTCTCGGAACTTAGCCCCGCCCTCTATCCACCCCCTTTCATTGCAAATAGTGCAGAGGGGTGGAGAGGAGGCAGAGACGGGGCGGGAGCTCAGTTCCTGCTCCTGGCTCTTCCATCCTCTCCCCCCTGCACATGAGGACGACGTATATCGGCTCGGCATGAAAACCAAGCCAATATATGTTCGTGGGAATGCAGCCTTAAGTAGGGAAATGTACAGCTAGCCAGGCATTTTTACTCTTATAAAAGTTTCATTCGGTGGAAAGCAAGCATTTGCTCATTTCTTGGCTAATAACTTCTCTTTTTGCACAGCCAAACGATCAGGCAGAGGAACATTCAGGTGAACTTTTTTGCCTAATTTTTGGGTCGTGTAAAAGGCCCTTCAGTCTCAAGTGTTCCTGCATATAACTCGATGGGAAGGTAGAAGCAGTGTGTACCTGAATCACTGATTTATGGACATGCTTAAAACTGACCCTTAATTTTTTTTAAGGGCATATTCACACCGCTTAATTAGTGACCACAATATGCCTTTTTACTGACGTAATGGGCTTCAAAATATGTACGTATATGTAGGTTTAAAGGAGGTAAACCTCAAGATGACCGCCAACAGGTCATGTTTTAAGAATTTCCTCAGTGTTGCACAGGTGATGTAGTTGTCGGTGCCTCAGACATTGCCTCAGGTGTTCTTGCTATAGGATATAATAAAAACTTGACCTGTTGTGGGGGCTGAGGACTGGAGTTGAGAAACACTGGTCTAAATGACTACACAAGCGCTAACCTCACCGCTAGATTGGTAGCGTTTGTGCAGAGTGTTTAGACCAGGGGTGGGCAATTAATTTTCCCATGGGGCCACATGAGAAATTGGAATGGTTTTAGAGGGCCAGACCAACATACGAAGGCTCCATGCACATTGCCTTAATGGGGCCGTATTCCAGCCGCCCGATTTGCGGCCAGAATACGGCCGCCATTGAAAATGAATGAATTAAAAAGTGAATATTATTAGTATTATTATTCTAATTACAATGCAAAGGGAAAAGTCCTGACACTTACCAATGACGAGCGTGGAACGATTGTCCTGGCACTCCCCAAGGTCCGCAACGAGCATCCTGGCACTCAGGCATGGAGCTCATCCTAATGGGGATCTACAATTTACTTGTGGAAGTAGTGAAGATAGACTTGTTCACACTCCGCTCACGCGCTGCTGCAACCGCTCAACCGCTGACCCGCTGCTGCAACCTCTCACACCCTGCTATAACCGCTGACCCGCTGCTGCAACCGCTGCTGCAACTGCTGACCCGCTGCTGCAACCGCTCACACCCTGCTATAACCGCTCACCCGCTGCTTCAATCGCTGCTGCAACCGCTGACCCGCTGCTGCAACTGCTCACACGCTGCTGCAACCGCTCACTCGCTGCCGCTCTCGCGCAAACGCTTACCCGCTGACACGCGCTCACAAAATTTTTTTTATTTTTATTTTTCCCCCCCTCACAAACACTTAGACCCCCAGACACACACACACTCAGAAGACACAATTAACCAGATACACAGAAGACTCACAGCTCACAAACACACACAGAGGTAGAGGTAGATACTTATCAGCTCACTCTGCCCTCCTGTCTCAGCTGCTCCGTTCTGGTCCCCTCCGCTGGTCCCCTCCGCTACTGCCGGTCTCTGTTTGCTGCCCCCGCACCTGCTTCTGCTTCGGCGGCCGCTCACTCCACCTGTCACTCTGCCCTCCTGCTGCTGCTCCGAGACCCGCTCCGCTTCTGCACTCCTCCTGCCGGCTCCTGTCACCTTCGGGCGCCGGTATCGGCTCCTCCGCTGGTCCGATGTCTCCCTCAGACCCCCGCTCGTGCCTCTGCCTCGGCGCGCTGCTACTGGCGTCTGACGTCACTTCCCATAGTTTCGCTGCTTCCCGTTGCTGACACCGGACTCATTGGTGAGTCACCAGGACACTCTTTGCGGGCCGGTCCGAGCTATTCAGCGGGCCGGATGTGGCCCAGGTCTGGTTTAGACAATTCACCGCTGGCTTCTCGCTTGGCTCTTCATTCTATGTGACGTGCTGAGCGTTTACGCTCGACGATCCATGCTGGTTAAACATGAGCAACCAGTGATCTATAAACTAATAGTGCACAATGGCTGTGCATTCAGACACAACGATTATCGTACACATTCGTTTGATAATCACCGTGTGTAAATGGCCCTGAGCTCTGCCTATTAAGGCCCATTTACACGGAGCGATGATCTCTCAAACAACAGTTGGAGTGACAGCTTTGAGTGATCATTTTGCATAAACTATTAAGTAGCTACTGAGCTACTTAAGAGCAATTAAGGCGGCATCAGCCAATGAAAGCTGGCACTGCGTTAGCCAATCACAACCATTCAATAATGTCATTGAATGGCTGTGATTGGCTGATGCCGCCTAAGTTAGCCAATCACAGCATTAGCTTTCTGGAGGCGGGGATTTCAAGCCCCGCATCCAGAAAGCAATGCTCTGTCGTCGAGGAGGAGGGAGCGACAGCCTGCAGCAGCGCCGCAGAACACCATGGGAGGTGAGTACTGTATACCCAGCGACTGCAGAGCAGATTTTTCGGGGTTAAAAGGTCATCTTATACGCCGGAATATACGGTACCTCAAAAATTTGTAATAAAAAAAAAAAATACTACATTCTCTTCCCGCAAAAAGCAAGACCTCACATATCTCAATTGCCAGAAAACAATGTACCATTCTATGAGTCATTGTTTTTAGAGTTGGAAGGGACCTCCATGGTCATCGGGTCCAACCCCCTACTCCGTGCAGGATTCACTAAATCATCCCAGACAGATACCCTGTTTCCCTGAAAGTAAGACCTACCCTGAAAATAAGCCTTTGCATGAATTTTCAGGATTTTTGAGGATGCAGTATGATTTTTCAGAATTTTGAGGAAGCTTGAAAATACACCCAAGTTATAATTAATAAGAAAATGGCAATTTAAATAGTTTATTATTTTTATTTTTCACTGCATTCTGTGAGCAGCATAAATAATATATTAAACTAATTCTATAGGCCAGTACGATTACGCCCAAACCAATTTATAATAGTTTTTCTTTTTTTGCTACTTTTTCACAGTTTAAAAAAAATATATATATTTTTATCGGTGCATTCAAAGACCCCTAGCATTTTATATTTTTTTTTATCAGCGGAGCCGTGGAAGGGTTTTTATTTTGCAGGATGAGTTGTACTTTTTATTAGTACCATTTATTGATCTGTGCAGAATTTTGATCACTTTCTATTCCGTTTTTTTTTTGTAGGCTAAATTAGCTATTTTTGCCACGTTTTCATTTTTTTCCCATGCTGTGCACCCTGCAGATTAACCTCTTCCTGTTCCAGGACTTAAATATATTTATGTCCTGCAGCGTCTGAGTATGCATAAAGAGAGATCGCGGCGTAACCTCTCTTCATACAGCTGACACCCGCAGTCAATAACTGCAATCGTAAAGCATTACGTCACACTGCAGGAGCGATCAAAGCATCGCTAGTTGTGGTCCCCCGGGGGAACTTTAAAAAAAAAAGTAAGAAAAAGATCAATAAAGTTTTTTTATTTATTGTAAAAAAAAAAGTAATAAAAGTTTAAATCACCCTCCTTTTGCCATGTCTATAATAAAAAAATCTAAATTATAAAAGAAAAATACATATTTGGTATTACCGCGTTCATAAAAGTCCGATCTATCAGAGTAGTGCATTATATACCCCACACGGTGAACATAGTCCAAAAAAAAAAAGAA
Source organism: Eleutherodactylus coqui (assembly GCF_035609145.1). Classification (NCBI taxonomy): domain Eukaryota; kingdom Metazoa; phylum Chordata; class Amphibia; order Anura; family Eleutherodactylidae; genus Eleutherodactylus; species Eleutherodactylus coqui. The sequence continues at coordinate 162,732,545 of NC_089844.1, forward strand.
CGCCCAAAATGCACTTTTTCAGTCACCCTGTCTCCCAGAAAAAACGCAATAAAAAGCGATAAAAAAGCTGTATGTATTCCGAATTGGTACTAGCTTAAACTACAGGACATTCCGCAAAAAATGAGCCCTTGCTCAAGTACGTCGATGAAAAAATAAAGTTATTGAGCACAAAAGATGCAGCAGAAAATAATTTAAAAAAATTAAATGTCTTTGAAAAAAAATACAAGTACTACAGTAAAAAAAAAAAAAAAAAACTATACAAGCTTGGTATTGTAGTAATCGTACTGACCCATATAATCAAGTCATTTTTGTTGCAGTTTGATTGTCATAGAAACAAAATGCACTGAAAGATGTCGGAATGTCATTTTTTTTTTCATTTTTCTCCACTTAGAATTTTGAAAAAGTTTTTCAGTACATTATATGGTACTTTAAATTGCACCATTGAAAAATACAACCCGTTCCGCAAAAAACAAGCCCTCATGCAGCGATGTCGATGATTAAATGAAGGAGTTTGTACTAACTTCCTTTTCTGGGTCATTACGATACTACATGCGTAATTTTTGTTTTCAATTTCTTACAAAGTAAAGGGAGAAAGGTGTTTTTATTTATAATTTTTCTACTTTTAAAAAAAAATTCTTGTCCCTTTAGGGGACTTCCACAGAGACCCATCAGGACCCTCTGATCACATTGCATGGTCTGATGCTGTCAGCCCTTTACATACTGCGGTCGCATAGACCATGGCATGTAAAGGGTTAAACAGCAGAGATCGGAGGTTTTCTCCATTCTCTGCTGTGTCAGAGCTTGTGCCCGGCTATCCTCTGACACAGGGAGCCCCCTCCCTCTGTCAGAACCTTACAGGCTGTGGTCGCATAGACCGCGGCATGTAAAGAGTTAACACAGCAGAGATCGGAGGTTTTCTCCATTCTCTGCTGTGTAAGAGCTGGTGCCCGGCTATCCTCTGACAGCCGAACACCAGCCCTTAACCTGCCACGGAGACCATCGGCCGGCTTCTGACAAGCCGATTGTCTCTGTGGCAACCTGTAAACAAAGCAGTGCAGGAGTTTAAAAAAAGCGGGAAGTTTCCGGCAGATCGGCTATATCGTCCTGTTTCTTTTTTTAAAGTCCTGTAGTGTTCTCTGTGGGTGTATGCAGGCAGAGCACAATGACACAACTTATGGCATTGTGCTCTGCAGGTCCCATAGTGAAACATAGCTTGGAAATCTTCTGGGCTATGTTGCTATGGGCCGTGGAGCTCGTCCCGGAATATTTCCAGGCGTGCCACTCAAAGGGTTAGAGGAAAAAATAGACCCGATATCAAGCAGTTAACTGTCAGTTCCATAGCTGAGTTTTCTAATGCGGATCTGACGCTTAATCCATGGAAGAAACCAAAGGCTGAGCCTCGCATTTATGCCACAGCCTTACAGGTGGATCCACGCACGGGTTTTGCCCCATTCAAAATTTTAACAAGAATTGACATGTTTATTTCCATGATGCAGATTTCAAAATCCATGTTTGGAAACATCTGTGGCCGAGCTTTCCATAGTAACTAGAGATGAGCGAACGTACTCGTCCGAGCTTGATATTCGTGCGAATATTAGGGTGTTCGGGATGCTCGTTACTCGTAACGAGTACCACGCGGTGTTCCGGTTACTTTCAGTTTCCTCTCTGAGACGTTAGCGCGCTTTTCTGGCCAATTGAAAGACAGGGAAGGCATTACAACTTCCCCCTGTGACGTTCAAGCCCTATACCACCCCCCTGCTGTGAGTGGCTGGAAAGATCAGATGTCACCCGAGTATAAAAATCGGCCCCTCCCGCGGCTCGCCACACATGCCTTGTGACTTAGCTGAGGGAAAGTACTATCGTGCTGGAGCTGCTGTAGGGAGAGCGTTAGGAGTTAGTGTAGGCTTCAAGAACCCCAACGGCCCTTCTTAGGGCCACATCTACTAGTGTGCAGTACTGTGTTAGCACAGTATTTTTTTTTTTTTTTCCAAAATTGGATCTGCAGAGCATTGCGCCCTGCAATAGGGACAGAAGTGGGGGTTAGGCAGGGAGAGTGTTAGGAGTTAGTGTAGGCTTCAAGAACCCCAACGGTCCTTTCTAGGGCCACATCTATCCGTGTGCAGTACTGTCCAGGCTGCTGTTAGCAGTGTTGCATATTTTTTTTTCTTCTCAAAACCGGCTGTGCAGAGCATTGCACCCGGCATTAATACTACAGGGATAGAATTGTGTAGGCAGGGCCAGAAGACATACATTATTCATTGAATACACGCAGTGTGGGTGTTCCTTGTAAAAAGCAGGGAAAAAATTCTATTTGGCCTGCCTCTGACAGTACTCAGGGCTCTGTGTACGTGTGTGCTGTGCGCTGAACGTTCAGAAAAAATCAGACGCAGTCAGCTACGTTTTACCGCAGGCGTGCGGCAATTTTTTTCCTGCATGGGAAATCCCTGATCTGCTGTAGGTAGCGAATTACTTTGCATCACTGCAGTTCTGGGACAAATTGGCAGGGCCACAACACAGTTATTAAACTTAGTATTCATTGAATACACGCAGTGTGGGTGTTCCTTGTAAAAAGCAGGGAAAAAATTCTATTTGGCCTGCCTCTGACAGTACTCAGGGCTCTGTGTACGTGTGTGCTGTGCGCTGAACGTTCAGAAAAAATCAGACGCAACCAGCTACGGTTGAGTGCAGCCTTGCGCCAATTTCTTTCCTGCCTGGGAAATACCTGCTCTGCCACAGTTAGTAACTCTGCAACAGTAAAGTTCTGTGACAGTTTTGCAGGGCCGCAACACAGTTATTAAAATTATTATTCAGTGAATAGACGCAGTGGGCCTATCCTTTTAAACAAAAGGGAAAAAAGTATATTTGCCCTGCCTCTGACAGCCGTCAGGGCTCTGGGTACGTGTGTGCTGCGTGGAGAACGTAAAAAAATCAGACGCAACCAGCTACGGTTGAGTGCAGCCTTGCGCCAATTTCTTTCCTGCCTGGGAAATACCTGCTCTGCCACAGTTAGTAACTCTGCAACAGTAAAGTTCTGTGACAGTTTTGCAGGGCCGCAACACAGTTATTAAACTTAGTAGTATTCATTGAATACACGCAGTGTGGCTTGTCCTTTGAAAAACAAGGGAAAAAATTCTATTTTGGCTGCAGGCTTGCGCCACTTTCTTTCCTGCCTGGGAAATCAAATCACTGGTAATACACCATGCTGAGGGGTAGGGGTAGGCCTATAGGACGTGGACGCGGGCGAGGACGCGGAGGCCCAAGTCAAGGTGTGGGCACAGGCCGAGCCAGTGTGGTGGCCAGGGGTAGAGGCAGGGCCAGACCGAATAATCCACCAACTGTTTCCCAAAGCGCCCCCTCGCGCCATGCCACCCTGCACAGGTCAAGGTGCTCTACGGTGTGGCAGTTTTTCACAGAGACGCCTGACGACCGACGAACAGTGGTGTGCAACCTTTGTCGCGCCAAGATCAGCTGGTGAGGCACCACCAACAGCATGCGCAGGCATATGATGGCCAAGCACCCCACAAGGTGGGACGATGCCCGTTCACCGCCTCCGGTTTGCACCACTGCCTCTCCCCCTGTGCCCCAACCTGCCACTGAGATCCAACCCCCCACTGAGGACACAGGCACTACCGTCTCCTGGCCTGCACCCACACCCTCACCTCCGCTGTCCTCGGCCCCATCCAGCAATGTCTCTCAGCGTAGCGTCCAGACGTCGCTAGCGCCACAGTTTGAGCGCAAGCGCAAGTACGACGCCACGCACCCGCACGCTCAAGCGTTAAACGTGCACATTGCAAAATTGATCAGCCTGCAGATGCTGCCGTATAGGCTTGTGGAAATGGAGGCTTTCAAAAGCATGATGGCGGCGGCGGCCCCGCGCTACTCGGTTCCCAGTCGCCACTACTTTTCCCGATGTGCCGTCCCAGGCCTGCACGACCACGTCTCCCGCAACATTGTACGTGCCCTCACCAACGCGGTTAATGCCAAGGTCAACTTAACAACAGACATGTGGACAAGCACAGGCGGGCAGGGCCACTATATCTCCCTGACGGCACATTGGGTGAATTTAGTGGAGGCTGGGACAGAGTCAGAGCCTGGGACCGCTCACGTCCTACCCACCCCCAGAATTGCGGGCCACAGCTCGGTGGTGGTATCTGCGGCGGTGTATGCTTCCTCCACTAAAGCACCTTCCTCCTCCTCCTCCTCCAACGCAACCTCTGTCTCGCAATCAAGATGTGTCAGCAGCACGTCACCAGCAGTCGGTGTAAGGCGGCGTGGCAGCACAGCGGTGGGCAAGCGTCAGCAGGCCGTGCTGAAACTACTCAGCTTAGGAGAGAAGAGGCACACGGCCCACGAACTGCTGCAGGGTCTGACATAGCAGACCGACCGCTGGCTTGCGCCGCTGAGCCTCCAACCGGGCATGGTCGTGTGTGACAACGGCCGTAAGCTGGTGGCGGCTCTGCAGCTCGGCAGCCTCACGCACGTGCCATGCCTGGCCCATGTGTTTAATTTGGTGGTTCAGCGCTTTCTGAAAAGCTACCCCCACTTGTCATACCTGCTCGGAAAGGTGCGCCAGCTCTGCGCACATTTCCGCAAATCCCACACGCACGCTGCCACCCTGCAGACACTGCAACATCGGTTTAATCTGCCAGTGCACCGACTGCTGTGCGACGTGCCCACACAGTGGAACTCTACGCTCCACATGTTGGCCAGACTCTATGAGCAGCGTAGAGCTATAGTGGAATACCAACTCCAACTTGCGCGGCGCAGTGTGAGTCAGCCTCCTCAATTATTTACAGAAGAGTGGCCCTGGTTGGCAGCCATCTGCCAGGTCCTTGGAAAATTTGAGGAGTCTACCCAGGTGGTGAGCGGCCATGCTGCAATCATTAGCGTCACCATTCCTCTGCTATGCATCTTGAGAAGTTCCCTGCAAAGCATAAAGGCAGACGCTTTGCGCTCGGAAACAGAGCCGGGGGAAGACAGTATGTCGCTGGATAGTCAGAGCACCCTCCTGTCTATATCTCAGCGCGTTCAGGAGGAGGAGGAGGAGCATGAGGAGGATGAGGAGGAGGGGGAAGAGACAGCTTGGCCCACTGCTGACGGTACCCATGCTGCTTGCCTGTCATCATTTCAGCGTGTATGGCCTGAGGAGGAGGAGGAGGAGGAGGAGGATCCTGAAAGTGATCTTCCTAGTGAGGACAGCCATGTGTTGCGTACAGGTACCCTGGCACACATGGCTGACTTCATGTTAGGATGCCTTTCTCGTGACCCTCGCGTTACACGCATTCTGGCCACTACGGATTACTGGGTGTACACACTGCTCGACCCACGGTATAAGGAGAGCCTTTGCACTCTCATTCCCGAAGAGGAAAGGGGTTCGAGAATGATGCTATACCACAGGGCGCTGGTGGACAAACTGATGGTAAACTTCCCATCCGACAGCGCTAGTGGCAGAAGGCGCAGTTCCGAGGGCCAGGTAGCAGGGGAGGCGCAGAGATCAAGCAGCATGTACAGCGCAGGCAGGGGAACATTCTCCAAGGCCTTTGCCAGCTTTATTGCTCCCCAGCAAGACTGTGTCACCGCTCCCCAGTCACGGCTGAGTCGGCGGGAGCACTGTAAAAGGATGGTGAGGGAGTACGTAGCCGATCGCACGACCGTCCTCCGTGACGCCTCTGCCTCCTACAACTACTGGGTGTCGAAGCTGGACACGTGGCCTGAACTCGCGCTGTATGCCCTGGAGGTGCTTGCTTGTCCTGCGGCTAGCGTCTTGTCAGAGAGTGTGTTTAGTGTGGCTGGGGGAATCATCACGGATAAGCGTACCCACCTGTCAACCGACAGTGCCGACAGGCTTACACTCATCAAGATGAACAAAGCCTGGATTTCCCCAGACTTCTCTTCTGCACCAGCGGACAGCAGCGATACCTAAGCAATACGTAGGCTGCACCCGCGGATGGAAGCATCGTTCTCTCTCACCATCCAAAACGGGGACATTTCTGCTTCATCAATCTGTGTATAATATTCCTCCTCCTGCTCCTCCTCCTGAAACCTCACGTAATCACGCCGAACGGGCAATTTTTCTTAGGGCCACAAGGCTCACTCATATAATTTTTCTAAACAATTTTTATACGTTTCAATGCTCTTAAAAGCGTTGAAAGTTTAACTTGAACCAATTTTTTGTTAAACTGGGCTGCCTCCAGGCCTAGTTACCACTTAAGCCACATTAACCAAAGCGATTAATAGGTTTCACCTGCCATCTTGGTTGGGCATGGGCAATTTTTCTGAGGTACATTAGTACTGTTGGTACACCAATTTTTGTGGGCCCTCGCCTACAGTGTAATCCAATTAATTTTTTGCCCACCTGCATTACAGCTGACGTTACATCAGCTGTGTTGGGCACTGCAATGGGATATATTTATGTACCGCCGGTGGGTTCCAGGGAGCCACCCATGCCGTGGGTCCACACGGAGTTGTAACTACATGTGTCCACTTCTAAAGAGCCCCAGTCTGACTGGGGCATGCAGTGTGGGCCGAAGCCCACTTGCATTAAACATGACATTACCTCAGCTGTGATGGGCAATGCAATGGGATATATTTATGTACCGCCGGTGGCTTCCTGGCACCCACCCATGCTGTGGGTCCACAGGGAATTATAAATGCATCTGTTTCCACTTGTAAAGAACCCCAGTCTGACTGGGGCATGCAGTGTGGGCCGAAGCCCACCTGCATTAAGCACGACATTACTACCTCAGCTGTGTTGGGCAATGCAATTGGATATTTTTGTGTATCGCCGGTGGGTTCCAGGGAGCCACCCATGCTGTCGGTCGACAGGGACTTCACAATAGGGAGTTGTACCTGCCTGTGTCTATGAATTAAAAAGCCCGGTCTGACTGGGGCATGCAGAGACACCTTGACAGAATGAATAGTGTGTGGCACATAGGTTCCCCATTGCTATGCCCACGTGTGCAGCTCCTGATGGCGGTGGCACATGATTCTATTTCTCATTGCTTCTGTACAGCATTGTGGGCTATCGCCCCGCCCCTTTTAAAGAGGGTCGCTGCCTAGCCGTGCCAACCCCTCTGCAGTGTGTGCCTGCGGTTCCTCCTCATGGCAGACGCACTTCTAAATAGACATGAGGGTGGTGTGGCATGAGGGCAGCTGAAGGCTGCGCAGGGACACTTTGGTGTGCGCTGTGGGGGGGAGGGGGGGGGGGTTGGGCAGCATGTAACCCACGAGAAGTGGCAGCGGAGTGTCATGCAGGCAGTGATTGTGCTTTGTTGGAGGTAGTGTGGTGCTTAGCTAAGGTATGCCATGCTAATGAGGGCTTTTCAGAAGTAAAAGTTTTTGGGAGGGGGGGGGCACTCTTGCCGCTATTGTGGCTTAATAGTGGGACCTGTGAACTTGAGATGCAGCCCAACATGTAGCCCCTCGTCTGCCCTATCCGTTGCTGTGTCGTTCCCATCACTTTCTTGAATTGCCCAGATTTTCACACAAGGAAACCTTAGCGAGCATCGGCGAAATACAAAAATGCTCGGGTCGCCCATTGACTTCAATGGGGTTCGTTACTCGAAACGAACCCTCGAGCATCGCGAAAAGTTCGTCCCGAGTAACGAGCACCCGAGCATTTTAGTGCTCGCTCATCTCTAATAGTAACCAATCCGATGCTAAACTGGCGTGCAGTCTAATGCAGATTTCAGCATGGAATTTGTCAAAAATACGTCATGTGAAAGGGACCCTGGGGTCTAATCACATGTTGTCTAATCATTTTGTGGATTTTGCTGTGTTTTCTTTTTTTTAGTTGGTAACAGTTTGACCACCACGTGTGAATAGACTCTTAGAAAGTATTTCCCTTTTTTTAACTTTCGCATCCTTCACTTTTTTCCCTGTAGGCATCCACTTTCCACACTTGGTGGCACCATTCTTCATAACATTGTACTGAACTGTTACTTCTCCACTATTCATCACACCTCTCACTCATTACACCAATCTCTTATGTTTTAGGGTTTTTTACAATTCCTTTTGTATTGCAGATCTCCCTTGGCGTCCCCAGATTGTAGACTCTATAGAACGTGTTATCCAGGGTGATACGATTCTTTTCAAGTCCTTGGTGTCCGATTACTTTCCTGACGCGCTGACTGTCAAGTGGCTTCAGAAGAAGAAAGATTGTCCAGAGTTCATAGAAGTTACAGAATCTGAGAAATATACAATCCCAAATATTGTATCCAGCCGGACGGGCAAGAAGACTTTCACAACGACGTCTTGTCTGTCTCTGAAGAAATCCCTCTTGGCAGAAGATGATGTAGTGTTTATCTGCAGAGTGGATCACCCTTGTCTGGAAAAACCAATCGAGGCCAAGATAGTGCAGCAGCGAGACACCAGTAAGACAGTTTTACGGCATTACAGGCCTCCAGTTATAATGATTGATGGGCTATTACTGTCTTATATCACTAGGATATACCCTCACTCTATAAAATAGAAAAAGGTTAATCAAAAAAAATTTTTCCTATGTAATATGTTTCTCTGGTTTTAGCCACTTCTTCCTTAAAGGGGTTTTCCCATGGCTTACAATTGTTTCTCTACGACTCTGTCCTTCCTAGTTGTTGCTGACCATGACCTGTGACTGCTGCCTCCAATCACTGGCCACAGCAGTGACCTTCTGTAGGTAGCTAGTGATTGGCTGCAGCAGTCACATATCCTGCGAACTCTGTATCAAAATCCTGAGGGTTAGCTGCAGATTTTGGTGCAGAATTACAGATTGATTTAAACAATTTTTATTCTGTATCACAATCCCAGTAGAGTGGTGCGAGATTTACAGCGGCAGAATGCAGAAAATTTTGCCCGGGTGAAAGGACCCTTAATGATAGTATTTTAAAAAGTGTAGTTATTGAGCTTAGATGTTCCCTAAAATTCTTAGAGAATGTATCACCTAAATTATTTTACTAATTAAAACAATGTAGTTGTCAGAACCAGCAATTCTAGCAGCCGCCGTGCCCGCACCACCAGTCATGCCACCCGGATTACAGGAGTGCGGCGCAGGGGAGCCCCGGTTCTAGTAATCTCCCTGGGCTGCTGTAAAACTGGTCACCGCCGGGTTGCTAGGGAGGCAGCAGGTGCTTCTCTAGTTACTTGACTACCTAGCTGGCTTCCCTGGTAACGGTCTGTTCTGCAAGGCTGGGGGCGTGTCCCCAGCACCTCCTTGATTGCCCTGCTGCTGTCAGGCTCCCCAATCAGCTGTTGGGGCGGGAGCTCTGACAGCATTTAAAAGTGTGTGTTTCCCTTCCAGCCCTTGCCAGTGTTAGTTTGGTTCTCCAGCTGCACCCGCGCTATTTCTGACTGCTCTTTGTGACCCCGGCTTTCCTGACCTCTGCTTTTTGGACCTTGACTACGTTTTGCCTTCCCCTCTGTACTGCGTACCCTCCTGCTGCCGACCCGGATTGTCTGACCACTCTACCGTTTGTTTGTCTTCAGTGTCTGTTTGTCTTCCCGTGTCCCGATTCCCTAGTGAGGGTAGGGACCGCCGCCCAGTTGTCGCCCTGGGGGTTAGCCCAGGTGGGCAAGTAGGCAGGGACAGGGGTTGCGGGATATCTCAGGGACCCCCATATCCCGGACACTGTCCTGACAGTAGTAAAGCATATTCAATTTTTTAAATCTGTTTATCTTCTGATTGTAGATTTTTGTTCTTTTTTTATTAATTCTCCTCTACATGACTTAGGGGGCGGCCATTTTGCCTGAGTTTCACTTAACAGCATTTAGAGATGCGCTTTACAGCAGAATTCATGGGCCACAGATACAATGGACAGGAGGGGACCCATTGAATTACTATATGAAGACAACCAGAGCTCCACCAATAAATGTCCAAGACAGTCTGCAGAGATTATGATTAAAATAAAACATGGTTTCTCTTTAAGACTGGCGCCTGCAGGCATTTATTCACAGCATAAACAAAATAGTAGACACAGAGTCCCAATATGCACTCCTTCATAGAATAAAGTCCGTAAGTCCATATAAGCACACCCCACCTGGGTGTTTGAGGTTAGGGGCGTCACCCTGTTAACCTCTAGTCTTTTCAGGCCACCAGCCTGCAGCACCTCACTCCTCTGTGCTGGTTCTCACTCTGTCTCTTCTTGGCAGGAACTGGCCTTTTATGTAGTTCCTGTACCACACCCCGGTTAACCCTCACAATAGAAGTCCTGTATCTGGCCCTCTACAGGCCCTCCTGTGTACTGCAGTACTACATACCCTGCCCTTTGATATAGGCCGTAGGCCGTATCACCTTTTCTTCTTGGCCCTCCCGGGTCAAAGCTCCAGGCTCGGGGGTCTCTTTCTAGTTTAGGTACAATCTTTTCACCATCATCCTTGAAGCTAACACAGTCCTCCATTTCAGTGCAGGACGGCTTGTGGAGACTTTCTAACTGAGCCTCCATTTTGAAGGTCTCTTCTAGCTCAAGAACCTTGTCTCTGTATTCTTCCAGTTCCTCTTGTAGCTCATGCTCCAGCATGGCCTTGCTATGGATTACAGTCTCCATTTCATTTTTCAGTTTACTCAGGTTTATAATCATCATCTTTTTCTCACTTTGTAACAATTCTATTTCTTCTCTTAGTACAATGTTGTCATCGGTTAGAACCAATAGCATTCTTCGAAGTTCCTTTACCTCTGACTCTGACTTTTGCTTGGCAGTGTGCAGTTCCCTGATGAGTGGGTCCTTGGAGCCAGCATCCCTGTGATAGGCTTCTCCCATTTGGACAAACTGTTTCTTCACTTTCTGGGTTTGCTTCTTTACGTCATTATTCTTTTGCTGCAGTTCTTCCAAGACTTCTGCCACCACTTGTAAAACCTTCTCAGATTCAGTAGCTTCGCTTTCTGCCTTCTCCTTGGCCTCTTGTACATCAGAGGTCTGATTAGTCTGTATCTTTTGCTCAGGTCTCACCTTAACAACTTTTCTTTTGTTTACAGAAGTGATATCTTTCTTCCAGACCGTCCAAGTCTTTACAAACTGTTCACCTGGAGTGCCCAGGTCCCCTTCAACTAATTTGGTATATGTCACCACTTGCGTCCTGCTTTTGTAGAATTGGCTCAGCCTCAGCTCCTGGGCTGCTTGGGCTCGTCCGCACCCTGGAGTGGAGGAGGTAGAATGGACGGCCCCACTACTAACCTGCCATCCATTCCAAAAAAAAACAGGCCCCGATACTTTTAAAGAACGGATCTCCAGCAACTGCTTGCAGGAGACCATATTACACGCCTGGTTTCTTACATCTCCAAGAGCGGGACGTGACCCTCCTCTAGTCCCCTGATGCATAATACCGGAACCTAGGGGCGACGTACAATTCTTCAGACCTGCCACCGGTTGTTGGACCACGCCCTTGCGGTCTCTTCCACAAGCCCTTCTGTTTTACTCGCTGTCTGAACTGGCTCCTAGACCGCACTAGTCTCTGAACCCTCTTTTCAGCAATATGACTCTTTAACTTCCAGAGCTTCACCTTTGCATTTAACTTCTTAGCGGACGTTTGCAATACCACTTTTTCTTCTGACACCACCTTCAGGGGGCACTTCAAGGTTAGCGCCTCTTTCTCAATATTCTCCAACAGGATCTCCTTTTCTTCTACCGGCCGTTGGGCTACACCTTTTGGCTTTTCCCGTATCAGGGTTCTCTTCTCAGCATCCGTCTTGGTGCTAATCCAGTCTAGTACTTCGGTGCGCACGCGCTGGTTACGCCTTTCTGTTGCAACTTTAGGGAACCCCGTCTTCCCCTCAGTAAGCCACTGTTCACCCATCTTTTGTGTCTTCTCCCAGTTGGACACCATCTGAAATCGGTAACCAAGCTCCACACTAATGTCTTCTACTTCCTGCTGAAGACTCACTGTAAACTTCTCAAGTTCATCATAGACATCGGTTTGAAGACAAAACAGCGGATTTATCGCTTCTACCTCTTTTAGGATTTCACCGTCGTGCTCTTCAACCGTGACTCCGCATGCCGGGTGCTCATACCTTTTCTCTTCCATCTCGGATATCATTTTCAGGGTGGGTGTTAAAGTTAACACTTCGGTCCCTTTCATACAGACCTTTTCTTCAGCACGTTCACATTCAGTGACATATCTTGCAGACCTGTTTTTCTCCTCTGTAAGCTGCTGTTCACATGGTTGCTGCGACTTCCTTAGTCTGGACACCAGCTCCTTTTGGAGACCCAGCTTCACAGAAGACTCTTCTAACTCTTGCTGAAGATGTACTTTAACCTTCTCAAGCTTATCCCAGGCAGCTGTCTTCTCTTAACTCCTCTTGTACTTCTCTTTTCTGCTTTTCCACAGAATCCAAACACAAAGCACTCTTCTCCAGTCTATCTTCCAGATCCACCACCTCAGCCTGAAGTGTTGCAATCTGCTCTGATAGGTTTCTCTTAGCTTCTGCATCCTCCTCTACTTGCTTGAGGAGCACATTTTTCTCATCTTGCATAGTCTTCAGGTGTGCACTAAGACCAAGCCTCTGCTGCATCTCTTCTTGCAGTAGCTTCTGGAACTCTTCACTCTGAGCTTCCAGCTTCACCTGCAGCCTGCTCACCTGCTTAGACAATGCTGTCTGCACACTGTCACCTTCAGTTATTTTTATTTGTAGCTCTTGAAGCTGCATCTCTACTGTATTTTTCTGGTATTCATATGCACACTTGTCTTCCAACAACCCCTTCACATTTTGGGTAAGCTGAAGACACTCACTTTTCAACGTTTCTTTCACTTTTTCAAGTTGCTTCAACTGCTTGGATAGTTTCCCCACAACAATAGCATGACTCCGTTCCAGCTCCTAAACTTGGGTTCCATGTACTTCACTTTTCTCATCCAAGCTCATCTGTAGCTGGGACACCAGTCTCTCAAGCAGCACTTTCTGGTTTGCCTTGTCATCCAGTAAGTCTTTCAAGAATTCTGCTTGCTTTTCTGCCTGACTGCACACAGCTTTCTGTATTTCCAGCTCTTCCTTGAGCTGACTTATCTGGCACTCCAAGTCACCATTTTCTTTTGCTAACTGCATTTTCAACTCTGCAACCTGATTCTGCGAACCTGTAGTTTGATTACGTGCATCTGTAGAAGCTCTTTCTAACTCGCAACAAGTCATCTCCAACTCTTGGGTTTTCATTTGCAGTTTCTTACAGACCTGTTCATACTGCACAGATTGGGCCTCCAGACATACTCTGCGATCAGCCTCCTCTCTGGCTACCTCTCTGAGGTCTTTTAAGCTCTGTTCACACTGAACATTCTTCTGTTCCAGCAACACCCGGTGATCAGCTTCCTCCTTAGCCAATCTCTCAAAATGCTCCTTCTCCTTTAAGAGAGCTGCACTCTTTGCTTTCAGATGCTCAACTTCTTGAAGAATACTTTCTTTTTCTTTTAGGAATTTATCTGTCTGCTCCTCTGCTAGGAGACTTTGCCTCTTGGCCTCTTCTCCAAGCAGACACAAGTTAGGTCTTTCTTTCTCAAACTGTGCGTCAAGTCTTTCATTAGCAGTTTGACATGCTTCTTCCATAAACTTTATATACGCTTGCATTGGTGCAAATCCCTCCTGAATTTGAACCAAGCATTCTCTTGCTGTCTCCCCCTGAGTCTCAGGATCTAGACTGACAACCTCACTAGCAACAGCCTTTTTCTTCCTTTCTTTCTTTTTTCCAGATTTAGTACAATCTATCCTTTATCTTTCTGAAGGCATAGTACTACTCACTTCAGCAATTCTAGTACTATACCCCCTATCTTCACTATTCCTTCCCTCTCTCACTAGAGGTATACTTGCACAGGCTCCCACATGGGCGTTGGCTGCACTCATTGCACCCTGTTCACATACTGACTGCATTTGGGAAACATATTGACACATATTAGGCACATAATACCTTCCACCATCCCCCACACATGACCTGCCGGGGCTAACGGACTTTTCTTGCCCCACCCGGTCAGCAACACAGTTCTTAGACCAACTTTCTTTAAATGTCCGTTCACACTGGGCGGCTTCCATGGTGTTATCCTGCACCGAAAACCTTACGTCATGCAGAAATGTCCATCCTTTGCTGTCAGTTCTTTGCAGTCCAGGCTGCCTGAAACCCCAGCAGGGCTTTAGGTGGCCTCCAGCAACCGCCGCCATTTTACTACTCAGTCCAGACTAAACAAAATAACGCAGTCCATTCACCAACCTGCCTTGTCTGAGGTCCTCTGTTAGCTTGCAAGGCAACTGCAGCTTTGGCCTCCTGGCCCTTTGGACGCTGCACACCGCACAGCCGTACACCCGGCCTCCTGGCCCTTTAAACCGCAGACTCGGCCTCCTGGCCCTTTAAACCGCAGACTCGGCCTCCTGGCCCTTTAAACCGCAGACTCGGCCTCCTGGCCCTTTAAACCGCAGACTCGGCCTCCTGGCCCTTTAAACCGCAGACTCGGCCTCCTGGCCCTTTAAACCGCAGACTAGGCCTCCTGGCCCTTTAAACCGCAGATTAGGCCTCCTGGCCCTATATGCGCCACTCTCGATCATGCCCGCATACTCCACCATATGTGGCAAGGGGGGTACTCTTGCCTCCGGGATTGCTGATTTCTTGACCGGAATGGCCACCACACGTGCAGAAACACTTCATAAAACATGGTTTCTCTTTAGGACTGGCGCCTGCCAGCATTTATTCACAGCATAAACAAAATAGCGGACACAGAGTCCCAATATGCACTCCTTTATAGAATAATTCACTGGAAAGGACCCACTAGAAAATATAATTGTTTTACAATTAAAAAATAACTTATTTATCCTATTTAAAATAGACAGACATATATGACAACCAAAAATTTAATAATACCTCCGTTATCAGTACTGTATTCGCAATAAATGACAGTTATTTTGATACTTGTTATTGCTTATGTGGAGGTATGCGCATATGATCGGGATCACCCTGAAAATGGTCTGTTACCCAGAGATCCAAAGGTCACAAAATAAACAGTTGGCCCAGATACGGCCTTAACTGTATAAAGGATTAGACCATGGATCTCGTGTGATTATTCTACTCCTTTAGTGCAGTTTATTATAATTTATTGAAACTGATACACATATAGTTAAACTGCACTAAAGGAGTGGAATAATCACACGAGATCCATGGTCTAATCCTTTATACAGTTAAGGCCGTATCTGGGCCAACTGTTTATTTTGTGACCTTTGGATCTCTGGGTAACAGACCATTTTCAGGGTGATCCCGATCATATGCGCATACCTCCACATAAGCAATAACAAGTATCAAAATAACTGTCATTTATTGCGAATACAGTACTGATAACGGAGGTATTATTACATTTTTTGTTGTCATATATGTCTGTCTATTTTAAATAGGATGAATAAAAGTTATTTTTTAATTGTAAAACAATTATATTTTCTAGTGGGTCCTTTCCAGTGAATTAATTTACATTAAACGAGAACCCTACTGTCTCAGTGAATAAATAAGCATAAAATGACAGTTTTTTTGGCGGGAGGAGTGGACACTTCTCCCTGGCTAGTAGAGGCCAACACGGTCTTTTCTAACGATAATCTTGAACAAAGTAATTCTTGTATCTCGGCCAATCAAGCCTTTAAACGTCTAACTACAATCTATAAAGACTTCACCCGCTCCTGGTGGGAGGTCCAGGGCCTCACCAAATACTTGGAGCATAAAATCATTCCACGCGGATTACGCATCCCAATATTACCACCTCCCAAATTACGTACTGCACTTTTTATGCAGAAATGGGAAAGTGAAGCATCAGACTGTTCCTTCCGGTTGATGCGTCTACTCCTTGAAGAAGAAAAAACTATTCATGAGCACAATAAAAAAGCATTAGAAGAGGCAATTAAAGAGACTAACAATTTCGCTAAAGAAGCTGACTCTGATAAAAAAGAAAGAATTTAAAACACACAATTGACAAATATACAAATTACCTCAAGGAGACAAAACATCATCAATTCAACCGTGACTCCAGGGATTTCTCAGAGAATAAGGTCTACGATTTCAGATCGCAAACCGAATCAGAAGTCAGTACCTCTGAGAGTGAATCTGGAAACGAATCCACACGCAAGGGACAGCATTTTGAAAAACGAGGGAAGAAAAATTTCATGCAAGGAAAATCCAGAGGAAGGGGTAGAGGCCGCAATCCAGTAGGAGATCGTTTTTTAGGCCCTATGTCCACGTACCTACTGCGGGAACGCAGAGGACCACCGGTATAAGTACAAGTAACACTGATAGGACCAACTATTTGTCTGACAAAGGAACCCCTCAAGAGAATAGCCGTGACCCACAAAATTCGGAGAAAGATCTCAGTATCATCAATCTATCTCTAAAAAAACATTATCAAGAGAGGAAATAACAGTTCTTCAAAAAGGCTTGTCTTTTGTACCTACACACCAATTCAATCTCTTTACGTGGGAGAAAGACTTGGCTCTATTTCTTAGGAAACTTCGCTGGCGTAAATATTTCGCCATACAAGAAAAGAAAAAAACGATGGAGCTAAATTTGGATCCAGGTGACACTGCGGCCCTCCAAGACCTAGAACAACTCTCTCAGGAAGCCCAGAGACCAGCGGGCGAGGGTCCATTCACTAACCTAAGAAATAAGAGCACAAGTATGCCTCCAGTCGGGGACAATCCCCACATCGACATCTTCGAAATTCTAGTAAAACAAGAATTGCAAACTCTGGCCAGAGAAAAATGCTTTCATCATCAAAATCTCACAGCAGCCGAGAAGAAAGCTCTAATCTCCCTTGAACAAGATCAAAGCATCATTGTAAAACCATCAGATAAAGGGGGAAATATTGTGATCATGGAGAACGCAATGTATCAAGAAATGTGTCTACAACTCCTCAAAGACACCTCAAGTTATAGGAGACTACCCAGAGACCCTACCGATGCTTTTCTGGTAGATTTGAGAAAGATTTTGATAAAAGCACTGGAAGATCGTTTGATTGATAAGAAAGAATTTGAATTTCCCAATCCAACCCACCCACAGGTGGCGACATTTTATGCCATACCAAAAATTCATAAGGGTGTGTCCCCCCTTAAAGGCCGCCCCATAGTCTCGGGGATCGGTAGTATCACACAGAACTCTAGCCTTTATGTTGATAAGGTCCTCCGAAATTTTGTGGAGTCTTTACCATCCTATGTCCAAGACACGACAGACGTCCTGAGAAAATTGGAAGGAATACAGGTCTCTGAATCCGTTTATTTGGCTAGTTTAGACGTGGAAGCCCTGTATACATCTATTCCTCATTCAGGTGCTTTAAAAGCAATACAATACTTTCTCAACCAGAAAGGAAGACATTTTGACCAACATAATGAATTCATTCTGGAGCTTTTACGTTTCATACTTGAACATAACTACTTTCTATTCAATGACAAATTCTCCCACCAGCTCAGGGGTACCGCGATGGGGAGCCCTTGTGCCCCCACCTACGCTAACCTGTACCTGGGCTGGTGGGAGGAAAAATTTGTCTTCTGTGAGTCCAATACTCAGTGGACCTCTATGGTAGAAATTTGGCTCAGATACATCGATGATGTTCTGATTCTGTGGTCAGGTGAGATCGACTCCTTCAAAAACTTTGTGAGCCATCTTAACAAGAACGACCTCGGATTGAATTTCACCTTTGAGATTAACCTCCAATCCATCACATTCTTAGACCTACGAATTTCTAAAACCTCTTAGGGATTTCTAGAAACCACTATCTATAGAAAACCCACGGCCACGAATAGTTTATTACATTATCAGAGTCATCATCCGTGGGCCCTCAAAAAAGGCATCCCGAAAGGGCAGTTCTTGAGAGCAAAAAGAAACTGCTCAGAAAAATCTGAATATGAGGCAAGAGCCACAGATATGGCAGAAAGGTTTAGGAAACGAGGTTACCCGGACGAGGTTATCAGGGAAGCTCAGACAGCAGCATCAGGTAAAACAAGAATGGACCTTCTGACAAGAACAAATAATAAAAAACAAGATGAGGGCGTGATAAGACTGGTAGCTACCTACGACGATAAGTCAAGTAGAGTCAGAGGAATCATCCAAAAATATTGGAATATCCTCAGACGGGACACGGATCTCGTTGATTGTCTATCAGAGAAACCCTCGATAACCTACCGTAGGGGGAGAAGCCTAAAAGACAGACTGGTGCATAGCCATTACGTGTCTCCACCAGATACACGTAATTGGTTAAATAGTCACCTGATCTTCGGCTCGTACCGATGCTCCGGCTGCAGAGCATGCCCTTACATGGAAAGAACTAATTCCTTTACCAGTTCGGCAACTGGGGACACGTATGCCATAAGAAGTTTCATAAACTGTAGAACTACTTATGTAGTATACCTGGCTACATGCTCCTGTCCCAGGGATTATGTTGGAAAGACGACCCAACAATTGAGAAGAAGGATCCTGTCACACATTGGTAACATCTGCCGCGGTGAGAGTACCAGTTTGGCTAACCATATACGTGACGTGCATGGGAATGACCCCCGCACGGTAACATTCAAAGGTATTGAAGCCCTAAGACCCACAGCACGCAGGGGCCATTTAGATCGCAAACTCTTACAGAAAGAATCACAATGGATTCACCGCCTCAATTCGGTAGCTCCAAATGGTTTAAACGAATGTCTGTCGTTTGTCCCCTTTATCTGAGGTCATCACAACTTACAAGCTTTACAGGAATACCTGCACCCTTTACAAAAAGATACTAATAAGTACACCGATTAAGTCCTCAGTAAGTGTTAGAATCAAATAAACAATAAAACAGAATAACGATACCGGTATCAACAAGATACTAAGATACTTACCTGCATCGTCGGTTACCAAGATATCCTCTTATTTATCCCTTATTATGCACTACCCAAATAACGTATAGTGCCAAATCTCATGAAAAATATCAAGGGACAATAAATACACTTGTCAGCTATAGGGATTTCTTTAATTAGATTTCATATTGATGCCAAGTGAAAACGGAACAGGTTATCACACAGAGAGATACCTTCTCCCCTGTTTAGTTGTGCAGCGCTCTAATACATCGGGCGCAGGCGCAGAGCACAGCGGGATAAGACTTGTTCCTTTTACAAGCGCCGCGCTCTTGCACGATGTGCGCATGCGCGGACTCGGCGGCACGTACCGTTATCTGGCGTTATTTACATCCACTATTAACGGTCACATGACCGGAGTCCCCAGAAACGCCCCTTGATGACTCACATGGCAACGATTGTTGGAGGGCAGTACAAGCCCTCAGCAGAAGAGGCGGTGCCAATTGTATTTAAACTCTGGCAGTCCTGCACATACCAGGTCTGCCAGAATATCATGAGACACAGATCTCAGCGGTTGTCTTGTTGAATGGGTGCGTGTGTGTGTGAACATTTGGAGTGGGTAACATCAGGCCAAACACTCCAAACGTCTCCATAGGCATGAATCAGTTTAGGAGGTTAGCTGATTTTCAATGAGCAATGTTATCTAGCTCATTCAGCTACCTCAGCTGATTCATAGCGCTTGAATAATCTCACTGAGTTATATAGTGGTTAGCTGACTTTCAATGAGCAATGTTATTTAGCTCACTCAGCTACCCCAGCTGGTTCATAGCACTTGAATATTCTTATTGAGCTATATAGTGGCTAGCTGATGATCAAGCTCATTCAGCTACCCCAGCTGATCCACAACGCCTGAACAATCTCATTGAGCTATATAGTGGCTAGCTGACTTCCTAATGAGCAATGTTATCCAGCTCATCCAGCTACCTCAGCTCTTCCATAGCGTTGGAATAACCTTATAGAACTATATGGTGGAAATATCTATACCTATCTATAACTGCCTTCTTAGTGGCAAACACAACACGCATGACAGTACCGCAATGCACTACATGTCTCTATGATTGCGCCCTAAATTTATCAGACGTCATCATAGACTTAATTGTCCATTTGCATCTGAGCAAATATCCATCCTATCAGTAATATAGCCTCTAGTGTGGCAATGAAAGTGGGCTATAAAGCTGAACTGCTAGGAAAATCAATTGCTCTATATCGTAATTTGAGCACCCTCTTGCGATTTTGTAAACACCCAACTTTACTTTCCTGAGTGGATAATATTAAAACATGATACTCTGATCCTGATGAATCGGCTAAATAACTAGGAGCCGAGGAAACGCGTCGATCGTTTGAACAAATAGCAGGCTCATTAATTGCAATAATCATCAATTATTGCGCCCTAGAAATGCAATATTTTCCCAAAGATCCACGGTTTTTTGTGAATAACTATTAGAGATGAGCGAGCACCAAAATGCTTGGGTGCTCGTTACTCGAGACGAATTTTCGCGATGCTCGAGGGTTCGTTTCGAATAACGAACCCCATTGAAGTCAATGGGCGACCCGAGCATTTTTGTATATCGCCGATGCTCGCTAAGGTTTTCATTTGTGAAAATCTGGGCAATTCAAGAAAGTGATGGGAACGACACAGCAACGGATAGGACAGGCGAGGGGCTACATGTTAGGCTGCATCTCAAGTTCACAGGTCCCACTATTAAGCCACAATAGCGGCAAGAGTGGGCCCCCCCCCCAACAACTTTTACAACTGAAAAGCCCTCATTAGCAATGCATACCTTAGCTAAGCACCACACTACCTCCAACAAAGCACAATCACTGCATGCATGACACTCCGCTGCCACCTCTCCTGTGTTACATGCTGCCCAAACCCCCCCCCCACGACCCAGTGTCCACAGCGCACACCAAACTGTCCCTGCCCAGCCTTCAGCTGCCCTCATGCCACGCCACCCTCATGTCTATTTATAAGTGCGTCTGCCATGAGGAGGAACCGCAGGAACACACTGCAGAGGGTTGGCACGGCTAGGCAGCGACCCTCTTTAAAAGGGGCGGGGCGATAGTCCACAATGCTGTACAGAAGCAATGAGAAATGCAATCCTGTGCCACCTCCATCTGGAGCTGCACACGTGGGCATAGCAATGGGGAACCTATGTGCCACACACTATTCATTCTGTCAAGGTGTCTGCATGCACCAGTCAGACCGTGGTTTTTTATAAATAGTCACAGGCAGGTACAACTCCGCAATGGGAATTCCGTGCGCACCCACAGCATGGGTGGCTCCCTGGAACCCACCGGCTGTAGATTAATATATCCCATTGCATTGCCCATCACAGCTGAGGTAAGAATGTCATGTTTAATGCAGGTGGGCTTCGGCCCACACTGCATGTCCCAGTCAGACCGGGGTTCTTTAGAAGTGGACAGATGCATTTACAACTCCCTGTGGACCCACAGCATGGGTGGGTGCCAGGAAGCCACCGGCGGTACATTAATATATCCCATTGCATTGCCCATCACAGCTGATGTAAGAATGTCATGTTTAATGCAGGTGGGCTTCGGCCCACACTGCATGCCCCAGTCAGACCGGGGTTCTTTAGAAGTGGACAGCTGCATTTACAACTCCCTGTGGACCCACAGCATGGGTGGGTGCCAGGAAGTCACCGGCGGTACATTAATATATCCCATTGCATTGCCCATCACAGCTGATGTAAGAATGTCATGTTTAATGCAGGTGGGCTTCGGCCCACACTGCATGCCCCAGTCAGGCTGGGGTTCTTTAGAAGTAGACACGTGCAGTTACAACTCCCTGTGGACCCACAGCATGGGTGGCTCCCTGGAACCCACCGGCTGTAGATTAATATATCCCATTGCATTGCCCATCACAGCTGAGGTAAGAATGTCATGTTTAATGCAGGTGGGCTTCGGCCCACACTGCATGCCCCAGTCAGACCGGGGTTCTTTAGAAGTGGACAGATCCATTTACAACTCCCTGTGGACCCACAGCATGGGTGGGTGCCAGGAAGCCACCGGCGGTACATTAATATATCCCATTGCAGTGCCCAACACAGCTGATGTAACATCGGCTTTAATGCAGGTGGGCAAAAAATTAATTGGATTACACTGTAGGCGATGGCCCACAAAAATTGGTGTACCAACAGTACTAATGTACCTGAGAAAAATTGCCCATGCCCAACCGAGAGGGCAGGTGAAACCCATTAATCGCTTTGGTTAATGTGGCTTAATTGGTAACTAGGCCTGGAGGCAGCCCAGTAAAAATGAAAATTGGTTGAGGTGAAAGTTTCAACGCTTTAATGAGCATTGAAACGTATAAAAATTGTTTAGAAAAATTATATGACTGAGCCTTGTGGGCCTAAGAAAAATTGCCCGTTCGGCGTGATTATGTGAGGTTTCAGGAGGAGGAGCAGGCGGAGGAGGAGGAATATTATACACAGATAGATGAAGCAAAAAGGTCCCTGTTTTTGATGGGGATAGAGAACGATGCTTCCATCCGCGGGTGCAGCCTACGTATTGCTTAGGTTTCGCTGCTGTCCGCTGGTGGAGAAGAGAAGTCTGGGGAAATCCAGGCTTTGTTCATCTTGATGAGTGTAAGCCTGTCGGCACTGTCGGTTGACAGCCGGGTACGCTTATCTGTGATGATTCCCCCAGCCGCACTAAACACCCTCTCTGACAAGACGCTAGCCGCAGGACAAGCAAGCACCTCTAGGGCATACAGCGCGAGTTCAGGCCACGTGTCCAGCTTCGACACCCAGTAGTTGTAGGGGGCAGAGGCGTCACGGAGGACGGTCGTGCAATCGGCTACGTACTCCCTGACCATCCTTTTACAGTGCTCCCGCTGACTCAGCCGTGACTGGGGAGTGGTGACACAGTCTTGCTGGGGAGCCATAAAGCTGTCAAGGGCCTTAAAAAGTGTTGCCCTGCCTGTGCTGTACATGCTGCCTGATCTCCGCGCCTCCCCTGCTACCTGGTCCTCGGAACTGTGCCTTCGGCCACCAGCGCTGTCGCCAGGGTCCTGTGGTATAGCAACACTCTCGAACCCCTTTTCTCTTCGGGTATGAGAGTGGAAAGGTTCTCCTTATACCGTGGGTCAAGCAGTGTGTACACCCAGTAATCCGTAGTGGCCAGAATGCGTGTAACTCGAGGGTCACGAGAATGGCATCCTAACATGAAGTCAGCCATGTGTGCCAGGGTACCTGTACGCAACACATGGCTGTCCTCACTAGGAAGATCACTTTCAGGATCCTCCTCATCCTCCTCCTCCTCAGGCCATACACGCTGAAAGGATGACAGGCAAGCAGCATGTGTACCCTCAGCAGTGGGCCAAGCTGTCTCTTCCCCCTCCTCCTCATCTTCCTCCTCCTCCTCCTCCTCACCGCGCTTCTCAAGAGGCATAGCAGAGGAATGGTGACGCTAATGATTGCAGCATCGCCGCTCACCACCTGGGTAGACTCCTCAAACTTTCCAAGGACCTGGCAGATGTCTGCCAACCAGGCCCACTCTTCTGAAAAGAATTGAGGAGGCTGACTCCCACTGCGCCGCCCATGTTGGAGTTGGTATTCCACTATAGCTCTACGCTGCTCATAGAGCCTGGCCAACATGTGGAGCGTAGAGTTCCACCGTGTGGGCACGTCGCACAGCAGTCGGTGCACTGGCAGATTAAACCGATGTTGCAGGGTGCGCAGGGTGGCAGCGTCCGTGTGGGACTTGCGGAAATGTGCGCAGAGCCGGCGCACCTTTCTGAGCAGGTCTGACAAGCGTGGGTAGCTTTTCAGAAAGCGCCGAACCACCAAATTAAAGACGTGGGCCAGGCATGGCACGTGCGTGAGGCTGCCGAGCTGCAGAGCCGCCACCAGGTTACGGCCGTTGTCACACACGACCATGCCCGGTTGGAGGCTCAGCGGCGCAAGCCAGCGGTCGGTCTGCTCTGTCAGACCCTGCAGCAGTTCGTGGGCCGTGTGCCTCTTATCTCCTCAGCTGAGTAGTTTCCGCACGGCCTGCTGACGCTTGCCCACCGCTGTGCTGCCACGCCGCGCGACACCGACTGCTGCCGACGTGCTGCTGCTGCTGACAAATCTTGATTGCGAGACAGAGGTTGCGTTGGAGGAGGAGGAGGAGGGTGGTTTAGTGGAGGAAGCATACACCGCCGCAGATACCAGCACCGATCTGGGGCCCGCAATTCTGGGGGTGGGTAGGACGTGAGCGGTCCCAGGCTCTGACTCTGTCCCAGCCTCCACTAAATTCACCCAATGTGCCGTCAGGGAGATATAGTGGCCCTGCCCGCCTGTGCTTGTCCACGTGTCCGTTGTTAAGTGGACCTTGGCAGTAACTGCGTTGGTGAGGGCGCGTACAATGTTGCGGGAAACGTGGTCGTGCAGGGCTGGGACGGCACATCGGGAAAAATAGTGGCGACTGGGAACTGAGTAGCGCAAGGCCGCCGCCGCCATCATACTTTTGAAGGACTCCGTTTCCACAAACCTATACGGCAGCATCTCCAGGCTGATAAATTTGGCTATGTGCACGTTTAACGCTTGAGCATGCGGGTGCGTGGCGGCGTACTTGCGCTTGCGCTCAAACACTTGCGCTAGCGACGGCTGGACGTTGCGCTGAGAGACATTGGTGGATGGGGCCGAGGACAGCGGAGGTGAGGGTGTGGGTGCAGGCCTGGAGACGGTAGTGCCTGTGTCCTCAGAGCGGGGTTGGATCTCAGTGGCAGGTTGGGGCACAGGGGGAGAGGCAGCGGTGCAAACCGGAGGCGGTAAACGGCCTTCGTCCCACCTTGTGGGGTGCTTGGCCATCATATGCCTGCGCATGCTGGTGGTGGTGAGGCTGGTGGTGGCTCCTCGGCTGATCTTGGCGCGACAAAGGTTGCACACCACTGTTCGTCGGTCGTCTGCACTCTCAGTGAAAAACTGCCAGACCTTTGAGCACCTCGGCCTCTGCAGGGTGGCATGGCGCGAGGGGGCGCTTTGGGAAACAGTTGGTGGATTATTCGGTCTGGCCCTGCCTCTACCCCTAGACACCGCACTGCCTCTTGTAACCTGCCCTGCTTCTGCCCTTGCCTCCCCCTCTGAAGACCTGTCCTCAGTAGGCGTAGCAAACCAGGTGGGGTCAGTCAGCTCATTGTCCTGCTGCTCTTCCTCCGAATCCTCTGTGCGCTCCTCTCTCGGACTTTCTGCCCTTACTACTACCTCACTGATAGACAACTGTGTCTCATCGTCATCGTCCTCCTCACCCACTGAAAGGTCTTGAGACAGTTGCCGGAAGTCCCCAGCCTCATCCCCCGGACCCCAGGAACTTTCCAATGGTTGGGCATCAGTCACGATAAACTCCTCTGGTGGGAGAGGAACCACTGCTGCCCAATCTAAGCAGGGGCCCGAGAACAGTTCCTGGGAGTCTGCCTGCTCCTCAGAATGTCTCATTTTCATGGAGCGAGGAGGCTGGGAGGAAGGAGGAGCAGCAGCCAGAGGATTCTGAGTTGCAGCAGTGGATGGCGCATAACTGTGGGTGGACGATAGATTACTGGAAGCACTTTCTGCCATCCACGACAGGACCTGCTCACACTGCTCATTTTCTAATAAAGGTCTACCGCGTGGACCCATTAATTGTGCGATGAATGTGGGGACGCCAGAAACGTGCCTCTCTCCTAATCCCGCAGCAGTCGGCTGCGAAACACCTGGATCAGGAGCTCGGCCTGTGCCCACACCCTGACTTGGGCCTCCGCGTCCTCGGCCGCGTCCACGTCCTCTAGGCCTACCCCTACCCCTCAGCATGCTGTATTACCAGTAATGCAGAAACAGTACGCTGTAATTAAATGTGCCACTTATATTGGCCTGTGGTTGGAGGCTGACTTCGCTTACGGAACGCCAGGAAATTATTTGGCGCAAGCCTGCTGTAACACTTAGCTGGCTGCGTATGATTTTGTTGTAGAACTACTACACCCAGCACACACAGACCCAGAACACTGAGCACAGTGACAGGCAGGCCAAATAGATTTTTTGTCCAATATTTTTTAGAAAAGGCTCACTGCCTATATTCAATCAATAATATGTCTTCTGTCCCTGCCTAACCACCACTTCTGTCCCTAGGGTATGTAACAGAACTGCAGAGTGTTGCACTGTTAACTGCAACACAGCGGTGATTTCAGAGCCCAGACAGAGCCAGGAAATTATTTGGTGCAAGTCTGCTGTAACACTTAGCTGGCTGCGTATGATTTTGTTGTAGAACTACTACACCCAGCACACACAGACCCAGAACACTGAGCACAGTGACAGGCAGGCCAAATAGATTTTTTGCCCAATATTTTTTAGAAAACGCCCACTGCCTATATTCAATCAATAATATATGTCTTCTGTCCCTGCCTCCACACTTCTGTCCCTGGACTGTGTCACAGAACTGCAGAGTGTTGCACTGTTAACTGCAACACAGCGGTGATTTCAGAGCCCAGACAGAGCCAGGAAATAATTTGGCGCAAGCCTGCTGTAACACTTAGCTGACTGCGAATGATTTTGTAGAACTACTACACCCAGCACACACAGACCCAGAACACTGAGCACAGTGACAGGCAGGCCAAATAGATTTTTTGCCCAATATTTTTTAGAAAAGGCCCACTGCCTATATTCAATCAATAATATGTCTTCTGTCCCTGCCTCCACACTTCTGTCCCTGGAGTATTACTGCAGGGCGCAATGCTCTGCACGGCCGATATACCAAAAAAAAAAAAAAGTGCAACACTGCAAAAAGCAGCCTCCACACTACTGCACACGGTTAGATGTGGCCCTAAGAAGGACCGTTGGGGTTCTTGAAGCCTACAATAACTCCTAACACTCTCCCTATAGCAGCTCCAACACGATAGCACTTTCCCTCAGCTATGTCAGAATGCATCTGTGGCGAGCCGCGGGAGGGGCCGATTTTTATACTCGGGTGACACCTGATCTCGCCAGCCACTCACTGCAGGGGGGTGGTATAGGGCTTGAACGTCGTAGGGGGAAGTTGTAATGCCTTCCCTGTCTTTCAATTGGCCAGAAAAGCGTGCTAACGTCTCAGAGATGAAAGTGAAAGTAACCCGAACATCGCGTGGTACTCGTTACGAGTAACGAGCATCTCGAACACGCTAATACTCGAACGAGTATCAAGCTCGGACGAGTACGTTCGCTCATCTCTAATAACTATATGTGTATCAGTTTCAATAAATTATAATAAACTGCACTAAAGGAGTGGAATAATCACACGAGATCCATGGTCTAATCCTTTATACAGTTAAGGCCGTATCTGGGCCAACTGTTTATTTTGTGACCTTTGGATCTCTGGGTAACAGACCATTTTCAGGGTGATCCCGATCATATGCGCATACCTCCACATAAGCAATAACAAGTATCAAAATAACTGTCATTTATTGCGAATACAGTACTGATAACGGAGGTATTATTAAATTTTTGGTTGTCATATATGTCTGTCTATTTTAAATAGGATAAATAAAAGTTATTTTTTAATTGTAAAACAATTATATTTTCTAGTGGGTCCTTTCCAGTGAATTAATTTACATTAAACGAGAACCCTACTGTCTCAGTGAATAAACCTTTATAGAATAAAGTCCATAAGTCCATATAAGCACACCCCACCCGGGTGTTGAGTTTAGGAGCGTCACCCTGTTAACCTCTAGCCTTTTCAGGCCACCAGCCTGCAGCACCTCACTGACTCACTGACTGACCCGCTGACTGACTGACTGACTCACTGACTGACTCACTGACTGACTCACTGACTCACTGACTCACTGACTCACTCACTCACTGACTCACTCACTCACTGACTCACTGACTCACTGACTGACTGACTGACTGACTCACTGCCTGACTGACTCACTGACTGACTGACTCACTCACTGACTCACTCACTCACTGACTCACTGACTGACTGACTGACTCACTGACTCACTCACTGACTCACTCACTGACTCACTCACTCAGTCACTGACTGACTCACTGACTCACTCAGTCACTGACTCACTGACTGACTGACTGACTCACTCACTCACTGACTCACTCACTCAATGACTCACTCACTCACTCGCTACTAATTCTCCAACTTCCCGATGTCATAGAAACATGAAATTTGGCACGAGCATAGATTATGTCCAAAATAGGAAAAGTAAAGGGGTCCCAACTTGATTATTTAATTCTAGTCCAAAAAAACTAGTGTCCAAATTTTACATACGGAATCTAATTCTCTCACTTTCCGATGTCCTAGAAACTTGAAATTTGGCACGAGCTTTGATTATGTCATAAATAGGAAAAGCTAATGGGTCCCAACTCGATTATTCAATTCTCTCACTTCCTGATGTCATTTTATATAAAGGAAACGTTGCATGGTTACCTCCACGTGATGTTTCCTGGGTAATGCAAAGAACCATGCAAAATGGTGAACATATTTTTTTCCTCAGGTTCTCCAAAGTAACCACAACTTCATAAGACTTTCCATGTGAACACCAGATAAACACCAGTACCAAATTAACTTGGGCAAAACCGGGTATAGCAGCTAGTATATTATAAAATTATGAAAGCCCTGACTGAGTGACTGACTCGCCTCTAATTCTCTAACTTTCCAAAGTCGTACAAACATGACGTTTGGCAGGAGCCTTTTTTAGGTTCTAAACAGGAAAAGTAAAGGGGTCACAACTCGGAAGATCAATGGTAAGTGCAAACATATTAGCATCCCTATGTAATGTAGCAAATTAAATTCTCTAACTTCCCGATGTCATACAAACATGAAATTTGGCACGAGCATTCTTTAGGTGCTAAATAGGAAAAGTAAAGGGGTCACAACTAGAGATGAGCGAACACCAAAATGTTCGGGTGTTCGTTATTCGGAACGAACTTCCCGCGATGTTCGAGGGTTCGTTTCGAACAACGAACCCCATTGAAGTCAATGGGCGACCAGAACATTTTTGTATTTCGCCGATGCTCGCTAAGGTTTTCATGTGTGAAAATCTGGGCAATTCAAGAAAGTGATGGGAACGACACAGCAACGGATAGGGCAGGCGAGGGGCTACATGTTGGGCTGCATCTCAAGTTCACAGGTCCCACTATTAAGCCACAATAGCGGCAAGAGTGGGCCCCCCCCTCCTAACAACTTTTACTTCTGAAAAGCCCTCATTAGCAATGCATACCTTAGCTAAGCACCACACTACCTCCAACAAAGCACAATCACTGCCTGCATGACACTCCACTGCCACTTCTCCTGGGTTACATGCTGCCCAACCCCCCCACCACCACCACAGCGCACACCAAAGTGTCCCTGCGCAGCCTTCAGCTGCCCTCATGCCACACCACCCTCATGTCTATTTATAAGTGCGTCTGCCATGAGGAGGAACCGCAGGCACACACTGCAGAGGGTTGGCACGGCTAGGCAGCGACCCTCTTTAAAAGGGGCGGGGCGATAGCCCACAATGCTGTACAGAAGCAATGAGAAATAGAATCCTGTGCCACCGCCATCAGGAGCTGCACACGTGGGCATAGCAATGGGGAACCTATGTGCCACACACTATTCATTCTGTCAAGGTGTCTGCATGCCCCAGTTAGACCGGGCTTTTTAATTCATAGACACAGGCAGGTACAACTCCCTATTGTGAAGTCCCTGTCGACCGACAGCATGGGTGGCTCCCTGGAACCCACCGGCGGTACACAAAAATATCCCATTGCATTGCCCAACACAGCTGAGGTAGTAATGTCGTGCGTAATAGAGGTGGGCTTCGGCCCACACTGCATGCCCCAGTCTGACTGGGGTTCTTTAGAAGTGGACACATGTAGGTTACACTCCCTGTGGACCCACTGCCTGGGTGGGTGCCAGGAAGCCACCGGCGGTACATAGAAATATCCCATTGCATTGCCCAACACAGCTGAGGTAGTAATGTCGTGCGTAATACAGGTGGGCTTCGGCCCACACTGCATGCCCCAGTCAGACTGGGGTTCTTTACAAGTGGACACATGTAGGTTACACTCCGTGTGCACCTACAGCATGGGTGGCTCCCTGGAACCCACCGGCGGTACATAGAAATATCCCATTGCATTGCCCAACACAGCTGAGGTAGTAATGTCGTGCGTAATACAGGTGGGCTTCGGCCCACACTGCATGCCCCAGTCAGACTGGGGTTCTTTACAAGTGGACACATGTAGGTTACACTCCCTGTGGACCCACTGCCTGGGTGGGTGCCAGGAAGCCACCGGCGGTACATAGAAATATCCCATTGCATTGCCCAACACAGCTGAGGTAGTAATGTCGTGCGTAATACAGGTGGGCTTTGGCCCACACTGCATGCCCCAGTCAGACTGGGGTTCTTTACAAGTGGACACATGTAGGTTACACTCCCTGTGGACCCACTGCCTGGGTGGGTGCCAGGAAGCCACCGGCGGTACATAGAAATATCCCATTGCATTGCCCAACACAGCTGAGGTAGTAATGTCGTGCTTAATGCAGGTGGGCTAAAAATTTATTTGATTACACTGTAGGCGAGGGCCCACAAAAATTGCTGTATCAACA
Source organism: Eleutherodactylus coqui (assembly GCF_035609145.1). Classification (NCBI taxonomy): domain Eukaryota; kingdom Metazoa; phylum Chordata; class Amphibia; order Anura; family Eleutherodactylidae; genus Eleutherodactylus; species Eleutherodactylus coqui. Next base: position 162,762,888 of record NC_089844.1, read on the forward strand.
GTACTAATGTACATCCCAAAAATTGGCCATGGCCAGCCAAGAGGGCAGGTGAAACCCATTAATTGCTTTGGTTAATGTGGCTTAAGTGGTAACTAGGCCTGGAGGCAGCCCAGTGTAACGAAAAATTGGTTCAAGTTACAGTTCCAACGCTTTTAAGAGCATTGAAACTTTTAAAAATTGTTTAGAAAAATTATTTGAGTGAGCCTTGTGGCCCTAAGAAAAATTGCCCGTTCAGCGTGATTACGTGAGGTTTCAGGAGGAGTAGCAGGAGGAGGAGGAGGAGGAATATTAGACACAGATTGATGAAGCAGAAATGTCCCCGTTTTGGATGGTGAGAGAGAACGTAGCTTCCATCCGCGGGTGCAGCCTACGTATTGCTTACGTATCGCTGCTGTCCGCTGGTGGAGAACAGAAGTCTGGGGAAATCCAGCCTTTGTTCATCTTGATGAGTGTTAGCCTGTCGGCACTGTGGGTTGACAAGCGGCTACGCTTATCTGTGATGATTCCCCCAGCCGCACTAAACACCCTCTCCGACAAGACGCTAGCCGCAGGACAAGCAAGCACCTCCAGGGCATACAGCGCTAGTTCAGGCCACGTGTCCAGCTTCGACACCCAGTAGTTGTAGGGGGCAGAGGCGTCACCGAGGATGGTCGTGCGATCGGCTACGTACTCCCTCACCATCCTTTTACAGTGCTCCCGCCGACTCAGCCTTGACTGGGGAGCGGTGACACAGTCTTGGTGGGGAGCCATAAAGCTGGCCAGGCCCTTAAAGACTGTTGCACTGCCTGGGATGTACATGCTGCTCGATCTCCGCACCTCCCCTGCTACCTTGCCCTCGGAACTGCGCCTTCTGCCACTAGCGCTGTCGGATGGGAATTTTACCATCAGCTTGTCCGCAAGGGTCCTGTGGTATAGCAACACTCTCGAACCCCTTTCCTCTTCGGGAATGAGAGTGGGCAGGTTCTCCTTATAGCGTGGGTCGAGCAGTGTGTACACCCAGTAATCCGTTGTGGCCAGAATGCATGCAACGCGAGGGTCACGAGAAAGGCATCCTAACATGAAGTCAGCCATGTGTGCCAGGGTACCAGTACGCAACACATGGCTGTCTTCACTAGGAAGATCACTTTCAGGATCCTCCTCCTCCTCCTCCTCCTCAGGCCATACACGCTGAAAGGATGACAGGCAATCAGCCGGTGTACCGTCAGCAGCGGGCCAAGCTGTCTCTTCCCCCTCCTCCTCATCCTCCTCATGCTCCTCCTCCTCCTCCTGTACGCGCTGAGAAATAGACAGGAGGGTGCCCTGACTATCCAGCGGCATACTGTCTTCCCCCGCCCCCGTTTCCGAGCGCAAAGCAGCTGCCTTTATGGTTTGCAGGGAATTTCTCAAGATGCATAGCAGAGGAATGGTGACGCTAATGATTGTAGCATCGCCGCTCACCACCTGGGTAGACTCCTCAAAATTACCAAGGACATGGCAGATGTCTGCCAACCAGGCCCACTCTTCTGAAAGGAATTGAGGAGGCTGACTCCCACTGCGCCGCCCATGTTGGAGTTGGTATTCGACTATAGCTCTACGTTGTTCATAGAGCCTGGCCAACATGTGGAGCATAGAGTTCCACCGTGTGGGCACGTCGCACAGCAGTCGGTGCACTGGCAGCTTAAAGTGATGTTGCAGGGTGCGCAGGGTGGCAGCGTCCGTGTGGGACTTGCGGAAATGTGCGCAGAGCCGGCGCGCCTTTACGAGCAGGTCTGACAAGCGTGGGTAGCTTTTCAGAAAGCGCTGAACCACCAAATTAAAGACGTGGGCCAGGCATGGCACGTGCGTGAGGCTGCCGAGCTGCAGAGCCGCCACCAGGTTACGGCCGTTGTCACACACGACCATGCCCGGTTGGAGGCTCAGCGGCGCAAGCCAGCGGTCGGTCTGCTGTGTCAGACCCTGCAGCAGTTCGTGGGCCGTGTGCCTCTTATCGCCTAAGCTGAGTAGTTTCAGCACGGCCTGCTGATGCTTGCCCACCGCTGTGCTGCCACACCGCGCGACACCGACTGCTGGCGACATGCTGCTGCTAACACATCTTGATTGCGAGACAGAGGAGGAGGAGGAGGAGGGTGCTTTAGTGGAGGAAGCATACACCGCCGCAGATACCAGCACCGAGCTGGGGCCCGCAATTCTGGGGGTGGGTAGGACGTGAGCGGTCCCAGGCTCTGACTCTGTCCCAGCCTCCACTAAATTCACCCAATGTGCCGTCAGGGAGATGTAGTGGCCCTGCCCGCCTGTGCTTGTCCACGTGTCCGTAGTTAAGTGGACCGTGGCAGTAACCGCGTTGGTGAGGGCGCGTACAATGTTGCGGGAGACGTGGTCGTGCAGGGCTGGGACGGCACATCGGGAAAAGTAGTGGCGACTGGGAACTGAGTAGCGCGGGGCCGCCGCCTCCATGATACTTTTGAAGGACTCAGTTTCCACAACCCTATACGGCAGCATCTCAAGGCTGATGAATTTTGCTATGCGGACGGTTAACGTTTGAGCGTGCGGGTGCGTGGCGGCGTACTTGCGCTTGCGCTCGAACACTTGCGCAAGCGACGGCTGGACGGTGCGCTGAACTACACTGCTGGATGGGGCCGAGGACAGCGGAGATGAGGGTGTGGGTGCAGGCCATGAGGCGGTAGTGCCTGTGTCCTGAGAGGGGGGTTGCATCTCAGTGGCAGGTTGGGGCACAGGGGGAGAGGCAAGGGTGCAAACCGGAGGCGCTGAACGGCCTTCGTCCCACCTTGTGGGGTGCTTAGCCATCATATGTCTGCGCATGGTGGTGGTGGTGAGGCTGTTGGTGTTGGCTCCCCGGCTGAGCTTTGCGCAACAAAGGTTGCACACCACTGTTCGTCGGTCGTCAGGCGTCTCTGTGAAAAACTGCCAGACCTTAGAGCACCTCGGCCTCTGCAGGGTGGCATGGCGCGAGGGGGCGCTTTGGGAAACACTTGGTGGATTATTCGGTCTGGCCCTGCCTCTACCCCTGGCCACCGCACTGCCTCTTGCAACCTGCCCTGCTGATGCCCTTGACTCCCCCTCTGAAGACCTGTCCTCCTGAGTAAGCGTTGCACACCAGGTGGGGTCAGTCACCTCATCGTCCTGCTGCTCTTCCTCCGAATCCTCTGTGCGCTGCTCCCTCGGACTTACTGCCCTTACTACTACCTCACTGCAAGACAACTGTGTCTGATCGTCATCGTCCTCCTCACCCACAGAAAGTTGTTGAGACAGTTGGCGGAAGTCCCCAGCCTCTTCCCCCGGACCCCGAGAACTTTCGAATGGTTGGGCATCAGTGACGATAAACTCCTCTGGTGGGAGAGGAACCGCTGCTGCCCAATCTGAGCAGGGGCCCGAGAACAGTTCCTGGGAGTCTTCCCGCTCCTGAGCAGGTGTCATTGTAGTGGAGTGAGGAGGCTGGGAGGAAGGAGGAGCAGCAGACAGAGGATTCGGATTTGCAGCAGTGGACGGCGCAGAACTGCGTGTTGACGATAGGTTGCTCGAAGCACTTTCTGCCATCCAGGACAGGACCTGCTCACACTGCTCATTTTCTAATAACCGTCTCCCGCGTGGACCCATTAATTGGGCGATGAATGTGGGGACGCCAGAAACGTGCCTCTCTCCTAATCGCGCAGCAGTCGGCTGCGACACACCTGGATCAGGAGCTCAGCCTGTGCCCACACCCTGACTTGGGCCTCCGCGCCCTCGGCCGCGTCCACGTCCTCTAGGCCTACCCCTACCCCTCAGCATGCTGTATTACCAGTGATTTGATTTCACAGGCAGGAAATAAATTGGCGCAAGACTGCAGGCCAAATATAATTTTTTCCCTTTTTTGAAAACGAAAGGCCCCACTGCCTCTAGTGAATGAATAATCTAAGTTTAATAACTGTGCTGTGTCCCTGCTAATGTGTCACAGAACGTGAGGGTAGCAGAGTTATTATAACTCTGGCAGAGCAGGTATTTTTTTCCCAATTAAGGAAAGCAAATGGCGAAGCCAGCAGTAAAGCGTAGCTGGGTGCGTCTGATTTTTTAACGTTGTTCACGCAGCTCACACGTGTCCACAGCCCTTAGGACGGACAGAGGCTGGACAAATAGATTTGTTTTCAGTTTTTTTCCACCAAAAGGCAGCACAGCGTATATTCAATGAACATGAGAAGTTTAATAACTGTGCTGTGTCCCTGCTAATGTGTCACAGAACGTGAGGGTAGCAGAGTTATTATAACTCTGGCAGAGCAGGTATTTTTTTCCCAATTAAGGAAAGCAAATGGCGAAGCCAGCAGTAAAGCGTAGCTGGGTGCGTCTGATTTTTCAACGTTGTTCACGCAGCTCACACGTGTCCACAGCCCTTAGGACGGACAGAGGCTGGACAAATAGATTTGTTTTCAGTTTTTTTCCACCAAAAGGCAGCACAGCGTATATTCAATGAACATGAGAAGTTTAATAACTGTGCTGTGTCCCTGCTAATGTGTCACAGAACGTGAGGGTAGCAGAGTTATTATAACTCTGGCAGAGCAGGTATTTTTTTCCCAATAAAGGAAAGCAAATGGCGAAGCCAGCAGTAAAGCGTAGCTGGGTGCGTCTGATTTTTCAACGTTGTACACGCAGCTCACACGTGTCCACAGCCCTTAGGACGGACAGAGGCAGGACAAATAGATTTGTTTTCAGTTTTTTTCCACCAAAAGGCAGCACTGCGTATATTCAATGAACATGAGAAGTTTAATAACTGTGCTGTGTCCCTGCTAATGTGTCACAGAACGTGAGGGTAGCAGAGTTATTATAACTCTGGCAGAGCAGGTATTTTTTTCCCAATTAAGGAAAGCAAATGGCGAAGCCAGCAGTAAAGCGTAGCTGGGTGTGTCTGATTTTTTAACGTTGTACACGCAGCTCACACGTGTCCACACTCCACAGGACGGACAGAGGCTGGACAAATAGATTTGTTTTCAGTTTTTTTCAACCAAAAGGCAGCACTGCGTATATTCAATGAACATGAGAAGTTTAATAACTGTGCTGTGGCCCTGCTAATGTGTCACAGAACTTGAGGGTAGCAGAGTTATTATAACTCTGGCAGAGCAGGTATTTTTTTCCCAATTAAGGAAAGCAAATGGCGAAGCCAGCAGTAAAGCGTAGCTGGGTGCGTCTGATTTTTTAACGTTGTTCACGCAGCTCACACGTGTCCACAGCCCTTAGGACGGACAGAGGCTGGACAAATAGATTTGTTTTCAGTTGTTTTACAAGCAAAAGGCCGCACTGCGTATATTCAATGAATAATAACTGTGTTGTGGCCCTGCCTATACAATTCTTTCCCTGCAGTATCAATGGAGGGTGCAATGCTCTGCAGAGGCGATTTTGAGAAGAAAAACAATATGCAGCACAGCTAACAGCAGCCAGCACAGTACTGCACACGGTTAAATATGGCCCTAGAAAGGACCGTTGAGGTTCTTGAAGGCTACACTCACTCCTAACACTCTCCCTGCCTATCCAACACTTCTGTCCCTAATGCCAGGTGCAACGCTCTGCAGAGGCGATTTTGAGAAAAAAAAATAATTGCCACTGCTAACAGCAGCCAACACACAGCTATCAGTGGCCCTAATAAGGACCTTTGGGGGTCTTGAAGCCTACACTAACTACCAATTCTTTCCCTACAGCAGCTCCGGTACAAACAGCACTGTCCCTCATCTAACTCACCAGGCATCTGAGGCGAGCCGCGGGAGGGGCCGACTTTTATATTAGGCGGACACCTGATCTCCCCAGCCACTCACAGCAGGGGGGTGGTATAGGGCTTAAACGTTGCAGGGGGAAGTTGTAATGCCTTCCCTGTCTTTCAATTGGCCAGAAAAGCGCGCAAACGTCTCAGGGAAGGAAGTGAAAGTAACCAGAACACCGCATGGTGTTCGTTACGAATAACGAACATCCCGAACACCCTAATATTCGCACGAATATCAAGCTCGGACGAACACGTTCGCTCATCTCTAGTCACAACTCAATTATTCAATACTAAGTGCAAAAGTAAGTGCACCCCTATGTAATGTAACTTCTCAGTGTCGTACAAACGTTGAATTTGGCGCGAGCATTCTTTAGGTCCTAAATGAGGAGTTGGAGAGGTGGTACATTCTGCAGAAGGACATTGGTACATGCAGCCTGAGGAGAATCTTCTCTATGTGTATACATATTTTATTCCTCAGTTACGCTAAAGTAACCTTGACTTCATAAAATTTTCTTTGCAAACACATAAACACCTGTATCAAATTAACTCGGGCGAAGCCGGTAAATTAGCTAGTATATAATAATGGCATTGAAAAAGCAGAACATAAAGGAAATGCAGCACTAATGCATAGGGAAATACATCACCTCAGGTCCAGGGGATGAAATGTGCGCGTTGGGCCGCAGGGATTTGCGTGACATTGAGCTTGCTTGCGCCTATTGTAGGTTAATATGAGCATGATCTTCTTTGGGAACTTCCTATATGTGTGACCTGAGGTGATATATTTCCCTTGTATTGATGCTGTATTTCCTTCATGTTCTGTATTTTAACCCCTTAGTGACCAAGCCTGTTTGCGCCTTAATGACCAGGCCAAATTTTGCAAATCTGACATGTGTCACTTTAACATGGAAAAACACCAGAAAGGTTTTGCATATCCAAGCGATTCTGACATTGTTTTTTCGCCACATGTTGTGCTTCATTTAGGCGGAAAAAATAGACCGATAGAAATTGTGTTTATTTATTAAAAGCGCCAAAATTGGGAAAATTTTGAAAAAATCGTCATTTTTTCACATTTCCAACTGCAATATCTTAAATATGTGCAAACATAATATAGAAATTTTTGCTAAGATTTATATTTCCACCCGTTTACTTTATTTTGGGCGCACATTGGAAAAACTTTCGTTTTTTTTTAACTATTTAGGAGACGTACAAATTTAACATTAATTTTTAGCATTTTGAGGAACACTTTGTTTTCCTATACCAAGCCGAGATTGGAAAGGCTCATGAGTGTCAGAATAATAGATACCCCCCCAAATGACCTCATTTTAAAAACTACACCCCTTAATGTATTCACTGAGGGGTGTCATGAGTATTTTGACCCCACAGTTTTTTTTCAGGAATTAATTCAATTTAGAGGAGAAAAAGTAAAATTTCATATTTTTGCAAATCTGTCATTTTAAAGACATATTTTTTTCCTATAGTTTACATGAAAATCAGGATTTACACCCCAAAATGGATACCCCTATTTCTCCCGTGTTCAGAAATATACCCATTGTGGCCCTATTGTTATATCTGAGTCCACAACGGGGCCCAAAATGAAAGGAGTAGTCAGTGTCTTTCAAAACAGAAATTTTGCTTGAAGTCCTTTTAGGCCCCATAGCACACATGTAGAGTTCTTGAGCGCCCAAAACCATAGAAAACCCCCACAAATGACCCCATTTTGAAAACTAGACCCCTTAAGGAATTTATCTAGGGGTGTACTGCATATTTTGACCCCACAGTTTTTGAATGAATTCAAACCAAGCAAAAGGAAAAAATTGTGATTTTCGTTTTTTCGGCAATTCTGTCATTTTAAAAACAGCTTTTTTTGTACAGCACACATATGAAGGAAGACTTGCACCCAAAAATAGATACCCCTGTTTGTCCCGTGTTCAGAGACATACCCATTGTGGCCCTAATCTTATGTCTGGATACACAACGGAGCCCAAAATGAAAGGAGCGACCGGTGGCTTTCGGAACACAAATTTTGCTTGAAGTCCTTTTAGGCCCCATTGCCCACTTGTAGAGTTCTTGAGCGCCCAAAACCATAGAGAACCCCCACAAATGACCCCATTTTGAAAACTAGACTCCTTAACGAATTTATCTAGGGGTGTACTGCGCATTTTGACCCCACAGTTTTTGAATAAATTCAAGCAAAGCAAAAGGAAAAAATTTGGATTTTTGTTTTTTTGGCAATTCTGTCATTTTAAAAACAGCTTTTTTTGTACAGCACACATTTGAAGGAAGACTTACACCCCAAAATGGATACCCCTGTTTGTGCTGTTTTCAGAAATATACCCATTGTGGCCCTAATCTTATGTCCGCATGCACAACGGGGCCCAAAATAAAAGGAGTAATCGGTGGCTTTCAGAACATAGATTTTGCTTGAAGTCCTTTTAGGCCCCATTGCCCACTTGTAGAGTTCTTGAGCGCCCAAAACCATATAGAACCCCCACAAATGACCCCATTTTGAAAACTAGACCCCTTAACGAATTTATCTAGGGATGTACTGCATATTTTGACCCCACAGTTTTTGAATAAATTCAAGCAAAGCAAAAGGAAAAAAATAGGATTTTCATTTTTTGGGCTATTGTGTCAATTTAAAAACAGTTTTTTTTGTACAGCACACATATAAATGAAGGCTTTCACCCCAAAATGGATACCCCTGTTTGTCCCGTGTTCAGAAACATACCCATTGTGGCCCTAATAGACTTACAGGACCCATGGCTAGGCCTACAATGAAAGGAATACCCGTTGGATTTCAGGGTACCACTGAATAAATTTCAGGCCCCATTGCCCACTTATAGAGCCATTGAGCAGCCAAAACGATAAAGAACCCCCTCAAATGACCCCATTTTGAAAACTAGACCCCTTAACGAATTCATCTAGGGGTGTACTGCGTATTTTGACCCCACAGTATTTGAATGAATCTAAGCAAAGCAGAAGGAAAAAGTTACGATTTTCAATTTTTTTGGCAATTTTTTCAATTTAAAAACAGTTTTTTTGTACAGTGCACATAGGAATGAAGACGTTCACCCCAAAATGGATACCCCCGTTTGTCCCGAGTTCAGAAACATACCCATTGTGGCCCTAATCTACTTACAGGACGCATGGCAAGGCCTATAAAGGACGGAACACCTGTTGGATTTTAGGGCACAACTGAATAAATTCCAGGCCCCATTGCTTATTTGTACAGAATAAAGATTGACTCCCTAAAAATTCCCCCCCTCCCCCTCCACGCCCTTTTTGGCGTTCGCAAATCTTAGATAAAAGTAAAAATGTGAACTGTGTAGTATTTCCGAAGACAGGGGTAATTACAGAGGCTGGTTGGAATGGGCCCATGGGGCAATAAAACCGGGTATCCCCCCCCCCTCCTCTCATGCTTTTTGGGGGTATTTCATGACCTCAGTGGCGGGTATGGGGTGTAAAAAGTGGCGTTCCGTGAGTCTCCGTAAGCTTGATGAGGTGCGGCGGTCTCACACAGAAGGCACTCAACAAGCTGCTCCTGGAACTGCAGGAAGGCAAGCGTTCCCGGGGCTTCTTGTAAAATACGTATCACAGGTAGCGGTCTGAATAACGCCGGGCTCACGCGGGTGCAGGCGGAATCCGCTTGCGGAGGCCCACAGCGGATCCCATCTGTGAGCCCGGCTGTGACCCTGCGTACGGCTGCGTAATGTACTGCGCATAACTGCCTACTCACACAGGCGGTCATGCACAGTACACCTTTGTTTGTATTTCCCGCACCATCGCTTAGCGATGACGCGGGTACCCGCAGCCCGTATACAATGTAGTTGCGTATGGACTGCGGGTATATCCGCGACCATGGAGCACAATGGGCTCTATGTTGCCGATATCCGCAGTAAAATAGAACCTGCTGCGTTCTCTTTTCTGCGAGTGGATTACGCAATTCTGACCCACTAATGTGAGCGGAATTGTGTAATCCAATGCGATTGATCTGCGTATTACCACGGATCAGACGCATGCGGAATCCGTCATTCCTATCCGGTCATGTGAGACCGGCCTAAGGTAGATCGCTACCTTTTTATCACGTGACCGGGGACCGCTCAACGAGGCCACACGTCACTGCTCCAGGCTCTCGGCGACCGTTGGTCGCTGGGAGCAAGGAGATTTTAAGTTTCCTGGGCTCCCTGACTCCTGCGCATGTGTCCGGCTTTTTGCCGGCAATCGCATGTGCAGAATCCTGGAAGGTCCACGGAGGAAGATCGCGTCGGGATTCAAATACGCAGGCCTCCGGTAAAAAGATTCATCTCCTCTCACCGATCGCATCAGTGAGGGGAGATGAAACTTCAAATTTTTTTTTTTACTTTTACGTGATCGCCATTATTGGATAATGGCGAACACGTGACCAGGAACCGCTCACCGCGGACCCCCATTAAATCTCCATGCTCTTGGCTACGTTTTGTAGCCAGGAGCAGGGAGAATTTAAATTATCCTGGCAATCCACAGCTTTTGCGCATGCGCCCGCCATTTTGGCGACGGGCGCGTGTGCAGAAGCTGTGGTAAGGTCCGCGGATAAATCTGGGGGCCTTAGGTACGTACTTTCATCCTCCCTCACGGATATGATCCATGAGGGGAGATGAAACGTACGCTTTTTAAACTTTTAAAAACTTTTTTTTACTTTTTTTTTTTTTTTACTTTTTTACACTTTTTTTTTCACTTTACATGATCACTGTCATCCATTGGATGACAGTGATCATGTCCCCGGTATAATCTCTCTGCTCCTAGCTACACATGGCAGCCAGAAGCAGAGGGATTTTAAATTCCCCGGGGCTCGAGCCCGTCTGTGCACGCGCCCGATGTCAATCATCGGGCGCGCATGCGCAGACGGGGATTCGGGTCCCGGGACATCGGGACACCGCTGAGGACTGGGGGTGAGTATTTTCACCTCCCCTCATGGATCCGATCCATGAGGGGAGGTGAAACTGACTTTTTTAAAACTTTTTTTTAACTTTTTCGCGATCGCCGCTAACCATTGGATAACGGCGATCGCGGTACCGGGGACCGCTCACCGCAGTCCCCGCTGACATCTCCTGCCTCCCGGCTACCTACAGGAGCCGGGAGCCAGGAGATTTTAAATCTCCCGCGCCGCCGGGCCTTCTGCGCATGCGGCTGACGTAATGCCGCCTGGCGCGCATGCGCAGAAGACCGGCTTCGGGCCCCGGAGCGGCAGGAGAGCGGGGAGCAGCGTGCCAGACCTCGGTGAGTAATTTCAGCTGCTCCGATGGATCCGATCCATCGGAGCAGCTGAATCTTTAACTTTTATGTACTTTTATTTACTTTTTTTGCGATCGGCGCTATCCATTGCATAGCGCCGATCGCAATGCCGGGGGGGGCTCCGAACAGCCCGGGATGACAGCTCCATGCTGTCAGCTACCTGCGGACACCGACAGCATGGAGCTGTCACGTCCACAGCCCGAGGGGCACTATTCTCTGCAGGAAGCATGTTTTTACGTCCTCAGAGAATAGAGCCCACTTCGGGAGGACGTAAAAACACTATGGGCTGGTCGTTAAGGGGTTAAATACTTTTATTATGTATGTAAATCTCAAACAATCTTTTAATAATCTCTGCAGTTCTGTCTTGGACACTTATTTTGGGGTTCTTTAGGAGAGTGTTATGGGCATACTCTGTGACATGTGCAGGGAAGGGTGAGGTGGGGAGCTTTGAGAATTCCCTATTGACTTTGCTGGTAGAGTGTTGTGGCATGCTCTGTGACTTGTCATGGGAGGGGGAGGAGGTTAGCAGCTATGAACTGTGGATACTCTTTATATATAGGTGTCACCTTTCAGTGTAATCCTGCCTGGGATGATGATGAGATGGCAGCTGAGAAGTTTTCTGTTCAGAACAGGAAATATCAGACTATTAGGCTTAGTGGTCAGTGTGAGACCCGCAGGATTATAGGATTTTTTTTTTATGTACATTTTGATATCAAAACTAAAAATTGCCAAGAATCCTTCAACAATGTCTGAAATAAAAATTGGATTTATATAAGAAGTTATTTTCTTGTGACACATAACCTTTTACAGTAAACTTGATTTGTAAAGGTCAATGTGTTCTTTTTTTTGTTGTTTTTTTCTTCTTTTTGCTTTAGAAATTCCTGGGGTAAATCTTAACCAACCAAATGAATCCTAAAATAATTGGTTGTCGTCCATTCTCTTATTCCACAGAGGTCCAGGCGTTTTTCGTAAACAACATTCAGGGACCCCATAAGTGGTATGATGGAGAGAAGGTGAACTTGTACTGTGCAGCGTCATATTGTACACAGAACACCCAGGTGATATGGATCGTGACCGGAAAGGATGGGACAGAACATGAAATATGTGAGGATTCGGGAGGCACAGACATGAAGAAAGATGGCGGTCAGTGTCCTGGATATGTGGCTCACAGAGAGAGGACAGACGTGTCTGATATACAAGATCTCCTGGATGTCACCAGTTGTATCACCTTCACACCTTCTGTCTCCAAGCACAAACATATCACAATAAGCTGCAGAGTCACCTGCGAGGGGAGAGTCAAGAAGAAGACTTTTCAGCGGAAACAGCTTTATGGTGAGAAACATTTACTAATAACAGAAAGTAATTATCAAATGCCTCAAACCGATAATACCCAGAATGTGAATTGTGAAGCTGCATAATCCTGGGATTTAGTGTATGGACAATAACTTTTTTTTTTTTTTGATTAATTGATGAAAGTGACTTACTTTACACAAGACTTAGAGGGGTTTTGTCATTTAAAAAAATAAAATTGAATACTTGCCTATTCTTCCCCAGGCAGACGTCTTACTGCATCTTCTCCTCGCTGATGCTCTCCAGTCCCCTGGGTCACCTCCCATCCAGCCGGATCGAGCCTCTTCTTGTGATGCGTCCATTATCTGCATTCTTCTTCTGGCAGATCAGTGTAGGTTACACCACTAGTGACATAATGTTCACTACCTAGTAAGGAATGCCAATCTATTGCAGAGACTGCACCCACGCACGCTGTCTCATCGTGAGTGTTCATATACTGTTGTAGAGACAGCACGCATGCACAGTCTCAGCAATATCTCGTCACTCCCCGCTAGGCTATGAATGCTACGTCACTAGTAATGTAGCGTACATTGCCCTGCAGGAAGGAGACTGAAGAGAATGGACGCTTCGTCACTAGAAGAAGAATCAGCCAGCTGGAGATGAGGTGACCCGGGGGAACTGCAGGGGACAACAGATCATAGGCAGGGAGGAGATGCGGTAAGAAGACTGATGGGGAAGTGAATCGGTGAGTATAGGATTTTTGTATTATAAAGACAGAACCCCTTTAAAGGTGTTGTCTCATCAAAGAGATCCCTTGGGAGAAACAGCTGATCACCCTGAATGTCTCTCTTGGCACTCACAGCAAGCAGCCACTTTTGCTGGGTGAGGTGCATCCAGCCGGGCATCTCCCCTGCGGTGATATGTTGTATAGCTTTGGTTTCCACAGCAGTTGTCTCACTTAAACCGTCTTTGAAGGTTGGTCTCTGTATCTCTGATGATGGTGCACGTTGCCAGAAGATGTGGTCTGGACTCCCCACAACGCAGTAAGCAGTGTCACAGCCCATTCTCATTAGCTTCTGCTTCGTCTGTGCAGTTTGGCAATGCTGAGCTGATCACCTGAGAATCTCCCTCCTGAGTATACAAATCCAGCTGCAGGTCTCTCTGCTGCAGCTCCTGCACTCTCTAAAACTGTTGTATCACATCAAACTTGGAACAGAAGTTTTTTCTTTTATACTCTGCCCTTCAGACAATCGGTGTGCAGCTGAGGTCCTATCAATCCATAGCAACAAAATCGGAGCAAAATCATGTGGCTTCTCTTTAAGGCCATGGCAAGGCCATAAAACATGGTTCAAAAGAAAACATATCTATACACTAAACAAACACGTAACATGGGCATTTAACCCCTTACATTACCACCCTACTTAGCATTTGTAGTTCCTACAATTGACTAAGCTTCAGACAAAATAATCAGCTGCATAGCGCTGTGGTGGAACCCCCACGTTTGGATGTGTTGATCTACAGGGCACCTCTTAGTGTGATTGCCGTATGTTTTGTTAGGCTCTGGTGGTACAATTTCAACAGTCTCTTGCTTTTCACAAGGAGTAAGATCTATCCTAGAGCTAAAGGGCTGTAACATGTTTCAGTGCAGCATTCTCAAAGGTCCTTCCTCGTTTACAGGTGTAACTTTGTATATTGGGCTGTGAAGCTTTTGAATATCCCAGTAATTCTTGATTTTTTCACCACATATTGTACTTCATTTTGGTGGTAAAATTAGACTGTTAGAATTTTTGTGTATATGTATTAAAAGCACCAAAATTTGGAAAAGTTTGAAAAAAATTGTCATATTTTTTCACATTTTCAACTGCAGTATGTCAAATATATTTCACTGGAAAAGAGCCAAAATGCAGGACCTTATCAAGTGCAGAGTAGGCACAATCGCCATAACGCTGGCACAATCACCATAGGGCAGGCACAATGGCCGTAGGGTAGGCGCAATGGCCGTAGACCCTAACAATATGCAGCAAGCCAGACTTTAAACTGGAGGAGCTAAACTGTCCATTGCAGACCTAGTCACGCACTCTACCCAGCCCAGATTGGGGAGGAGCGACTGCATGCAACTAAATCTCCAATGTGAACGATACCGCAGTAGACAGACAATAGATGGGTGCGTCCCACAATACAAGATTACAACTCACACTGATATGACAGTGGGTTGCCCCGTATCTCAACAGTGGGCCACACTGGTTGACATCTTGGGCTCCCCTAGAAGTCCATAGCAAACTGTTACCATGCAGGGCACCGCTGGGTCCCGCGGCCGGCGCGCGCCGCTCCAGTGTCGGCTCCGGCGTCCCGGAGCTCTGCAGTCGGGGCTCTCCCGGCGGCGTGGGCGTGTCCGCCCATAGGGTGCCGCCCGCTCTCCCCCACCTTTCTTATGCAACAGTGGGAGAGTCGGCTCCTCCCACTCTTCGCCCCTGGGCGGAGGCTTGAAGTTAAAAGGCTGGCAGTGACCTGAGCTCACTGCCAGTTATTGGTTCTGTTAGCCACTAGTTAGTCTGTCTGCAGCTTGTCTCAGCAGCTCCTAGTTTGCTAGTCACCTTCCTCCAGCCTGTCTTTGCTCAGTCTTTGTTCTGTTGGTCTGTTCCACCTGCCTCTTCTGTCGGCACTCTGTCCCCCGTTAGTTAGTTCCAGCTAGGTAGTCACCAGGTCCCTAGCCAGAGCAGGGACCGCCGCCCAGTTGTCCGCCTGGGGTTAGCCAGGGCTGAGGCAAGTAGGCAGGGACAGTGGGGTGCGGGAAGTTCAGGGCACCCCACCTGGCGCTCGGGGGGCAGAGTGCCGTAACACAAACTGCATAAAGGAAATATTGATGCACACCAATAAAATGCGGGCGTTCAGCATTTTGGCAAAGATGTATAAGCTGAAATATGCTTTTGTTTTCCCTCTCACCTCTGTGATTTTAATTTTAGTTAACAGTGAGATAGTGTAGGTTCTGACGGACGCGTGGTGGCCTTGCCCTCAGCTCGTCAGCTTATGCGTGAACAATTTAGCTCCTCCAGTTTATAGTCTGGCTTGCTGCATTTTGTTAGGGTCTGCGGCCATTGTGCTTACCCTACAGTGATTATGCTGGCCTTATGGCGATTGTGCCTACTCTGCACTCTATCAGGTACTGCAGTTTTAGCTCTTTTCCAGTAAAATATGCTTTTGTTTTCACTCTCACCAGTTTTTTTTTGTTTTTTTTGCAGTATATTAAATATATCCAAATTATATATCTTATCAAAAATTTGTACAGTATATTTGCATCTGTTAGTCTGGAAGCACATTTGATAAACTTTAGTTTTTTTTATACCATTTAGGAGACGTACAAATTTAACATTAATTGTTAAAATTCTGAGGAACATTTTTGTTTTCCTACACCAAGCCAAGATTGCAAAGGCTTATGGGTATCACGTAATTCCGACCCACTAATGTGAGTGGAATTGTGTAATCCAGTGCATTTGATTCATGTATTAGGGAATAAAAATCTGCAATTCCTAGGCGAGATTTTAAATTTCCGGGGCGATCCTCAGCTTCTGTGCATGCGTCTGACATTTTGCCAACTGGCACACGCGCTGAAGCAAAGGATGTTTCCTTTTGTGATGCATTGTAATAATTAGGCATTCCTGATTTGATAAGACTACAATACCCATTGAGTATCACCTAAATTGATTACTCTAACGGGTCATATGGGAATACGGCCTCAGCAGGGCTTCTTGTACCGGGAACTTGTGCTGCTTTCATTGATTTGTAATTCGATGCATTTAGCGGTTACTCCAGTATTCATGCACCCATTCAGTAGCAGGTCTACTTTCGATTGCTGTAGCGGGTTCATTGAGCCACACACTTTACAACCTTGGCAGACCTCTTCGACAATCTGCAGACTTGTACCAGAAGTAGAGCAGGAGCATATTGCTGCCTCCATGAGATCTGGCCCTCTCAATAGTGAGACTTTGCAGAGATGATAGACGCAGGAGGATATTTGGTAAAATAAAACTTTAATCTTCACAGTAAGGGTGCGTTCACACGAGCGCATAAACGGCGCGTTTTTGCGACCAAACGTATATACGTGACCATCTGAGGCAATGGTTTCGAATGTATTCGTTCACATGGGCGATTTTACGGCGCGTAAAAACGGCAACCCGCGGAAAAACGGACATACGCGACTGAAATACGTGCCGGCGAATATTCGATGGTCGAAAAGACCGTTTGAAAAGTAGGAACAAACGAAAATACGCTTTCTAGCTCTGGTCGTGATCGGCAAAAAACGTTCTTTCCGGCGATTATACGCTGCGCTCGTGCGAACGTAAATACGCCTACGCTCGTGTGAACGCACCCTTACACACAGGTATTCTGAATTGCCCTTTTCTTTACACTCTCTTCTTTTCAGCTCCTTTTTCCCTTCTTCTATAGTGGGTGATACTTCATTACGCTCTGTCTATATCTACATCCTGGTTTCTGTGCAACGCAGTGCCAAACCCATCATACAACAGACACCAACGGTTCCTGACAGACCTTATCTGCCGAAGTTTTAGCCATTTTCTGGGGGGAAAAATATCCCTTTGTGCAGCGTTGTGCCGAATGAGCTGTGACAAATCTGCAATGGAGCCTCCAATGTAGACGTGAACACAATCTTAAGACTCTTAGTATAGATTGTTATAGTTTTAGTGCTTTTCTTGGGAGTCTGCGTATTATCACCTATGTTCTATCAGGCCGATGTTTTGTAGTAATTCCCTGCTACAGACTGTACACAGCTACCAGGGATAACAAGTCCCAGGACGCCAACACTGCTATAATCTTCAGCTATCTATCACAGAGCTACCTGACCGCTATCCTTAACATACAGCCCATTAGTCCCTTCTTCAGAACCCTGAAAAGACACTAGTCTGCTCTGAGCGGACTACATCCTTATCAGTGTTAGGCCTCCTGTCCACGGGCGAATATTCACTGCGTTCCTCGAGGTGAGAATCTGGCCATGGGTAACGCAGTAAACGCTTTCCATAGACTTACTATGGAAAGCGCAGCCCTGCTTTCTACGAGTGAAGAATCATAATGATTCTCTGCTCGCGGGATTTAAATCGCAGGATGCTGTAAATTGCCGTGATTCTCAGCAGTGAGCCTATCATAGTCAGCATTACACTATATCTACCTCCTCCTGCCACCTCCACCCCATATTTCAAAATCTTCTCCCTCCTATTAATTTCATTCCTCCATATAGCGATATCTCTTGTCTAAATACAGATATTCCTATTAATACATATTATGGAAGTAGATATCTGACTTATAGTTTTGCATTGTTTTGCAGCAAAGCCCAAAGTGCGGAGCCCTATAAAAGTGTCCCTGACTAATTCGGGTGATGTCGTGTGTACTTTGGACATAGAGGAATTTTATCCTTCTGATATCCAGATAAGATGGAACGATAAAGAAAACCCGATATTGGATAAAACAGTTAAAAATGCTGACGGCACTTACAGCGTACACAGCGAGTATAAACTTCCTGGAAGCTTCTTCAAAGGCCCGCAGTCCTGGGTGACCGTCACCTGGAAGCATGAGTCCACGGACCGCTGGGAGTGGAGGCAGATGTCTGCTGTGGATAAAGGTAAAGGTGTAACGAGCCTCATCTGTAGTGATCAGTGATAATTACACAGGATTTCACTACTGATTTGTGCTTTATTTCATCCATGGCCGCCGCTCTGGATGTAAAACTTGTAAATAAATGCAGCAGTCAGGAATGTCATCGACTCCAGTGTTGGTAAAGCCCCATTTACACTGAAAGATGATCGCTCAAAAATCGCTCAAATGAAGGCGGAGCGGGACCCAGCTGACAGTTTTGAGAACAGCAGCTGCTAGGTATATGCAAACAGCTGCTTTGTTCTGGGATCTTTCAGCTGGTATCCCGCAGAGAACTCGGCGCGCGGCGTGGACCAGGCTCATCGCTGACTTTTAGCTTGCTAAATATCAGCGATGAATGAATAGTCCTCGAGCAGTGTGCGATGGCAGAGCATTTAGACGCAAGGGTTATCGCTCAAAATATGGCTTTTGAGCGATCATTGTCTAAATGGGCCTTAAGAGTTACGCCACTTTCAGACAAGTATATTGTAATTCCGTATTTGGTCCTTGTGTGATCAATGATACGGAGGTAATGCAAATCTACTTATTCACACGGCCATATTTTCCACAGCTGTGTTAATGCAGCATGACCTGACTTTGTCTGTATTTGCCTCCTTATTTGCATTCATTGGTATTATTATCTACTGAGCAAAAACAGATCCACATTAACTCAATAGAAAATAAAACCAATGATCGTAAATACGGAGGCAAGCTGTTGCAATGTCATCTGTATCACGTCCTTATTACGGATCCGTATGATGGGTGTGTGACAATACGCGGGTCTGGAACAGCCTTGGCGGAAGACTTTTCGTGGACCCGTGTTTAGCTATAACTAGAGATGAGCGAACACCAAAATGTTCGGGTGTTCGTTATTCGGAACGAACTTCCCGTGATGCTCGAGGGTTCGTTTCGAACAACGAACCCCATTGAAGTCAATGGGCGACCAGAACATTTTTGTATTTCGCCGATGCTCGCTAAGGTTTTCATGTGTGAAAATCTGGGCAATTCAGGAAAGTGATGGGAATGACACAGTGACGGATAGGGCAGGCGAGGGGCTACATGGTGGGCTGCATCTCAAGTTCACAGGTCCCACTATTAAGCCACAATAGCGGCAAGAGTGCCCCCCCCCCCCCTCCCAACAACTTTTACTTCTGAAAAGCCCTCATTAGCATGGCATACCTTTGCTAAGCACCACACTACCTCCAACAAAGCACAATCACTGCCTGCATGACACACCACTGACACTTCTCCTGGGTTACATGCTGCCCAACCGCACCCCCTCCCCCCCACAGCGCACACCAAACTGTCCCTGCGCAGCCTTCAGCTGCCCTCATGCCACACCACCCTCATGTCTATTTAGAAGTGCGTCTGCCACGACGACGGACCGCAGGCACACACTGCACAGGGTTGGCACGGCTAGGTAGCGACCCTCTTTAATAGGGGCGGGGCGATAGCCCACAATGCTGTACAGAAGCAATGAGAAATATAATCCTGTGCCACCGCCATCAGGAGCTGCACACGTGGGCATAGCAATGGGGAACCTATGTGCCACACACTATTCATTCTGTCAAGGTGTCTGCATGCCCCAGTCAGACTGGTAATATGCACCTTAACAGTAACCGCGTTGGTGGTAATGTGGTGGTGACTGCGGACCTAG
Organism: Eleutherodactylus coqui; assembly: GCF_035609145.1. NCBI lineage: Eukaryota > Metazoa > Chordata > Amphibia > Anura > Eleutherodactylidae > Eleutherodactylus > Eleutherodactylus coqui. The sequence goes on from NC_089844.1 coordinate 162,782,465, forward strand.
TAGCACGGTTGTATTTTGTTGGTTTTCGGAATGTGGCCATGATTAAGTAGGCCGTGGCGGGGGGATGGTGGGGGGGCTCTCTTGTAGTGTCGGTAAAGGTGAAATTCTTGGACTGCCACCAGACGAACCAATGCAAAGGCATTTGCCAACAATGTTTTCCCTGTTGGAGGAGGAGGGGAATGTTTTTGAGGCACTACGTGTCCTCTCCACGTGTCCGTTCCATGTAAGCAATAGTAGCACTCAGGACAGGCCCCATTAACAATTCTGAAGCAGCAGTATAGCGGGAGCGCAGTCTTCGTTCCATGTAAGCAATAGTAGCACTCAAGACAGGCCCCAGTAACAATTCTGAAGCAGCAGTATAGCGGGAGCGCAGTCTTCGTTCCATGTAAGCAATAGTAGCACTCAAGACAGGCCCCAGTAACAATTCTGAAGCAGCAGTATAGCGGGAGCGCAGTCTTCGTTCCATGTAAGCAATAGTAGCACTCAAGACAGGCCCCAGTAACAATTCTGAAGCAGCAGTATAGCGGGAGCGCAGTCTTCGTTCCATGTAAGCAATAGTAGCACTCAAGACAGGCCCCAGTAACAATTCTGAAGCAGCAGTATAGCGGGAGCGCAGTCTTCGTTCCATGTAAGCAATAGTAGCACTCAAGACAGGCCCCAGTAACAATTCTGAAGCAGCAGTATAGCGGGAGCGCAGTCTTCGTTCCATGTAAGCAATAGTAGCACTCAAGACAGGCCCCAGTAACAATTCCGAAGCAGCAGTATAGCGGGAGCGCAGTCTTAGTTCCATTTCAGTAGCCTTAGTATAGCCAAGGCACAAGTGACATTTATGTAGCTAAAGTGTAGGCCAACCCCACACACCTTTCTGTACCATGAGTGCAGGCGAAGAACATAGAAATTACTATGATTACACTGTAGGTGAGGGCCCCAAAAAATTGGTGTACCAACAGTACTAATGTACCTCAGTAAAAATTGGCCATGCCCAACCAAGATGGCAGGTGAATCGCTTTGGTTAATGTGGCTTAAGTGGTAACTAGGCCTGGAGGCAGCCCAGTGTAACGAAAAATTGGTTTAAGTTAAAGTTCCAACGCTTTTAAGCGCATTGAAACTTATAAAAATTGTTCAGAAAAATTATTTGAGTGAGCCTTGTGGCCCTAAGAAAAATTGCCCGTTCAGCGTGATTACGTGAGGTTTCAGGAGGAGGAGCAGGAGGAGGAGGAGGAGGAATATTAGACACAGATTGATGAAGCAGAAATGTCCCCGTTTTGGATGGTGAGAGAGAACGTAGCTTCCATCCACGGGTGCAGCCTACGTATTGCTTACGTATCGCTGCTGTCCGCTGGTGGAGAACAGAAGTCTGGGGAAATCCAGCCTTTGTTCATCTTGATGAGTGTTAGCCTGTCGGCACTGTCGGTTGACAAGCGGCTACGCTTATCTGTGATGATTCCCCCAGCCGCACTAAACACCCTTTCCGACAAGACGCTAGCCGCAGGACAAGCAAGCACCTCAAGGGCATACAGGGCTAGTTCAGGCCACGTGTCCAGCTTCGACACCCAGTAGTTGTAGGGGGCAGAGGCGTCACCAAGGATGGTCGTGCGATCCGCTACGTACTCCCTCACCATCCTTTTACAGTGCTCCCGCCGACTCAGCCGTGACTGGGGAGCGGTGACACAGTCTTGGTGGGGAGCCATAAAGCTGGCCAGGCCCTTAAAGACTGTTGCACTGCCTGGGATGTACATGCTGCTCGATCTACGCACATCCCCTGCTACCTTGCCCTCGGTACTGCGCCTTCTGCCACTAGCGCTGTCAGCTGGGAATTTTACCATCAGCTTGTCCGCAAGGGTCCTGTGGTATAGCAACACTCTCGAACCCCTTTCCTCTTCGGGAATCAGAGTGGGCAGGTTCTCCTTATACCGTGGATCGAGCAGTGTGTACACCCAGTAATCCGTCGTGGCCAGAATGCGTGCAACGCGAGGGTCACGAGAAAGGCATCCTAACATGAAGTCAGCCATGTGTGCCAGGGTACCAGTACGCAACACATGGCTGTCCTCACTAGGAAGATCACTTTCAGGATCCTCCTCCTCCTCCTCCTCCTCCTCCTCCTCCTCCGGCCATACACGCTGAAAGGATGACAGGCAATCAGCCGGTGTACCGTCAGCAGCGGCCCAAGCTGTCTCTTCCCCCTCCTCCTCATCCTCCTCATGCTCCTCCTCCTCCTCCTGTACGCGCTGAGAAATAGACAGGAGGGTGCCCTGACTATCCAGCGGCATACTGTCTTCCCCCGCCCCCGTTTCCAAGCGCAAAGCAGCTGCCTTTATGGTTTGCAGGGAATTTCTCAAGATGCATAACAGAGGAATGGTGACGCTAATGATTGTAGCATCGCCGCTCACCACCTGGGTAGACTCCTCAAAATTACCAAGGACATGGCAGATGTCTGCCAACCAGGCCCACTCTTCTGAAAGGAATTGAGGAGGCTGACTCCCACTGCGCCGCCCATGTTGGAGTTGGTATTCGACTATAGCTCTACGTTGTTCATAGAGCCTGGCCAACATGTGGAGCATAGAGTTCCACCGTGTGGGCACGTCGCACAGCAGTCGGTGCACTGGCAGCTTAAAGTGATGTTGCAGGGTGCGCAGGGTGGCAGCGTCCGTGTGGGACTTGCGGAAATGTGCGCAGAGCCGGCGCGCCTTTACGAGCAGGTCTGACAAGCGTGGGTAGCTTTTCAGAAAGCGCTGAACCACCAAATTAAAGACGTGGGCCAGGCATGGCACGTGCGTGAGGCTGCCGAGCTGCAGAGCCGCCACCAGGTTACGGCCGTTGTCACACACGACCATGCCCGGTTGGAGGCTCAGCGGCGCAAGCCAGCGGTCGGTCTGCTCTGTCAGACCCTGCAGCAGTTCGTGGGCCGTGTGCCTCTTATCGCCTAAGCTGAGTAGTTTCAGCACGGCCTGCTGACGCTTGCCCACCGCTGTGCTGCCACACCGCGCGACACCGACTGCTGGCGACATGCTGCTGCTAACACATCTTGATTGCGAGACAGAGGAGGAGGAGGAGGAGGAGGAGGGTGCTTTAGTGGAGGAAGCATACACCTCCGCAGATACCAGCACCGAGCTGGGGCCCGCAATTCTGGGGGTGGGTAGGACGTGAGCGGTCCCAGGCTCTGACTCTGTCCCAGCCTCCACTAAATTCACCCAATGTGCCGTCAGGGAGATGTAGTGGCCCTGCCCGCCTGTGCTTGTCCACGTGTCCGTAGTTAAGTGGACCGTGGCAGTAACCGCGTTGGTGAGGGCGCGTACAATGTTGCGGGAGACGTGGTCGTGCAGGGCTGGGACGGCACATCGGGAAAAGTAGTGGCGACTGGGAACTGAGTAGTGCGGGGCCGCCGCCTCCATGATACTTTTGAAGGACTCCGTTTCCACAACCCTATACGGCAGCATCTCAAGGCTGATGAATTTTGCGATGCAGACGGTTAACGTTTGAGCGTGCGGGTGCGTGGCGGCGTACTTGCGCTTGCGCTCGAACACTTGCGCAAGCGACGGCTGGACGGTGCGCTGAACTACACTGCTGGATGGGGCCGAGGACAGCGGAGATGAGGGTGTGGGTGCAGGCCATGAGGCGGTAGTGCCTGTGTCCTGAGAGGGGGGTTGCATCTCAGTGGCAGGTTGGGGCACAGGGGGAGAGGCAGGGGTGCAAACCGGAGGCGCTGAACGGCCTTCGTCCCACCTTGTGGGGTGCTTGGCCATCATATGCCTGCGCATGGTGGTGGTGGTGAGGCTGTTGGTGTTGGCTCCCCGGCTGAGCTTTGCGCAACAAAAGTTGCACACCACTGTTCGTCGGTCGTCAGGCGTCTCTGTGAAAAACTGCCAGACCTTAGAGCACCTCGGCCTCTGCAGGGTGGCATGGCGCGAGGGGGCGCTTTGGGAAACACTTGGTGGATTATTCGGTCTGGCCCTGCCTCTACCCCTGGCCCTGGCCACCGCACTGCCTCTTGCAACCTGCCCTGCTGATGCCCTTGACCCCCCCTCTGAAGACCTGTCCTCCTGAGTAAGCGTTGCACACCAGGTGGGGTCAGTCACCTCATCGTCCTGCTGCTCTTCCTCCGAATCCTCTGTGCGCTGCTCCCTCGGACTTACTGCCCTTACTACTACCTCACTGCAAGACAACTGTGTCTGATCGTCATCGTCCTCCTCACCCACAGAAAGTTGTTGAGACAGTTGGCGGAAGTCCCCAGCCTCATCCCCCGGACCCCGTGAACTTTCGAATGGTTGGGCATCAGTGACTATAAACTCCTCTGGTGGGAGAGGAACCGCTGCTGCCCAATCTGAGCAGGGGCCCGAGAACAGTTCCTGGGAGTGTTCCCGCTCCTGAGCATGTGTCATTGTAGTGGAGTGAGGAGGCTGGGAGGAAGGAGGAGCAGCAGACAGAGGATTCGGATTTGCAGCAGTGGACGGCGCAGAACTGCGTGTTGACGATAGGTTGCTCGAAGCACTTTCTGCCATCCAGGACAGGACCTGCTCACACTGCTCATTTTCTAATAACCGTCTCCCGCGTGGACCCATTAATTGGGCGATGAATGTGGGGACGCCAGAAACGTGCCTCTCTCCTAATCGCGCAGCAGTCGGCTGCGACACACCGGGATCAGGAGCTCGGCCTGTGCCCACACCCTGACTTGGCCCTCCGCGTCCTCGGCCGCGTCCACGTCCTCTAGGCCTACCCCTACCCCTCAGCATGCTGTATTACCAGTGATTTGATTTCACAGGCAGGAAATAAATTGGCGCAAGACTGCAGGCCAAATATAATTTTTTCCCTTTTTGGAAAACGAAAGGCCCCACTGCCTCTAGTGAATGAATAATCTAAGTTTAATAACTGTGCTGTGTCCCTGCTAATGTGTCACAGAACGTGGGGGTAGCAGAGTTATTATAACTCTGGCAGAGCAGGTAATTTTTTTCCCAATTAAGGAAAGCAAATGGCGAAGCCAGCAGTAAAGCGTAGCTGGGTGCGTATGATTTAGCAATGTTTTTCACGCAGCTCACACGTGTCCACCGCCCGTAAGGACGGACAGAGGCTGGACAAATAGATTTGTTTCCACTTGTTTTTCCACCAAAAGGCAGCACTGCGTATATTCAATGAACATGAGAAGTTTAATAACTGTGCTGTGTCCCTGCTAATGTGTCACAGAACGTGAGGGTAGCAGAGTTATTATAACTCTGGCAGAGCAGGTAATTTTTTTCCCAATTAAGGAAAGCAAATGGCGAAGCCAGCAGTAAAGCGTAGCTGGGTGCGTATGATTTAGCAATGTTTTTCACGCAGCTCACACGTGTCCACCGCCCGTAAGGACGGACAGAGGCTGGACAAATAGATTTGTTTCCACTTGTTTTTCCACCAAAAGGCAGCACTGCGTATATTCTATGAATAATAACTGTGTTGTGGCCCTGCCTATACAATTCTTTCCCTGCAGTATCAATGGAGGGTGGAATGCTCTGCAGAGGCGATTTTGAGAAGCCCAAAAAAAATGCAGCACAGCTAACAGCAGCCTGGACAGTACTGCACACGGATAAATATGGCCCTAGAAAGGACCGTTGAGGTTCTTGAAGGCTACACTCACTCCTAACACTCTCCCTGCCTATGCAGCACTTCTGTCCCTAATGCCAGGTGCAACGCTCTGCAGAGCCGATTTTGAGAAAAAAAAAATGCCACTGCTAACACCAGCCAACACACAGCTATCAGTGGCCCTAATAAGGACCTTTGGGGGGTCTTGAAGCCTACACTAACTACCAATTCTTTCCCTACAGCAGCTCCGGTATAAACAGCACTGTCCCTCATCTAACTCACACCGCATCTGAGGCGAGCCGCGGGAGGGGCCGACTTTTATATTAGGCGAACACCTGATCTCGCCAGCCACTCACAGCAGGGGGGTGGTATAGGGCTTAAACGTTGCAGGGGGAAGTTGTAATGCCTTCCCTGTCTTTCAATTGGCCAGAAAAGCGCGCTAACGTCTCAGGGAAGGAAGTGAAAGTAACCAGAACACCGCATGGTGTTCGTTACGAATAACGAACATCCCGAACACCCTAATATTCGCACGAATATCAAGCTCGGACGAACGCGTTCGCTCATCTCTAGCTATAACACATTCTACAACATGCTTTTCCTTTATTGTGTTCCTTTTAGATTTCCCATGGAGGCCAGAATTACAAGAGATTCCTGTTCCCAACCTTCTTGCGGGGATCGCAGCCACCCTGAAATGTGAGGTGTCCAACGTGTTCCCCGATGTGCTGAGTGTGAGGTGGCTGAAGAAGGAGAAGGACGGTCAGGATCTGTTCCCGCTGGTTCATGGTGATAAATACATGATTTCAGACCTTACAGCAGAGCGCCAGAAGGACAACACATTCATATATAGAGGATGTATAATGTTCACTCCATCAGTCAGCGAGGACCAAGGAGCAGAGTTTATCTTCAGAGTGGAGCATCCCAGTTTAGGGAAACCAGCAGAGAAGAGCACCGGCCCCCTCTATATACAAGGTGACTGAAGATCTACTAGTACATCCATATGGTCTTTATAGTAATGTATATCCAGTACAAATAGCTGCTGAATATTTATGAGCTGCCACATCGATTAACAGACATGGATGAAATTCAGGCGCTCGCTTGGTAGGGTATGTGGTGCAGTTATGTAACAGGCGGTGATGTACCGCTGGTGTAAGTTATAAAATATTACAGACGAAGCAAACAAATACTAATTCAGACCCCCAGACAGAACAGGGTTTTCTCAGAGCTTGCAAGAGTGTTAGTCCGCAGAAGTCATTATGCTAGTAGCCCTATGCTGACAGTGGGGACGGCAGGAGCACGGAGATGCTGTACCACAACTTCGGTAGGTGTAGAGGTGCCTCTTTTTGGCTTTAAGCACGCATGTGAGACGTGTGTCCGGAGGGGTATCAACACTCCTTAACCCCTTCCCTCCACTGGACGTACCCATTTGTCATGTGGATAGCACAAGATCATAAAAGATTTCGCGCTATCCGGCAGTGGGAACTGGCTGTCACTGATAGTCGGCCTCCTGCTGCAACAGCGGGGTTGCATTGGAGATGCGACCCCCGCTGTTAACCCCTTCCCTACTGTGATCTATGTAGATTGCAGCATGGGAAGGGTTAACAGAGGGAGCGCGCCTGTGACGTCATCAGGCTCTTGCGATGTAATCGTAGAGAGTCCAGCTGGTTGCCATAGTAACAGGACGCAACCTACAGGTGTCCTGTTTTATCACTGCCTATGATCTCTGTAATAAGCGATAAGGCATTTCAGGAGAGAAGTCCTGCAATGCCTTATCATAGCGATCATCGGTACTGTGGTGTAAGTCCCCTATAGGGACACAAATTGTGTAATATATAAAAATAATGTACATAAAATGTGCTTTTATTCATATTAGCATAAAAAATCCCATATATTTGGTATCGGCGTCTCCGTAACGATGCGTACAATAAGTTGAACATGCTTTTTATTCTGCACGGCAAAAAGCGTAAAAAAAAACCCTGCTAAACTGAGGCAAAATGCAAATTTTTAGCATTTTGCCTCCCAAAAAACACAAAAGTGATCAAAAAAGCAGCATGCACTCCAAAATGGTACCAATAAAAACTACAACTCGTCTCGCAAAAAATAAGCCCTCACAGAGCTCCGTCCATGGAAAAATAAAAGCTATAGAACTTTGAATGCGGAAATTTTGAAAAAATGTTTTCCAAAAAAGGGGTTTTATTGCAGAAAAGTGGAAAAGCCTAAAAAAATATAAGAATTTTGGTATTGTAATCGTAATCGTAAAAATATATTGTCATTTATGCTGCATAATTATGCTTTTAAAAAAAACAAAAAGATCTATGGCAGAATTTATGTGTTTTCTCTCCCTGTGATCATAAAAAAAAAAAAAAAAAGGTTTACATTATAGTCAATCTATCCAAAAATGCCACTGATAAAAACTACAGTTCACCACACAAAAAACAAGCCCTCATACGACCATCTCGACAGAAAAATGAAGTTATGGCTTTTGAAAAATGGAGATTAAAATCTGCCAAAAATCATTGCATCCTTAAACCCAAAATAGGCCATGTCCTTAAGGGGTTAAGGAGAGCATCTAAAAGGTGAGTGAGCAGACTTATAAGAGCATTCATGCTCCTCTGGGAAATCGATGCAAATAAGGACAATGGAACAATACCTCCACATCCAATGTCTTTTTAAACAATTTCTTTTTATTGAAATGAATAACAGAGACGACATCAACAATGGTCAAGTGCAGATTGGCCGCGCAGGGCCGTATATCATTTCGTGTGGTAACTCCAACAAATTAATTAAGGCAAAAGAATATCATGACACGAATACTCCATTTGTTTCTTGACACATAGTACAGGTTAGGGGGGAGGGGATGTTGGGGGTGTGGGGGAGGGGGGGGGGTTAGGTTTCAGGGTTGGTTAACTTAGGGAAAGTACAGCAAGGTGCATTTAATTAAATCTTTAAGTGGGGCTAGACGGGCTTTTGGTAGCAGGTTGGTTTGGAGGCATGTTTTTGATTATGGGTTTGAGTTATCTCTATCACCCTGGTACAGAATCCAGGGCGTCCACAGGGTGGTGAAGTCTTCTCTCGAGCCGTTTTCCCAGGCTAGCATCTCCTCAAATCTAAAGATTTGTGAGACCCTTTCTTCCCATTGTGCGATCTGCGGGCTCTCTTTTTTTCTGCCAAAATAGGGGGATCAGCAGTTTGGCTGCTGTGAGGAGAGTGGTCGCTAGGTTTTTATGAGAAGGTTTAAATTGCCTTGTGGGCAGCCAGATTAGTATCTCCTGTGGTCTAAATGTGTGATTTGTGTGACATATTTTGTTAATAAGGTTATTAACTGATTGCCAAAAGGATTTGATTCTGCTGCAGTTCCACCAGATGTGTAGGGCTGTTCCCCTCTCTTCCCCGCATCTCCAGCAGATGTCTGGAGACTCCGGGTTCATTTTAGAGGATGTGACAGGTGTTCTGTACCATCTCGTGAGTATCTTGTACGAGTTCTCCTCTCGAGTCCGTACACATCTGGAGAAGCCATGTGAATTTTTTAGAACTCTAAGAGTCTCTTCTCTGTTCAGGGTTATATTTAATTCCCTCTCCCACTCCCTAAGAAACCAGGGTTTTTCTATGGCATTTTGTAGGAGGAGACCTCTGTAAAGCTGGGTGACCAGTCTCTTCGGGCGGGAGGGGAGTGCGGTGTAGGTTTCAAACCAGAGGGGATCCCGCAAGTCCCTCTGGTGGATTGTCTGGAATCGTCTCAGGGCTTGGAAAAGGCCTGCCCTGCTCAAGAAGTCGAGCGGGCACTGTGGCAAGAGAGTTTCTAGTTGCGTTTGGTCGTTAAGTTTGGGGCTTTTAAGGATATCATAAATTGTGAGATCCCCAAGTTTGTCCCAAACTCTCTGTTCTCAGCGGTTTATTTGCCAAGATGGCCGGTATCAGATTGGCTGGGGTCATTGAGGGGGGGTGGGTTTTTCTTTCGATGCTTCTGCTCTTACGAGCCTCAGTACTTTTATTGTACATTTCGTGATTGGGCTTAGGCGTGTATGTTTACCGAAGTGGGGGCCTTTTATCCATAGTAGTGCTTGGTTTTCCCTGCCCAGCGCCTCTCTCTCCATTTCAAGCGAGGGAGAGGCCACTTCTTCGTCTGTCAAAAGGATCCACCTGGCAATGTGGATCGCCCTGTGGTAGTATTGCAAGTTCGGGAGGCTGGCGCCTCCCTGTGGGCGCTTTTGGGTGAGAGTAGAGAACGCCAATCGTGGTTTGTGTCCATCCCATATAAAGTCTCTAAAGAGCTTATGTATATGAGCAAAGAAGAAGTTAGGTATCTCTATTGAGACTGAGTGCATAGTATAAATTATTTGAGGCAGTATGTAGGTGGAAATGAGGTTCTTTCTCCCCAGCCATGAAATTAGCGGTATGTTGAATTGTGTAAGTTGTGTTTTTACTTTTTTAATTAGTGGGGTGAAGTTGGCTTCGTAAAGCTGGGAGGGGCTGGCCGTTAGTGTGATGCCTAGGTATTTAATGCTACTCGTGGGCATTTGAAGGCGTATTGCTCATTCAGTTTTCTAACTACTTGGGGTGGGGCGGAGATGTTTAGTGCCTCTGACTTGTCGTAGTTTATTTTAAAGTTGGACAGCCTGCCGAAGAGGTCGAACGTCCCCATGAGCGCCGCCAGTGCTTTGGTCGGGTTTGTGACCAGTACCAGCAGGTCGTCCGCGAATGCCGCCGTGGTGTGTGGTTTACCTCCTATTCGGAGGCCTACAATGTCCGAGTTTTGCCTGATTTCCTGTAGGAGTGTCTCCATTATCAGTATAAAAAGTGTAGGGGATAGTGGGCAACCCTGTCTGGTGCCATTTCTTATGGCGAAGGGTTTGGTTAGCGTGCCATTAACAAGGACTTTGGCCGTTGGCTCTGTATATAGGGAGAGGATGGCTTTAATAAATATGGGTGGGAAGCCAAACTTGCTCAGGGTGTTTTCCATATATTTCCATCTTACTCTATCAAAAGCCTTTTCAGCATCCGTAGAAATCAGGACCAGTGGTAGTTTGTTTTGTCTGGCAAAGTGTATTGCGTGGATTGCTCTGGTCGTGTTGAATTGCCCTCTCTTCCCGGGACAAATCCAACTTGGTCTGGGTTTATTAGCTTTGTGAGTAGAGGGGCTATTCTTTGAGCTAGTATTTTTGCCCATAGCTTTATATCTGCGTTCAGCAGTGAAATGGGTCTGTAATTGCTACATAGGTTCGGTGCTTTGCCTTCTTTAGGTATGAGCGAGATGTGTGCCTCTAAGGCTTGTTTGGGTAGGGGCATGCCTGAAAGGAGGGAATTGCATAGTTTGGTTAGGTGAGGAATTAGTGTATCGGCAAATTTTTTATAATATATGATGGGCAGTCCATCAGGGCCGGGACTTTTTCCGTTGGGGATAGTTGCTAGGACCTCCCTCACCTCGTCGTCCGTGACTTGGTGTAGGAGTGAGGCAGCATCTTCCTCTGAGAGTCCAGGGAGATTTAAGTTGTTTAGAAAATTGAGTGTGGCGTCTTGTGGGCACTTGTGGTCATTATCTAGGCTATATAATGCGGTGTAGTATTTCTCAAATTCTACTGGAATATCTTTCTGTTGATGTCACCGTTTTCCCCGTAGGGGTTTTAATTTGAGAGATGACTGTTTTCTCTTTTTGCTTTTGGATGAGCCTCGTCATTGTCTTTGACCCTCTGTCACCGTGCACGTAAATCTTGTACTTAGATGACAGCAGGGTCTTGGCTGATTTTATATTAAGTAGATTTTAAAGTTTTTCTCTTAGGTATGTGAGCTCTTTTATAGTCTTGTCTTCCGGGTTCTTTTTATGTAGGGTTTCTTTGTATCAGATTTGGGTCAAGAGTGAGTTAATTTCCTCGTTCCTCTGGCGTTTGATCCTGGTGCCTAGTGAGATTAGTTCCCCTCTTATATAAGCTTTGTGTGTTTCCCAGATAATTGGGGCGGGAACCTCGTGTGTGTCGTTGATTAAGAAGAATTCTTCTAGTTTATCAGTTAGGCTTGTGACGTTTTCCCGCCCGTTTATCAGTGTGCAATTTAGGCGCCAGTTCGATTCCCTCCTCGGCAAGCTGTCCACTATCAACGTGAGAGCAATGGGAGCGTGGTCAGATATTGTGATTTGGCCTATGTCAGTTGCTGTGACTGAATGTAGGTATTTGCCTGAGATCAATAGGTAGTCAATTCTATGGTACGATTTGTGAATGTGTGAAAAATGTGTACTCCCTGAGGTTGGGATTTTTCAGTCTCAAGGCGTCTCGTAGGTTTAAGTCCGCTAACAGGCTCCTGAGCCTGTGGGTTTGGCTGCAGGGTATCGACACGGCGTTCGAGGTTGTGTCAATTGAGTGCTCTAAAGCTAGATTAAAGTCCCCGCCGACCACCTGCAGTCCCCCCCGCAAACTCTCTAAATTTATTCAAGACCCGTGTGAGCCATTGGACCTGTTGTTTGTTTGGTGCATATAAATTGGCGAATGTGATCTCGCTGTTGGCTATCGTGCCTTTTAAGAATAAGTATCTCCCTTTTGGGTCTTGTTCTGACCCCGTAAGGGTGAAGGGGACATTTTTATTTATTGCAATGGTAACCCCTCTAGAGGCCGAGGAGTGTGTGCTGTGGTGCCATTGGTTGTATGTATGGGTTGGAAGTCTAGGGACGTGGTTGTGGCGGAAGTGAGTTTCTTGTAGAAACAGCACCTCTGGGGATTGTTTTTTCAGCAGGTTAAAGGTCTGGGCTCTCTTCTGTGGGCTGTTCCAGCCTCTAATATTAAATGAAGTAACTTTGATCCCTGCCATAGTCTATTTCCATGGGTTTTATTTTAGGGCCCGTATCTGTTGCACCTCTAAGCAGAACGTGGTGTACACTCTTGCTGTTTGAACAGGGGGTAACAAAAAGCTCCACTTTACGTGTGGAGGTGAGGAATTTTATCGAACACGCAGTTGGGAGAGGTCCATACCCATAGGGGCCTCAGGTCCGTTCCTCAGTTGGTCCTCGAGGTGGGGTTGTAACCCCTTGGTTTCTTCCTCTCCTCGTGAATTTGTGGGGGGGGGGTTGGGCGTGCACCTCTTCGGTTGGGTGCGACCCCTGGAAATTGTGTGAACAGTAAATCTCTAACTTGTGAAGCTACAAAACATTGTTCAGCAAATATCGAAGCTATGTAAAACAATACAACATAATATATCAACAAATAAATTTGCCGCTCGGTGCGCTCCAGCCGTAGCCCCCCGGACGGTATTGGGGGAGCCGCCGCTAGATCCCAGTGAGGGCATGGCTTTTGGGTCTGAGTCTTTAGTGAGTTTTGGGTCTGGGTCTCTGCAGATTGTGTGTGGGTTGGAGATCAGGCCAGAGTGATTAATTGGGGAGGGGGGTGCTCAATAGTCTAGAGTTCCTGTTGTTGGCCTGTCTCCGCCGTCTTTTACCTGCGCAGATCCTTCTGTCTGACCGGTGTAGTATATCGCGGGTTTCTCCCCCTCTCGGTCCCCTCCACCTCCTCCGTCCTTAGGGTCAGCGATGTTGTAGTTCTGGCTGTAGGTGGGAGAGGCGGAAAGAGAAAACACGGGGGGGAGAACATGGTGATAAGAGTTTATCTCACCGGTCTTCTGGGGGGGAATGGGGATGCTTCTGCAGATTGTCCAATGGTGAGACCTTGGGAGGGGCAGTTAGGCTTGTTTCTCCTCAGGTTTCGGTCTGTATTCTCTTTTTTTGTCTTGGGGTCCTGGGGGGTTTGTTGATCGACCAGCTTCCGGGCTTCTTCAATTGTGGTAGCGGCATTTTGGGTTGGCAGGGTAACCAAGATGGTATGTCAATAGGGGGCAATTCGAGTTTTTCCCACACTTTCTCGAGGTCCCTTGGTGTTCTTATGGTTATTTGTTGCCTGTCTTTAAAGGTTGCCAGGCCGAACAGGAATAGCCATCTCACCGGTAGCTTTCTGGCTCGGAGCACGTCTGTTAAGGGTTTCAGGATTCACCTTTTGGCCAATGTGCTAGGGGCGATTTCTTGAAATAGGAGGATTTTATTCCCTTCGTGCAGGATTTCGCTTGATTCTCTGGCTTTCTGTAAAATTGCAGAGGTGTCGAGGTAATTTAGCAGGCCGCAGATAACATCTCTTGGGGGTTCTTGCGGTGTGGGTTTTGGTCTTAAGGCTCGGTGGATCCTTACTACCACAATTTTATTCGCTTTATCTTCTCCGAGCAAAGACTGGAATATCTGTAATGCAACTGAGTTTAATGCCACCGTTGTTATTGTTTCTGGCAGGCCCCTGAAGCAAATATTTTTCCTCCGGCTTCTATTTTCTTGATCTTCAATGAGGAGCATTGCTTGGTTTAACTGGTCTTGTTGCTCCACTAGGGTGGATTGAAGAGCTAGGTTGTGCTGAATCAGGTCTTGCTGTGTATTTTCAAGGTCTTCAACCCTGTGGCCTATTTGTTTTACTTCGGTTTTCATATCGGCTAATTCTTTCAGGACTGGGGAGATGGCTTGGGTGAGGACTTTTTTTTTAGGAAGGAGTGAGAAATTGGATCTCTGTCGAGCTCTTCATTGCGTTCTGAGGCAGCTGAGACACTTTCTCCCTCTGAGTCGTCTGAGTGTGGGTCTGCGACGTATTCGTGGTATGGTCTCTGTTTTTGTGCCGCTGGTGAGCTGTGTTTCTTTTTTAGATACTTGTCCATTTCCGCTTGATTTTTATTGGTTTTGGGCTGTTCTGCGTGGTCTTTATTCTTGTCCTTCCCAATTTTCACCATTGTGAAAGGGGGTATATTTACGCTTTGCTAGGTTTTGTTGACTCAGGTTTGTGCGTCCGATCGGCGGCGCCTCGTATTTGCTGCTATTGTTCACACGTTCCTCAGGGGTCTGTTAGCGCATAGTGAGAAGTTAAATGTTCATTCTGGGTCCTGACTGGGCGAGCATGGCCAGAGTTATGGTTGTTAGGCTGTTCTGGCTTAATATCTTTCGCTCCCCAGTGTTTGTCCCCTTTTCAGCTTTCTGTTGCACAGGGAGCTTGGGGTTCACGAGAGGGTCTCCTCTTGTTGGCCGGGAGGTAGGTGTTTGCTGTAGGGCACCTGGTTGTATCTGTGAGCAGGGTGTGGAGTGCGTGGCGCGCCGACCAGCAGTGCCCGTTCTAGGGTCGTTCAGGCGGCTTGTTGGGCCTTTGTGGCTGCTCTATATTGTGGCTGGTTGGTAGTCACCTGCCAGTGCGGGTTTTGAGACCTCCCTGAACTTGGGGGGGTTGCCGGATGTGTGGCGGGCCGGCAAGCAGTGCCTGTCCCAAAGTGTCTTGGGTGGCTTATTGAGCCTGTGTGGCTCCACTGTGTTGTGGCTGGGTGGCGGCCGCCTGCTAGTGGGGGCTTTCAGCCCTCTTTGATTCTATGTGGGGGGAAGGCTGCTGAGTGGCCCCTGTTGCAGATGCAGGGGTCTTATTTGTTGCCTGTAAGGGGGAAGGGGGAGACTTGTGGCTTGCTTGTGTCTCCCTCACCTCCAGCCCTCTGCTGTGTGAGGAGCCGCTGGTGTCTGCTGCTGAGTGGGTGTGGGGGGGGGGAGTTGCCATCCCCTCGCTGTGCTTTCCCGCTCTCCTGTCCTCCGGTACAGTGTGCAGGGAGGGGGAGATGGGTTGGATGACGTCTGCAGCCCCGTTAGTGAGCTTACCCGTGCTCCGGTGTTGGCATCTGCTGTTCGCCTACCTCCCGCTCAGCTTCTGCCGCTCGGATCGTCCGCGCCTGCCGCCGGCACCCAGGGATCCGGTCCGGGGAAGCAGCCGCTCCGGTAAGCCTCTCGTGTCCTCGTCGGATTCGCTCCGGAGCGGTGTCTAAATGTTCCTGGAGCTGTCAGGGATCTAGCGCTGCAGTAGGGCGCCGGGTATGTGGCTCCGGTACGGTGTGGTGGCCCGTTTTCTAGCACTATCTCCGGGAGCTCGGCGGGCTGCGTCCTACTTCCAGCTTGGCAAGCTCCGCCCCCCCACATCCAATGTCTGACCCTTTGTACAGGTGTTTAGAATAATGATTGGGAATTGAAAACCATCCAGAGCCCATACACAGACAGCTGTTTAAGGGTTTTTGTCCCCTATCAGTGTGCAGCATGATCCTGGCTTAGCTAGTGAGAGTCCTGTGATGTGAGGTCAGACCTCTAGCAGGTTGGGGCATAGCCTAACCACAGGGCAGACCTCAACGGTCAATTCACCCAGTAAGGAAACTGTGTGAATGCCCAGTTACAACACTTCCTGGACTGGGGGGACTCCCACCATTAATAAACTTAGCTCCCATAATAAATGAGAAAACTGAAACAACATGCTGGCATTTAATATGTGGGTAGGCCACAGCTTTATTTAAAATTTTTCTTTCAACCAAAAACTTGTAAAAACTGTATCGCTTTCCATGCCACTTAAAACTGCTTGCTGAAATTGTAAACTTCCTCGGAAAAAAAAACAGGCGTAAGAAAGCCCCATGATGGGCCTGAAAAGCCCTTCCATCCATCGCTGGCATGGAAAGCCCGAAATACCGCCAACCACAAGCTGTGACAACTTCCATTACAGACTTGACCTCTGAGTCAAGGTATCTCTCTCATCCCCCTTGTCATAGAGGGCGGGTGGGTGGGCGTCTTCTCCCTTCTTCTTTCTTCAGAGCACTGAGCCCCCTCCTCTTCCTCCCTCTCTACTTCCTGTTTGCTGTACTACCCCCCCCCCCCCCTTGGTCGCTTCCTGCTATTTCCCCCTGACTCTCCCCCTGCCCCCCAGTCACCCACAGCTTCGTTAGGCACTCTGCTGTCCCCTAGACTGGGGGGACTCCCACAATTAATAAACTTAGCTCCCATAATAAATGAGAAAACTGAAACAACATGCTGGCATTTAATATGTGGGTAGGCTACAGCTTTATTTAAAATTTTTCTTTTAACCAAAAACTTGTAAAAACTGTATCGCTTTCCATGCCACTTAAAACTGCTTGCTGAAATTGTAAACTTCCTCGGAAAAAAAACAGGCATAAGAAAGCCCCATGATGGGCCTGAAAAGCCCTTCCATCCATCGCTGGCATGGAAAGCCCGAAATACCGCCACAAAGGATGCAGCATATCCCTATGCTGCACTCCGCCCCCCACCTGCCAGCAACAAAGCCTCCTCAACCCCATCCTGTAATCCTGACAAAAACGTGTCGGTGCCAATATCACTAAGGTGAACACCGTCACTCCTAAACATTCCTATCTCCCTCCTCTCTAGCTCCCAGTGTCTAATTGCTACACCTCCTATCGACTGGACGAACTTCGACATTTTAAAATTTACACTCTTTCTCACTCTCTCTATCGCTTCCATGTCTCGTGCTTCTCTCCAAAACCTTCTGGCTACAATGTCAGACCAGACTAAAATAACATTGGTAAAAAAACTTCTTGAATCAACACAGGTCTTCCTTCATTATTGCTATCAATTCTCCGACTTTTACTTTTCCCAAATCATTTCCACCTGCGTGGATTACCAATATTACTTTGTCCGAGGACCGTCTGCTGATCTGCAATACCTCATGAAGCAGCCTGGTCCATTGCATGGCTCTTATGCCGTGCCATAGCACGCTCACATCCTTTTGGCCTAAATGAGTGCCTATCGGCCTGGACCTGGCCCTCTTCTCTGCCCAAAATACGTATGAGTGGCCAACCACCCATACTGTCCAGTCTGAAACTGTTAAAACAAAACACAAAGAAAACAGGGGAAGAGAATGCCCCAACATCAACCGCTCTTACCCATAATTCACAATACCCTCAAATCCGGCCTAACATATGACCGGTAAGCCTCGGATTTCCATCTACCCACCCTGTTTACTTGTTCGCTCCGCAATCCGTAGACAAAAGCCGACGTTGCGGCTCCGATTCTAAAAGAATGGGAGCCAAATTCGTTTGGCACTAAACCCAAATTTTTTAGACACTCGCGCATTACCGCCGAAAACTGATACCTGGTTAACGGGGCGCCTGACGCATGCAACAACAGCGGGCCCTCCCCGCAGTGCTGCGCCATGAAGTTTTTTAACAAAATTACTGGGCACCAATCTGTCCCCAGAGCTCCGATCCGAAGCCATTCTCCCGCGCCATATACATCTGTTTTCAACTTACGAATGCAGATCTTAATGTCGTCGTTCCCGACTAAGACGTCTGAAAATTTAAGGCCTCCCGGGTTATTTTTGCTCGCCGAGACCAATTCTCCAAGTCGCAAGGCTGCGAAAAACGCCAATGAAAACGCTACTCTAAAAAGCGCCGTCTCCTCCTCGTTTGTACATACTGACCCCATAACATTTAACATCGCGCAGAGCAGTTCGAAAGTGATCGGGCGCCTACCGTCCCGAGATAACTTCTTCTTCCAACCTTTCAAATTTTGTGTAAAAACGAAATCCTTAGTCACGTCG
The DNA here is from genome assembly GCF_035609145.1 of Eleutherodactylus coqui. NCBI lineage: Eukaryota > Metazoa > Chordata > Amphibia > Anura > Eleutherodactylidae > Eleutherodactylus > Eleutherodactylus coqui. The sequence continues at coordinate 162,800,383 of NC_089844.1, forward strand.
CGACTACCGTGGAGGCGTAACAAAAACGCAATAGCCGATACGTGTTTCGTAGCCGCGTCAGCCGACGCTCCTTTTTCGTGCAGGATCGCCAAAGTATCTAAAGTTACTGTTTTAGCCTGTTCCGCTTCCGGAAAAACGCCCCCCCGCGGCCGCGATCCATCCCTTCCAAATTACATTATATCGCTTCCAGGTGTATTCAGTTACCGACTTTTGAACCAAATTTAGGAGCTCCTTTCTATTATCTCCCACAAGAAAGCAGGGCAACGTACCCCCTCGACGTCCGCAGTCGGGTGCAGCTCCCTGAATTTCGTCATCTGGAATCGAGAAAGAGCGTCAGCAATGTTATTCAAATATCCTGGGACATGTCTCGCTTTGCACTTAATATTATGTTGCAGACAACGTAACACCAAATGGCGTAATACCACCAGAACCAGAAGTCTGCTTATTGACCGCTCTTACCACCGTCTGGTTATCAGACCAAAAACATATGCTTCTGTTAGCCAAGACCGGGCCCCATAGCTCCATGGCGACCATGATAGGAAATATTTCGAGCAATGCGATGTTTTTCGTCCATCCTCTTTCTACCCAGGCCTTAGGCCATGGGGCGCTGCACCAATTTTTACCAAAAATTACACCAAAACCCCACGATCCGGACGCATCTGAAACTAGGCAAAGCTCTTCATTGCCGACTTCCTTCTGCTGGCAAATGACCTGCCCATTGAAAGCTTCAAGGAAAACCTTCCAAATGTGCAGGTCAGCCCGCATTTCTTTTGTCACCCTGACAAAATGATGCGGCTCCCTTGCCCCTTTTGTTGACAGGGACAAACGTCTCGAAAACGCACGTCCCATGGGGATAACCCGACACGCAAAATTTAACAGTCCCATTAGCACCTGCATTTGATGCAGTGTAACTTTACGCGACGTACTGACTGTCTCTACCACTTGTCGCAAACGCGCGGTTTTATCTACCGGTAAGCGAAAAACCATGGATTTTGCATCGATCTCGATGCCTAAAAACACCAGTGATGACGCCGTGCCGACCGTTTTTTCTGCTGATAGCTGAACGCCTGCTTTTTTCAGCAGCCTCTGAAAAGAGGCCAGTAAAAACCCACATACCTCTGAGTTAGGGGGCCTGACGAATAGGAAATTGTCGAGATAGTGTAAAACCGATGAGATGCCCGTCTTGAATCTCAGCATCCATTCTAGGAAAGAACTGAACACCTCGAAATAATAACATGAAATCGAGCATCCCATCGGTAAGCACTAGAGATGAGCGAACGCGTTCGTCCGAGCTTGATATTCGTGCGAATATTAGGGTGTTCGGGATGTTCGTTATTCGTAACGAACACGATGCGGTGTTCTGGTTACTTTCACTTCCTTCCCTGAGACGTTAGCGCGCTTTTCTGGCCAATTGAAAGACAGGGAAGGCATTACAACTTCCCCCTGCAACGTTTAAGCCCTATACCACCCCCCTGCTGTGAGTGGCTGGCGAGATCAGGTGTTCGCCTAATATAAAAGTCGGCCCCTCCCGCGGCTCGCCTCAGATGCGGTGTGAGTTAGATGAGGGACAGTGCTGTTTATACCGGAGCTGCTGTAGGGAAAGAATTGGTAGTTAGTGTAGGCTTCAAGACCCCCCAAAGGTCCTTATTAGGGCCACTGATAGCTGTGTGTTGGCTGCTGTTAGCAGTGGCATTTTTTTTTTCCTCAAAATCGGCTCTGCAGAGCGTTGCACCTGGCATTAGGGACAGAAGTGCTGCATAGGCAGGGAGAGTGTTAGGAGTGAGTGTAGCCTTCAAGAACCTCAACGGTCCTTTCTAGGGCCATATTTATCCGTGTGCAGTACTGTCCAGGCTGCTGTTAGCTGTGCTGCATTTTTTTTGGGCTTCTCAAAATCGCCTCTGCAGAGCATTCCACCCTCCATTGATACTGCAGGGAAAGAATTGTATAGGCAGGGCCACAACACAGTTATTATTCATAGAATATACGCAGTGCTGCCTTTTGGTGGAAAAACAAGTGGAAACAAATCTATTTGTCCAGCCTGTGTCCGTCCTTACGGGCGGTGGACACGTGTGAGCTGCGTGAAAAACATTGCTAAATCAGACGCACCCAGCTACGCTTTACTGCTGGCTTCGCCATTTGCTTTCCTTAATTGGGAAAAAAAATACCTGCTCTGCCAGAGTTATAATAACTCTGCTACCCTCACGTTCTGTGACACATAAGCAGGGACACAGCACAGTTATTACACTTCTCATGTTCATTGAATATACGCAGTGCTGCCTTTTGGTGGGAAAAAACTGAAAACAAATCTATTTGTCCAGCCTCTGTCCGTCCTAACGCCTGTGGACACGTGTGAGCTGCGTGAAAAACATTGCTAAATCATACGCACCCAGCTACGCTTTACTGCTGGCTTCGCCATTTGCTTTCCTTAATTGGGAAAAAAAATACCTGCTCTGCCAGAGTTATAATAACTCTGCTACCCTCACGTTCTGTGACACATTAGCAGGGACACAGCACAGTTATTAAACTTAGATTATTCATTCACTAGAGGCAGTGGGGCCTTTCGTTTTCCCAAAAGGGCAAAAATTATATTTGGCCTGCAGTCTTGCGCCAATTTATTTCCTGCCTGTGAAATCAAATCACTGGTAATACAGCATGCTGAGGGGTAGGGGTAGGCCTAGAGGACGTGGACGCGGCCGAGGACGCGGAGGGCCAAGTCAGGGTGTGGGCACAGCCCGAGCTCCTGATCCCGGTGTGTCGCAGCCGACTGCTGCGCGATTAGGAGAGAGGCACGTTTCTGGCGTCCCCACATTCATCGCCCAATTAATGGGTCCACGCGGGAGACGGTTATTAGAAAATGAGCAGTGTGAGCAGGTCCTGTCCTGGATGGCAGAAAGTGCTTCGAGCAACCTATCGTCAACACGCAGTTCTGCGCCGTCCACTGCTGCAAATCCGAATCCTCTGTCTGCTGCTCCTCCTTCCTCCCAGCCTCCTCACTCCACTACAATGACACCTGCTCAGGAGCGGGAACACTCCCAGGAACTGTTCTCGGGCCCCTGCTTAGATTGGGCAGCAGCGGTTCCTCTCCCACCAGAGGAGTTTATCGTCACTGATGCCCAACCATTCGAAAGTTCCCGGGGTCCGAGGGAAGAGGCTGGGGACTTCCGCCAACTGTCTCAACAACTTTCTGTGGGTGAGGAGGATGATGACGATCAGACACAGTTGTCTTGCAGTGAGGTAGTAGTAAGGGCAGTAAGTCCAAGGGAGCAGCGCACAGAGGATTCGGAGGAAGAGCAGCAGGACGATGAGGTGACTGACCCCACCTGGTGTGCAACGCTTACTCAGGAGGACAGGTCTTCAGAGGGGGAGTCAAGGGCATCAGCAGGGCAGGTTGCAAGAGGCAGTGCGGTGGCCAGGGGTAGAGGCAGGGCCAGACCGAATAATCCACCAAGTGTTTCCCAAAGCGCCCCCTCGCGCCATGCCACCCTGCAGAGGCCGAGGTGCTCTAAGGTCTGGCAGTTTTTCACAGAGACGCCTGACGACCGACGAACAGTGGTGTGCAACCTTTGTTGCGCAAAGCTCAGCCGGGGAGCCAACACCAACAGCCTCACCACCACCACCATGCGCAGACATATGATGGCCAAGCACCCCACAAGGTGGGACGAAGGCCGTTCACCGCCTCCGGTTTGCACCCCTGCCTCTCCCCCTGTGCCCCAACCTGCCACTGAGATGCAACCCCCCTCTCAGGACACAGGCACTACCGCCTCATGGCCTGCACCCACACCCTCATCTCCGCTGTCCTCGGCCCCATCCAGCAGTGTAGTTCAGCGCACCGTTCAGCCGTCGCTTGCGCAAGTGTTCGAGCGCAAGCGCAAGTACGCCGCCACGCACCCGCACGCTCAAACGTTAACCGTCCGCATAGCAAAATTCATCAGCCTTGAGATGCTGCCGTATAGGGTTGTGGAAACTGAGTCCTTCAAAAGTATCATGGAGGCGGCGGCCCCGCGCTACTCAGTTCCCAGTCGCCACTACTTTTCCCGATGTGCCGTCCCAGCCCTGCACGACCACGTCTCCCGCAACATTGTGCGCGCCCTCACCAACGCGGTTACTGCCACGGTCCACTTAACTACGGACACGTGGACAAGCACAGGCGGGCAGGGCCACTACATCTCCCTGACGGCACATTGGGTGAATTTAGTGGAGGCTGGGACAGAGTCAGAGCCTGGGACCGCTCACGTCCTACCCACCCCCAGAATTGCGGGCCCCAGCTCGGTGGTGGTATCTGCGGAGGTGTATGCTTCCTCCACTAAAGCACCCTCCTCCTCCTCCTCCTCCTCCTCTGTCTCGCAATCAAGATGTGTTAGCAGCAGCATGTCGCCAGCAGTCGGTGTCGCGCGGTGTGGCAGCACAGCGGTGGGCAAGCGTCAGCAGGCCGTGCTGAAACTACTCAGCTTAGGCGATAAGAGGCACACGGCCCACGAACTGCTGCAGGGTCTGACACAGCAGACCGACCGCTGGCTTGCGCCGCTGAGCCTCCAACCGGGCATGGTCGTGTGTGACAACGGGCGTAACCTGGTGGCGGCTCTGCAGCTTGGCAGCCTCACGCACGTGCCATGCCTGGCCCACGTTTTTAATTTGGTGGTTCAGCGGTTTCTGAAAAGCTACCCACGCTTGTCAGACCTGCTCGTAAAGGCGCGCCGGCTCTGCGCACATTTCCGCAAGTCCCACACGGACGCTGCCACCCTGCGCACCCTGCAACATCACTTTAAGCTGCCAGTGCACCGACTGCTGTGCGACGTGCCCACACGGTGGAACTCTACGCTCCACATGTTGGCCAGGCTCTATGAACAACGGAGAGCTATAGTCGAATACCAACTCCAACATGGGCGGCGCAGTGGGAGTCAGCCTCCTCAATTCCTTTCAGAAGAGTGGGCCTGGTTGGCAGACATCTGCCATGTCCTTGGTAATTTTGAGGAGTCTACCCAGGTGGTGAGCGGCGATGCTACAATCATTAGCGTCACCATTCCTCTGCTATGCATCTTGAGAAATTCCCTGCAAACCATAAAGGCAGCTGCTTTGCGCTTGGAAACGGGGGCGGGGGAAGACAGTATGCCGCTGGATAGTCAGGGCACCCTCCTGTCTATTTCTCAGCGCGTACAGGAGGAGGAGGAGGAGCATGAGGAGGATGAGGAGGAGGGGGAAGAGACAGCTTGGGCCGCTGCTGACGGTACACCGGCTGATTGCCTGTCATCCTTTCAGCGTGTATGGCCTGAGGAGGAGGAGGAGGAGGAGGAGGATCCTGAAAGTGATCTTCCTAGTGAAGACAGCCATGTGTTGCGTACAGGTACCCTGGCACACATGGCTGACTTCATGTTAGGATGCCTTTCTCGTGACCCTCGCGTTGCACGCATTCTGGCCACTACGGATTACTGGGTGTACACACTGCTCGATCCACGGTATAAGGAGAACCTGCCCACTCTGATTCCCGAAGAGGAAAGGGGTTCGAGAGTGTTGCTATACCACAGGACCCTTGCGGACAAGCTGATGGTAAAATTCCCAGCCGACAGCGCTAGTGGCAGAAGGCGCAGTACCGAGGGCAAGGTAGCAGGGGATGTGCGTAGATCGAGCAGCATGTACATCCCAGGCAGTGCAACAGTCTTTAAGGGCCTGGCCAGCTTTATGGCTCCCCACCAAGACTGTGTCACCGCTCCCCAGTCACGGCTGAGTCGGCGGGAGCACTGTAAAAGGATGGTGAGGGAGTACGTAGCGGATCGCACGACCATCCTTGGTGACGCCTCTGCCCCCTACAACTACTGGGTGTCGAAGCTGGACATGTGGCCTGAACTAGCGCTGTATGCCCTGGAGGTGCTTGCTTGTCCTGCGGCTAGCGTGTTGTCGGAGAGGGTGTTTAGTGCGGCTGGGGGAATCATCACAGATAAGCGTAGCCGCTTGTCAACCGACAGTGCCGACAGGCTAACACTCATCAAGATGAACAAAGGCTGGATTTCCCCAGACTTCTGTTCTCCACCAGCGGACAGCAGCGATACGTAAGCAATACGTAGGCTGCACCCGCGGATGGAAGCTACGTTCTCTCTCACCATCCAAAACGGGGACATTTCTGCTTCATCAATCTGTGTCTAATATTCCTCCTCCTCCTCCTCCTGCTCCTCCTCCTGAAACCTCACGTAATCACGCTGAACGGGCAATTTTTCTTAGGGCCACAAGGCTCACTCAAATAATTTTTCAGAACAATTTTTATAAGTTTCAATGCGCTTAAAAGCATTGGAACTTTAACTTGAACCAATTTTTCGTTACACTGGGCTGCCTCCAGGCCTAGTTACCACTTAAGCCACATTAACCAAAGCGATTAATGGGTTTCACCTGCCCTCTTGGCTGGCCATGGCCAATTTTTGGGATGTACATTAGTACTGTTGATACAGCAATTTTTGTGGGCCCTCGCCTACAGTGTAATCAAATTAATTTTTAGCCCACCTGCATTACAGCTGACGTTACCTCAGCTGTGTTGGGCAATGCAATGGGATATTTTTATGTACCGCCGGTGGGTTCCAGGGAGCCACCCATGCTGTAGGTGCACACTGAGTTTTTAATACATCTGTACACTTCTAAAGAACCCGTCTGACTGGGGCATGCAGTGTGGGCCGAAGCCCACCTGTATTACGCACGACATTACTACCTCAGCTGTGTTGGGCAATGCAATGGGATATTTCTATGTACCGCCGGTGGCTTCCTGGCACCCACCCAGGCAGTGGGTCCACAGGGAGTTTAACCTACATGTGTCCACTTGTAAAGAACCCCAGTCTGACTGGGGCATGCAGTGTGGGCCGAAGCCCACCTGCATTAAGCACGACATTACTACCTCAGCTGTGTTGGGCAATGCAATGGGATATTTCTGTGTACCGCCGGTGGGTTCCAGGGAGCCACCCATGCTGTAGGTGCACACTGACTTTTTAATACATCTGTACACTTCTAAAGAACCCCAGTCTGACTGGGGCATGCAGTGTGGGCCGAAGCCCACCTGTATTACGCACGACATTACTACCTCAGCTGTGTTGGGCAATGCAATGGGATATTTCTATGTACCGCCGGTGGCTTCCTGGCACCCACCCAGGCAGTGGGTCCACAGGGAGTTTAACCTACATGTGTCCACTTGTAAAGAACCCCAGTCTGACTGGGGCATGCAGTGTGGGCCGAAACCCACCTGCATTAACCCTTTCCAGTCCACTGTGTGACCTGTGAAGACATTAGGGTTTAAGGCTGTACAGCTCCGTTGTTGGTAGACGTCCGTCGGGGTTCTCTTACTGTATATTGCCAGCCTCTCTGCTGTCGGAGCCTATCCTACGTGTCAGCTCATGCAGTACTGGCTTTAGCCAGCATATAGCGCCGTTGTATAACAGCAGAAAAAGAGTAAGCCCCCTAGGAAAACCATATACAAATTGGATTGGAAAGGGTTAAGCACAACATTACTACCTCAGCTGTGTTGGGCAATGCAATGGGATATTTCTGTGTACCGCCGGTGGGTTCCAGGGAGCCACCCATGCTGTGGGTCGACAGGGACTTCACAATAGGGAGTTGTACCTGCCTGTGTCTATGAATTAAAAAGCCCGGTCTGACTGGGGCATGCAGACACCTTGACAGAATGAATAGTGTGTGGCACATAGGTTCCCCATTGCTATGCCCACGTGTGCAGCTCCTGATGGCGGTGGCACAGGATTCTATTTCTCATTGCTTCTGTACAGCATTGTGGGCTATCGCTCCGCCACTTTTAAAGAGGGTCGCTGCCTAGCCGTGCCAACCTCTGCAGTGTGTGCCTGCGGTCCCTCGTCATGGCAGACGCAATTCTAAATAGACATGAGCGTGGTGTGGCATGAGGGCAGCTGAAGGCTGCCCAGGGACACTTCGGTGTGCGCTGTGGGGGGGGGGGGGGGGCGGTTGGGCAGCATGTAACCCAGGAGAAGTGTCAGTGGAGTGTCATGCAGGCAGTGATTGTGCTTTGTTGGAGGTAGTGTGGTGCTTAGCAAAGGTATGCCATGCTAATGAGGGCTTTTCAGAAGTAAAAGTTGTTGGGAGGGGGGGGGGGGCCACTCTTGCCGGTATTGTGGCTTAATAGTGGGACCTGTGAACTTGAGATGCAGCCCAACACGTAGCCCCTCGCCTGCCCTATCTGTCACTGTGTCATTCCCATCACTTTCCTGAATTGCCCAGATTTTCACACATGAAAACCTTAGCGAGCATCGGCGAAATACAAAAATGTTCTGGTCGCCCATTGACTTCAATGGGGTTCGTTGTTCAAAACGAACCCTCGAGCATCACGGGAAGTTCGTTCCGAATAACGAACACCCGAACATTTTGGTGTTCGCTCATCTCTAGTAAGCACATATCTACAAAATACCAACCATTCATTTGACACCCTAATAGGTGGAAACAATCAGGGTGTACGGGAAGCAAGCGGAAAGCTGATTCAATATCAGCCTTGGCTAACAGAGCACTAGCTCCCGCCTGACTCACTAAATACACGGCCCGATCGAATGACGCATAAGACACAGCCGATTGCTCTTTTGAGATTCCGTCATTGACCGAATCTCCCGCCGGAAAAGATAAGTGATGGATGAGTCGGAATTTTCCCGGTTCCTTCTTCGGGACCAGACCCAAAGGTGAAACCCGCAAATTCCCAAATGGGAGCTCCTGAAATGGGCCCGCCATCCGCCCCAATTCAACCTCCTTCAGTAACTTCTCCATCACTAAATCTTTGTTGTCCCGAGCCGATTTTAAATTACCGCTGAGCCTAAGCGAACAAATAGGGGTATGTGGAATCATGAAACCCTCCGCAAAACCGGATCTAATTAGTCTTGCCTCCTGCCTCTTGTGGTACCTGTCTAACCACCGCTGCAGGTACCTGACGTTCACCGGGGTTTGTTCCTGGGCCGGACACCCCCGGTGTAGCTGCTGTCTTCTGACGTCTAAAACACCGAACCGCTGCATGTGATCCTCCACATATTGAGCACTCGTGGCGAAATTTACACGAGGCATAGAATCGGCAATGACCCTCGTTGAAGGCCCAACAAGAACCGGAGGTTTTAGGGACCACAGGCGCCTGTTGTCCACTGGCGCCTGTGGCGGTTCCTTGAAAAAACGGCTTAACCGGTTTTTGTGACAAGATAAGCTGGATCCAAACATCCATCGCTTTTGTGGCCCAACTTATATTTTTTTAAACCCGATATACGACGCCTAAAATCCTCGTCGTATCGCCACCACGCAGACCCACCGTGCAGTTTATATGCACTGTGGATAGTATTTATGTAAACGAATAGTTCAGGGCCTTTCTGAGGACAATGTTGACATGTCACGTGTGCAAGAATCAAAAACGCCTGTAGCCAATTTCCAAAATTTTTGGCTACTTTCGCTTTCTTGTCCGTTCCGCGTTCTGAAAACCGTTCTTTGTCCACGGCAACATGTTCCACCGACAGCAGTGACCATATATCTACGTATAAACCGTTCTAAATTTTATCCATCACATCTTCTGCCAAGCCCACTCCCAAAGGGGCTACCCCGCAGAACAAAGAGTCTGCGAACTTCAAACCATCACTGCACAACTCTTCGCCCCTACGACTCGCCTCTCTCTGCGAGCTCTCGGGTGCGTGAGAAAAACCACCAACCACAGGCAGGCCTCGGCCCCCCGGATGAGCATAGGACACTGTTAGCCCTTTTTCCGTGTCAAAACGATTTACCAGCGCTTTAAGCGCTACCATAAACTCGTTACTCTCATCATTCCTGGATAACAAAACATCCCAAACATTTTTATAGACTGACTCACCCGCCTTGTTACCCTCTGGCGCTGCCAAGGGGAAGCTCGGGCCGGGTGGCGCTGGTCAACGATTTTGCCTCTGGCCGGCGTGTCGTTCCGAGCCCAAATCGTGGGTGACACCACGGCTCCTCTGGTGCCATGCTCTCGATGCCCTAACGGCCGAAGATGCCATGCTAAACCTAGCGCTGCAGGCGGAATCTCTATTGTCTGTGGAAGAAGCCGGTAAAAGAGATGAGGTATATCGTGGAGCCCGGGCGCCCAACTCCCGGCTGCTGCGCCTAATGTTTTCAAACACCGCTTCTGCCCCCCCAAGCTCACCCGGTAACAAGAGCCTCCCCCTGCGACCATCGCTAGCAGGAGACGCCGACTCTGATGAGCTTGTGGAAACACGCGCTCTTCTGACCGACCTACTCTGTTCCTCCCCGCCTGCGCGGCTGCGTGCCATCGCCGCATGTGACCTGCTTTGCCCTGCTGAATGGCCTTCTACGCAGGTCCAATTTGCGCGCTCCGTTGCCGAGCTTATCGGCGAGCGGCCGCCTATGCGCCGCTCGCATCGGCCGCTTTGCATACCGCTAACTGCTTCGTATGCCGCTGCCGCCTGGCGCTGCGCGAAGATTCGCTGGCCCTCCCCCACCCTGCTAACCACAGGCAAAGGGGCTGTTGCCAACGCCCTATCTTCGCCTCCTACTGACTCTAAGCTGCCACCGCTATTCTCACTGTCCTGCGCTTCTACTCTACTAATCCCTCTATACTTTTCCTTAGCTGACCGCTTCTTCCCCTTTTTGCTAGCGCCATATCTACGCTGCTCTCTCTCGCCTCCGCTATTTTCTCCTGGGCTGAACAGGGACTCGCTCCCGTAGCCCCCAGTGGCCTCCTTTTGAAGTGCAGGCCTCTTGCCGGAACTACTTCCCGCTTGTAGATCCCTCCGACCGCCGAGGGAGACACGTGGAGCGCGCTCTTTCTCCCTTCTGAAACACCTCTGGACAGCCTCGGTATTTCCCCCTCCCGAGCCGGACTTACCCGTCCTCTGTACCGCTACTCCGCTCCTGGTAAGTGACCTACCGGCTCTCGGTCCCAGCTCGTCCCCGCTCCTGCGATCCCTCCGACTGGCTATGCACGCCGGACTGGCTGCATCCGCCGGGCGCTGCGACCGCGCCGCTCCCGCCCGCCCCCGGGCTGTTGTTCCGACCTCCTTTCTTCGCCGCCGGGCTGGGGCTCAATCTGGCTGGCGGGTGTCTTAAGGAACAGCAGAGTGTATAACAAAGCTGTGGGGGACTGGGAGGCGGGGTGATTTAGGTAAGAGGAAGGAAGCGACCAGGGAGGGGTGATGCAGTGAGAGGAAGGAGAGAGGGAGGAAGAGGAGGAGCTCAGTGCTCTGAAGAGAGAAGAAGTGAGAAGACGCACCAGGACAGGGCTGCAAACAAGAGAGAAGATGGAGCATCTCGTCCAGCAAATTAAAGAAGCAGTGGCCAGCCAGGGTCCCCAGTCGCTCATGAAGATGGCCGAAGAATTCGGAGCTGCGGCGGCGGCGGCACCAGAGGGGAGAGCGGAGGAAGAACCACCGGCTGAGAACAGCGGCGCTGAACCACGTGGAAGACCGCAGAGGAGAAGACACCCGCCAGCAAGACTGAGCCCCAGCCCGGCGGCAAAGAAAGGAGGCAGAAGCAACAGCCCGAGAACAGCGGGAGCGAGCGGGAGTGGAGCGACGCGGTCGCAGCGCCCGGCGGACGCAGCCGGTCGGGGGGATCGCAGGAGCGGAGACGAGGTCGGACCGGAAGCCGGAGGTTTGCTTACCAGGAGCGGAGGAGCAGTGCGGAGATTGGGTAAGTCCGGCGCGGGAGGGGGGAATCCCGCGGCTGTTCAGGCGAGCAGTAGAAGGGAGAAGGAGCGCGGTCCACGTGTCTCCCTCAGCAGGCGGAGGGATCCACAAGCGGGAAGTAGTCCCGGCAGGAGGCCTGCACTTCACAAAGAGGCCACAGGGGGCTACGGGAGTGAGTCCCTGTTCAGCCCGGAGGAGTTTAGTGGCGGCGAAGGAGACCAAAATAGAGTTTGCGCGATGATAAGGGGGGGGAGGCGGACAACAAAGAGAAGTTCTAGAGGGTTAAACAGAAGGGAGTTTCAGGATAGTGAGGACAGTGTAGGCAGCATGGCATCCATAGGAGGCGGAGACGGGGTGTTGGCAACAGCCCCTCTGCCTGCGGCTAGGAGGGTGGGGGAGGGGCAGGTGAGTTTTGTGCAGCGGCAGGCGGGTAGCGGCATTAGGAGCGTTCAGCGGATTGCAGAGCGATCGATACGAGCGGCGCACAGGCGGGCACTCACCGGGCAGCTCTGCAGAGGAGCGAGCGAGTTGGCGCGGCATAGAGGAGCATGCAGCAGGGCAAGGCAGGTTTCACGTGGCGATGGCGCGCAGACGCTCAAGGGGGGCGGAGCAGGTTAGGTCAGGCAGAAGAGCGCGTGTCTCTACTAGCTCTTCGTTGTCGGCGTCTCCAAAAAACGATGGTCGGAAGGGGAGGATCCCTTTACCGGGCAAGCATGGAAGGGCAGAAGCGGTGGTTGCATACGATAGGCGCAGCGGCCGGGAGCGGGGCGCCCGGGCTTCACGAGATACCTCATCTCTCTCGCCAGCTCCTTCCGCAGACAATATATACACTGCCCGCAGCATCAGGCACAACTTGGCATCTTCAGCCAGTAGGGCATCCAGTGCACAGAGCCAGTGGAGCCGTGGTGTCACCCATGAATTGGGACCGGAGCGACACGCGGGCCAGAGGCGGGATCGTACATCAGCGCCACCCGGCCCGAGCTTCCTCTTGGCAGGGCCAGAGAGGAACAAGGCGGGTGAGGCACATTATAAGAATGTTTGGGATGTTTCTTTACCCTCGAATGATAAGAGTAACGAGGAGTTTATGGTTGCGCTTAAAGCGCTGGTACATCGTTTTGGTGTGGAAACAGGGCTCCGAGGCCCGCCGGAAATTGGTGGTTTGTCTCACGCACCCGAGAGCTCGCAGAGAGAGGCGAGTCGTAGGGGCGAAGAGTTGTGTGGTGATGGTTGTTCTGCGGGGTAGCTCCTTTGGGAGTGGGCTTGGCAGAGGATGTGACGGAGAAGATTAAGAACGGCTTATACGTAGATATATGGTCACTACTGTCGGTGGATCATATTGCCGTCGACAAAGAACGGTTTTCGGAACGCAGGACGGATAAAAAGGCGAAAGTAGCCAAAACGTTTGGTAATTGGTAAATTTTGGTAAAAACGCTACAGGCGTTTTTAATTTTTGCGCACGTGACATGTCAACACAGTCCTCAAAAAGGTCCCGAATTATTTGTGTATACAAACACCATTCACAGTGCGTATAAACTTCATGGAGGGTCTGCGTGGTGGCGATACGACGAGGATTTTCGTCGTCGTATCTCGGGTATAAAAAATATAAGTTGGGCCACGAAAGCAACGGATGTATGGATCCAGCTTATCCTCTCCCAAAAACCGGTAAAGCCGTTTTTTCAGGGAACCGCCACAGGCGCCAGTGGATAGCAGGCTTGTGGCCCCTAAACCCTCCGGGTCATGTTGGGCCTTCAACGAAGGTCATTGTCGATTCTACGCCTCGTGCAAATTTCGCCACGAGTGCTCAGTATGCGGAGGAGCGCACTCTGCAGTACGGTGTTTTAGACGTCAGAAGACAGCAGCTACACCAGGGGTGTCCGGCCCAGGAGCGAACCCCGGTGAACGTCAGGTACCTGGAGCGGTGGCTCGTCAGGTACCACAGGAAGCAGGAGTCAAAACTAATTAGATCAGGTTTTACAGAGGGTTTCCGGATACCGCATAACCCGACTTGTTCCCTTAGGCTCAGCGGCAATTTAAAATCGGCTCGAGAAAACAAAGATTTAATGATGGAGAAGTTACTGAAGGAGGTGGAATTGGGTCGGATGGCGGGCCCATTTCAGGAGCCCCCATTTGGGAATTTGCGGGTTTCACCTTTGGGACTGGTCCCGAAGAAGGAACCGGGCAAGTTCCGACTTATCCATCATTTATCTTTTCCAGCGGGAGATTCGGTCAACGACGGGATTTCAAAAGAGCAAGCGGCAGTGTCGTACGCGTCCTTCGATCGGGCCGTGTATCTAGTCCGTCGGGTGGGAGCTGGCGCTCTGCTAGCCAAGGCTGACATTGAATCAGCTTTCCGTTTGCTTCCGGTACACCCCGATTGTTTCCATCTTTTAGGGTGTAAAATAGAGGGTAGCTATTTTGTAGACATGTGTCTACCGATGGGATGCTCAATTTCGTGTTATTATTTTAAGGTGTTCAGTTCTTTCTTGGAATGGATGCTTAGATTCGAGACGGGCATCCCTTCGGTCTTACACTATCTCGACGATTTTTTATTCGTGGGGCCCCCCGAATCAGGCGTATGCGGATTTTTATTGGCATCTTTTCAGAGGCTGATGAAAAGGGCAGGCGTTCCCCTGTCGGCGGAAAAAACGGTCGGTCCAGCGTTATCCCTGGAGTTCTTAGGTATCGAGATCGATACGAAAGACATGATTTTTCGTCTACCGGAGGAAAAAATTGCACGTTTGCGACAAATGGTAGAGACCGTTAGTACGTCGCGAAACGTCACACTGCATCAAATGCAGGTGCTACTGGGACTGCTAAATTTTGCATGTCGGGTCATCCCCATGGGACGCGCGTTCTCCAGGCGTTTGTCGTTGGCGACAAAAGGGGCAAGGGAGCCTTGTCATTTTGTCAGGGTGACAAAGGAAATGAGGGCGGACCTGCACATATGGAAGGTTTTCCTCGAAACTTTCAATGGGCAGGTCATTTGCCAACGGGAAGAAGTGGACAACGAGGAGCTGGGCTTAGTATCAGACGCAGCCGGAGCGTGCGGTTTTGGCGCAATTTTTGGTAACAGGTGGTGCAACTCCTCGTGGCCGGAAGCCTGGGTCGAAAAAGGATGGACAAGAAACATAGCATTGCTGGAAATTTTTCCCATCATGGTCGCCATTGAACTATGGGGCCCGGCTCTGGCTGACAAAAGCATCTGTTTTTGGTCTGATAACCAGACGGTGGTGAGAGCGGTTATTAAGCAGTCTTCTTCCTCGGTGTTGGTACTGGCGGCACTACGCCATTTGGTTTTGCGTTGTTTACAGCATAACATAAAGTTCAAAGCGAACCATGTTTCAGGGCACTTGAATAACACGGCTGTTGCTCTTTCTCGATTCCAGATGTCGAAATTCAGGGAGCTGCACCCGACTGCGGACGTCAAGGGGGTATGTTGCCCTGCTTTCTTGTGGGAAATAATAGAAAGGAGCTCCTGAATCTGGTCCGTAAGTCGGTAACCAAAGCCACTTAGAAGCGATATAATGCGATTTGGAAGCGGTGGATCGCGGCCGCCGGGGGCGGTTTTCCGGAAGCGGAACAGGCTAGAGCGGTAACTTTAGACATACTAGCGAACCTGCACGGTCGAGGAGCGTCGGCGGACGCGGCTAAAAAGCACGTATCGGCGATAGCATTTTTGTTACGCCTCCACGGGTGTCGCGACGTAACAAAGGATTTTGTTTTTACACAAATACTGAAGGGTTGGAAGAAAGAGAAGTCTTCTCGGGATGGGAGATGCCCGATCACTTTCGAACTGCTCTGCGCGATGGTAAAGGTCATGGGGTCAGTATCTGTGAACACAAAAGAAACGACGCTTTTTAGAGTGGCATTTTCTTTGGGTTTTTTTTTCAGCCTTACAGCTGGGGGAACTGGTCTCGGCAAGTAAAAATAATCCGGGAGGTCTTGAATTTTCGGACGTGCTGGTCGGGAGCGACGATATTAAAATTTGTATTCGTAAATCGAAAACGGGCGTTTACGGAACGGGGGAATGGCTTCGGATAGGAGCGATGGGGACAGAGTGGTGCCCAGTACGGTTGATAAGAGACTTTATGGCACGCCACAGTGGGGACGGCCCGCTGTTGGTGCACGCGTGGGGATCTCCGTTAACAAGGTAGCAGTTTCGGCGGTAATGCGGACATGCCTTAAAAATCTGGGTTTCGTGCCGAACGAATTTGGTTCCCATTCCTTTAGAATCGGAGCGACCACGTCGGCGTTCGTCTGCGGTTTGCGGAGTGAGGAAGTAAAAAGGGTGGGTAGATGGAAGTCGGAAGCATACAGGTCCTATGTAAGCCCGGATTTGAGGGTATTGTAAGAATGGTTATGAGGTTGATGTTGGGGACATTTCTTCCCCTGTTTTCTTTGATTTTGTTCTACAGGTTCAAACTGGACAGTGTGGGTGGTGGGCCACTCGTACATATTTTGGGCAGAAAAAAGGGCCAAAGCCAGGCCGATGGGTGCCTATCTGGGACAAACAGACGTAAGCGTGCAATGGCATGGCATACGAGGTTTAAAATGGACCGGGCTGCTCCAAGAGGTGCTGCAAATCAGCAGGCGGTCCTCAGACAGAGTAATTTTGGTAATCCACGCGGGTGGAAACGATCTAGGGAAGGTAAAAGTTGGAGAGTTGTTGGCATTAATGAAGGAGGATTTATGTCGGTTCAAAAAGTTTTCTAATAAAGTTATTTTAGTCTCGTCGGATATTGTAGCCAGAAGGTTCTGGAGAGAAGCGCGGGATATGGAAGCAATAGAAAGAGCGAGGAAGAATGTGAATTTTAAAATGTCGAAGTTTGTTCAGTCAATAGGGGGGGGGGGTAGCTATTAGGCACTGGGAGTTAGAAAAGAGAGAGATAGGTATGTTCAGGGGTGACGGTGTACACCTTGGCGATATTGGCACCGACACGTTTTTGTCAGGTTTACAGGACGGGGTGGAGGAGGCGTTGTGGCTGGCATGTGGGGGGCGGAGTGCAGCATAGGGATATGCTGCATCCTTCGTGGCGGTAAATTTCTTTCCATGCCAGCAATGGATGGAAGGGCTGTTCAGGCCCATCATGGGGCTTTCTTACGCCTGGTTTTCGCGGTTATCTACTAAAGTTTCCAAAGCAGTTTTAAGCAGCATGGAAGACGAAGAGTTACAAAGTTTGGTTAAAAGAGAAATTTAATAAAGCTGTGGCCTACCCACATAAAACGCCAGCCAGTTGTCGTGTTTCTTTTCATAGATAGTGGGGAGCTAAATCGAGGGGAAGGGGAGTCTTCCCAGTCTAAGGAACAGCAGAGTGTATAACGAAGCTGTGGGGGACTGGGAGGCGGGGTGATTTAGGTAAGAGGAAGGAAGCGACCAGGGAGGGGTGATGCAGAGAGAGGGAGGAAGAGGAGGAGCTCAGTGCTCTGAAGAGAGAAGAAGTGAGAAGACGCCCACCCACCCGCCCTCTATGACGAAGGGGAGGTGAGATAGGCCTTGACACAGAGGTTAAGTCTGTTATGGAAGTTGTCACAGCTTGAGGTTAGCGGTAAATTTCTTTCCATGCCAGCAATGGATGGAAGGGCTGTTCAGGCCCATCATGGGGCTTTCTTACGCCTGGTTTTCGCGGTTATATATTAAAGTTTCCAAAGCAGTTTTAAGCGGCATGGAAGACGAAGAGTTACAAAGTTTGGTTAAAAGAGAAATTTAATAAAGCTGTGGCCTACCCACATAAAACGCCAGCCAGTTGTCGTGTTTCTTTTCATAGATAGTGGGGAGCTAAATCGAGGGGAAGGGGAGTCCTCCCAGTCCCTCCTCTGTGGTCTTCCGCGGGGTTCCGCGCCGTTATTCACCGCTGGTGGTTCTCCGTCGGCTCCCCCCTCCGGTGCCGCTGCCCCCGCCGCTCCGAACTCTTCGGCCATCTTCATGAGCCATTGTGGGCCCTGGCTGGCCACTACTTATTTGATTTGCTGCATCAGTTGCTCCATCTTTACTCTTGATTGTAGACCTGTCCTGGTGTGTCTTCTCCCTTCTTCTTTCTTCAGAGCACTGAGCCCCCTCCTCTTCCTCCCTCTCTACTTCCTGTTTGCTGTACCACCCCCCCCCCCCCTTGGTCGCTTCCTGCTATTTCCCCCTGACTCTCCCCCCACCCCCCAGTCACCCACAGCTTCGTTAGGCACTCTGCTGTCCCCTAGGAATCAGACTATGAATCAGCATTTTTTGGCGTATGAACTGCATCACCCAACTATTTATACATTTATTTGGCCAGCAGGAAGAGGCTCTCTGGAAGTAATTTCTGGTGTCTCTGGCATGAAGGGTTGTGGTTAGGAAAGACAACAGCAATCTCCTTGTAAAAGTCGTCTTTTGGCAACTCAGATGCTGCAATCTACACACTCCAGTGTGGCTCTGCAGCTCTGTCTACTGCAACTATCAGCAGATACGCTGCTCAGCGCCCTGTCTTAGGCAACACACTCCCACAGCACACATTACACACCTAGAATAATAATTATAATATTCTTAGCACCAACATACTCCGCAGCACTTACAAAAATGATAGGGAAAGGAGGGGGGGACCGGCAGGAAAAACAAACCATGCTTGCATGTAGTAATCAGTTGATGAAAAGAGTATGGGGTGAGGGTCCTGCTCCAACAAATTTACATACTACAAATAGGGTGATACAGAAGGTACAGGGGCTGGAGATGTGCACAGTATGGTGAGGTGGAGACTGAGGGATGCTATAGACCAGTGGTCCCCAACCTTTTTGGCACCATGGACCGGCTTCAAGCAAGACCATTTTTACAAGGCCCGGCAGGGTTGGGCGGGACATGGGCGGGGCTTTGGTTATATGGGGCAGGGCTATGAAGGGGGTTGGAGTTTAGTCCATTCTTATTTAATTATGACATTTAGAATGTCCTGGCAGTACACACATAGGGCAGTATAATATATCCCACCCCCCCGCGCATGGCAGCACACACATAGGGCAGTATATAATCTATCCCCCCCTCCCCAGCACACACATAGGGCAGCATATAATTTACCCCCCAGTAATAGACAGCCCCCACCCCTCAGTAATAGACAGCCCCCACCTCTCAGTAATTAGCAGCCCCTCCTCCTGTAATAAGTAGCCCCCACCCCCAGTAATAAGCAGGTCCCCCCAGTAATAAGCAGGTCCCTCGCCCCGTAAGAAGCAGGTCCCCCCCCCCCATAATAAGCAGGTCCCCCCCAGTAATAGGCAGGTCCCCCCCCAGTAATAGACAGTGGCCCCCAGTAATAGGCAGCGCCCCACCCCCAGTAATAGGCAGCCTCCCCCCAGTAATAGGCAGCCCCCCCCAGTAATAGGCACCCCCTTCCCCTGTAATAAGTAGCCCCCCCCCCAGTAATAAGCAGCCCCCCCCCCCAGTAAGCAATCCCGCCAGTAATAAGCAGGTCCCTTCCAGTAATAAGCAGCCTCCCCCCAGTATTAGGCACCCCCCCAGTAATAAGCAGCCCCCCCCCCCCAGTAATAGGCAGCCCCTTCCCCTGTAATAAGTAGCCCCTATCCCCCCAGTAATAAGCAGCCCCCCCAGTAAGCATCCCCCCAGTAATGAGCAGGTCCCCCCCCCAGTAATAGGCAGCCCCCCCGTCCCCAGTAATAGGCAGCCCCTTCCTTGTAATATGTAGCCCCCCCAGTAATAACCAGCCCCCCCAGTAATAGGCAGCCCTTTCCCCTGTAATAAGTAGCCCCCACCCCCCTAGTAATAAGCAGGTCCCCCCAGTAATAAGCAGGTCCCCCCCCCAGTAATAGACAGCCCTCCAAGTAATAACAAGCCCCCCCCAGTAATAGGCAGCGCCGCATAATAGGCAGCCCCTTTCCCTGTAATAACCAGCCCCCCCCCAGTAATAGGCAGCCCTTTCCCCTGTAATAAGTAGCCCCACCCCCCCAGTAATAGGCAGCCCCCTGTAATAGGCAGCCCCCCTCCCATAATATGCAGCACCCCCCCTCCCGTAATAGGCAGCCCCCCCCCCAGTAGTAAGCAGCCCCCCAACCCATATACTTACCTCCTCCCTGCTGTCAGCGTCGCTCTCTGCCCTGACGTCAGTGTGCAGCCCGGAACGCTTCCTCCCCGAGTCCTCTCCTGCGGAACTAATGAGCAGGGGACTCGGGGAGGAAGCGTTCCGGGCTGCACACGTCAGTGTGCGCCGGGATCAGCGCGATTACCAGCGGGAGCTGCGGCGCCCCCGCTGGTAATCGCTTCAGTGGTGAGCGGCGTCGGCACGCCGTGAGCCACATAACACAAGGCAGCGGGCCGGATTCGGCCCGCGGGCCTTGTGTTTAGAGCAAAAGTTCCCGGTGGTGCCACGTACCGGCGCTAAACACCCAACGGCCCGGCCCCGGTCCGCGGTCCGGTGGTTGGGGACCCCTGCTATAGACAATAGTCAGACTTAACCGCCCCCTGCAGTCATACTGATTCAGACACTATATGTCTTGATTACAGCTAGCAGGGACAGCAATCAGTAGGACAGGGAGCAAGTTATCAGGCAGAGTGAAGAGGGGTTTGGTTTAGGGGATACAGTATGCCTCCCTGAAGAGGTGTGTTTTTAGAGCACACCTGAAGTTTTGTGTGTTTGGGATTTCCCATATAGTTTGGGGTAGTGTGTTGCAGAGGACCGGTGCTGCTCTGGAGAAGTCTTCGATGCGGAAATGAGAAGTTCGAATTAAAGGGTCACGTAATCTGATTTAATTAGCAGAGCGAAGGGCGCGGGCTGGGTGGTTGACTGAGATGAGGGAGGCAATGTAGGGCAGTGCTATGGAGAGCTTTATGGATGAAGGTAGCGAGTTTGAATTGAATTCTGTATTTGACGGGCAGCCAGTGCCGTGACTGGCACAGGGCAGAGGCGTCCGAATAGTGGCTGGACAGGAAGATGAGCCTGGCTGCCACATTCAGGAAATACCATTTTTATAAACTAGTGCTGAGGACTCAATTGATGCCACTGTGTGCTGTAGCAGCAGGCATTCAACTTTAAGAAAGTTACTTCATAACTTAAACATTGTTGGTCAAACATTAGTACATCATGTTACCGCAAACACATTAGCAAATTTTTTAGGACCCAACATATCACATCCAATAAAACAAAACCAGGGTGAAAACCTACAGTAAGAGACCCCTAAAATTGAAGTTTGTTATGAAGCGGTTCAAAAAGTACTAATCCATTAAGCGTGAGAGGCAACCATTATGCATCTTTTACCAATTGCAGTGACAGTAGCCATCAAGCTTGCTGTGCCTCTGTGTGAGTAAAAAAAAAACTCTGATATTTCAGCAGGGTGCCACCTTAAAGGGGTTGTCTCGCGAAAGCAAGTGGGTCTATACACTTCTGTATGGCCATATTAATGCACTTTGTAATATACATCGTGCATTAAATATGAGCCATACAGAAGTTATTCACTTACCTGCTCCGTTGCTAGCGTCCCCGTTGCCATGGTTCCGTCTAACTTCGGTGTCGTCTTGCTTTTTTAGACGCGCTTGCGCAGATGGATCTTCTCCCTTCGGCTGGTCTTGGAAGCATTGGCGTTTTGGCTCCGCCCCCTTGTACGCGTCATCGCGTAGCTCCGCCCCATGACGTGTGCCGGTTCCAGCCTCCTGATTGGCTGGAATCGGCACGTGACGGGGGCGGAGCTACGTGATGACGCGTACAAGGGGGCGGAGCCAAAACGCCAATGCTTCCAAGACCAGCCGAAGGGAGAAGATCCATCTGCGCAAGCGCGTCTAAAAAAGCAAGAAGACACCGAAGTTAGACGGAACCATGGCAACGGGGACGCTAGCAACGGAGCAGGTAAGTGAATAACTTCCGTATGGCTCATATTTAATGCACGATGTATATTACAAAGTGCATTAATATGGCCATACAGAAGTGTATAACCCCACTTGATTTCGCGAGACAACCCCTTTAAATATCCGCTCCACATTGGCTTTGGTGGTCTAGTGTGTCATGTGTAGTGAACAATTATTATAGATGCTGGGGGGGTTGAACATGAACCACAACGGAGAGGCGCCGTGTTGCTAACTGTTATACGGTGTATTGTTTATAAATGTAACGGTAAACTCTGCCACATGAACCGTGATCAGCTCAGCGCTGTAAGAAGTAATAATGTGATGTGTTTTACAGATCTCAGGAGCTCACATCCATCTCAGGAAAAGAGTGACACACATGTTCCTCAGGAGGAGATTGAGGACCTGGCAGCCACAAGACCACAGAAAAGTGAGATTCTTTACAATCTAATTTTTGTGAATGAGTGTATCACAAGGCTGCGATCACCATCAATCTGGGGTAATCAGTTGGGGATCTCGGCAGCAGGAGATCCGTTCCTGTGCAGTATCAGCACAGAGGAACACAGCATTGAAGTGTCTAGTGTAACCAGCACACCGGGTCCTCCATATATAGAGACCGGGGACTCCCTCTGAACATCACATATTTGTGAGCCTGAATTATCACTAACTGCTCTCCTATAAAGGGTTTGCCTTATCAAGTACCTATTACAATGCCGGCCTGCAGTTCTGTCTTCACAGAGCAGATTGTTATACGGGTCATAGACAAGTCATATATAAATAATTTGTGCAGATCTTTCCATGAGCGCAGGAGCCGGTTGGGGTTTACATTTTCCTCTCTGTGGTTATCACAGGATTAGAGCCATGATAACTGTGACTTTCCTGAGGATTCAGTGTTGTGGCAGGACAGCTGGGTATAATAATAATAATCCCCATAATCTTTATCTAGCGCCAACACATTCCGCAGCGCTTACAATACAGGGGAAATAACCAGAGGCGTAACTTGAAGCTCCTGGGCCCCAATGCAAAACCTGGAACGGGGCCCCCAACTATAATTGTTACGATCATGTGGGCAGGCAAAGCACAGGACCCACACGATCGTGACCAAAGGGGACGCACACGGGTATCGCCAGGGTCACACGGGACTCACACCGGTTTCAGGCAACTGACCCCGTGCTACAAGGAGAAATGAGAGTGGCCCTACCCGAGCGGGGACATCGCCCCAACAAGGGCTGCCCAGCGGTCCCCGGATCTGGGCCCCAGCCAATCCCAGGAGCCACGCACCAGAACAGGATGCATTCACATGCCACCTGACAGACCCAGAATACACGGAATACAACATGCAACCACCAGTAACAGATCGGAAGCTGAATATAAATACCAGGTATTGGTTGACATGTTGTACAATATGGGGAAGCTAGCAGGCCACTTCACGGCTCCTAGTTATACTGCTAGTCCCTACACTAACCAGGAGTCCAGCAGAACCGGACACCATTCACACCGCACGCTGCAACAGGACACAACACAGATAGCAGGACACACAGCAAGCTAACACAAAACTGACAGAATTTAAACATACAAACGGACATGAACCAAGTCACACTGCAAACCTCACCAGACAAGCATTCATGACTACTCACCTGAGGGGCCATACAGACTGACCAGGAGCTGGGCCTACATGTGAGCACAGATCCAGGTGACCGGCCAGCAGAAAGTACCACACCCAGCCAGCTCAATCATTAACCCTGAGAGTGCTGTGCTGCTGGAACCACAATAGCACAACATGTCTCAGCAGCACACGCAACAGTACCTCCCCTTTAAAAAAAAAGGGGCCTCTGGACCCTTTAAGCATAACCAAAAAAAATTATGCAACTCCTCCAAACCGCGCACGTGTACAGGATTTATCTAAAAAGGACCTGACACCAAGGCAAAGATGACCAAATGGGAGAGAGTAAGGGAATAACTAAGCAGGACCACTGCGCCTTATACCAAAAGGCCACCGAACAGTAGCCTGCATAGAATATGCACAATCCAGAGGGAAAGATGGCTACCCTCCCTACTGACATAGCGTGAACAGGACTTATCACTACGGGCCTGATGCGGACGCCAGCCTGTCAGCAGGAGAAGGAAGTACACCCTGGTACCTCCCGCACAGGGGTCTACAACAAATTACGTCCGCAGGGCGCACCTCGCCACAAAACGGACACCGGAACAGGAATACAGACTGAGATGGAACTCAGACACAACATGCATGCCACCAAAGTTGTATGGAGCCACCACACCCACCGTACAAGGGGAAGGACCGCCAGAACTCCTATCTGGCCTATAAGGAAAATCGTGGCCGGCGTCACCAGCTCGCACCACGCACACAAAAATCAGATGTTCGGAAGCCGCACCTGCCAAGGGAAAGGAGAAACCTGCGAGTGGCTACACTTGCGCGGTCACCGTACCGCACCTACTGAGTGCACCACCCCAGAACGCCAGGAAGGGAAGGAACAGCAGGTGTCCAAACCATCTGCGGGGAAGTACGGGGAAACTTGCTCCAACAACCGCATGCAACAGTCACTACAACACAGGGTGTCTACCATACATATGAATACCAACATCCACAGAACAGGACTATCCACACCTGATGTCTGGCCACCTGCACAGACACTGGACTAGTCACTGTTCACACCCACAACATTTAATGCATACAACATACTCAGAACATGACTATCCACCCCTGAACATACACTGAATACAACATGCAACCACCAGTAACAGATCGGAAGCTGAATATAAATACCAGGTATTGGTTGACATGTTGTACAATATGTGGAAGCTAGCAGGCCACTTCACGGCTCCTTGTTATACTGCTAGTCCCTACACTAACCAGGAGTCCAGCAGAACCGGACACCGTTCACACCGCATGCTGCAACAGGACACAACACAGATTGCAGGACACACAGCAAGCTAACACAAAACTGACAGAATTTAAACGTACAAACGGACATGAACCTGATCACACTGCAACCCTCACCAGACAAGCATTCATGACTACTCACCTGAGGGGCCATACAGACTGACCAGGAGCTGGGCCTACATGTGAGCACAGATCCAGGTGACCGGCCAGCAGAAAGTACCACACCCAGCCAGCTCAATCATTAACCCTGAGAGTGCTGTGCTGCTGGAACCACAATAGCACAACATGTATCAGCAGCACACGCAACAATAATGCTTTATTCATAGTACTCCGCTTCCTATATGGAGAAGAGAGGCCTTATGGGCCCCCCCAAGGCTCCTGGGCCCGGGTGCAACCGCATCCCCTGCATCCTCTATAGTTACGCCACTGGAAATAACACAAGACAATGGTTACATGAAGTATTCAATTGATGGAAACCATAGGGATAAGGGTCCTGCTCCAACGAGCTTACATACTACAGATAATGGGGTGATAAAGAAGGTAAAGGGGCTGGAGATGTGCAAGGTATGGCGAGGTGGAGAGAGGGATGCTATACACACAGACAATGGTCAGACCGTATAGTGGCAGAATGGGGATGACTGCAGGTGGCGGTTGATTACGGCCAGCAGGGATTGCAGTCTGAGACAGGGAGCATGTTATCAAGCAGAGTACCGAGGAGTTTGGTTTAGGGGATATGGTATGCTTCTCTGAAGAGGTACGTTTTTAGAGCACGCCTGAAGTTTAGTGTGTCTGCGATTGCCCGTATATTTTTTGGTAGCGCGTTCCAGAGGACAGGTGCTGCTCTTAAGAAGTCTTGGAGGCGGGAATGAGAGGTTCGAATTAAAAGGGCACTCAGTCTGATTTCATTAGCAGAGCGGAGGGTGCCGGCTGGGTGGTGATTTGAGATGAGGGAAGCAATGTAGGGTGGGGTGGTGTTGTGGAGCGCTTTGTGGATGAGGGTAGCGAGTTTAAATTGTATTCTGTATTTGACGGGCAGCCAATCCAGTGACTTGCACAGGGCAGAGGCGTCCGAGTAGCGGCTGGACAGGAAGATGAGCCTGGCTGCTGTATTCAGAATGGATTGTAGGGGGTAGAGTCTGGAGCAGGGGATGAGGGCAACAGTGAGCATGGTTAGCATGTCCACGGTGAGAAAAAGGCGTATTCTAGCGATTTCCTTGAGGTGCAGCTGTAGGGGGTGAAGGAGAGTCGAATATGACTCCAAGGCAGCGGGCGTGCTGTCTGGGAGTTATGGTGGTGCCACACACTAAGATGGAGATGTCCGGATGAGGTCGGTTAGTAGAGGGTGGGAACACCAGTAGGTCAGTTTTTGAGAGGTTCAGGTTTAGGTAGAGAGAGGACATAGTGTTAGAGAGACAGTCGGTGGTGTTCCGAAGGAATGTTGCTGTGATGTCCCGGGTGGAGGTGTATAGCTGGGTGTCGTCAGCATTGAGATGGTACTGGAAACCCAATCTCCTGATGGTCTGTCCAATGGGGGCTGTGTAGATGGAGAAGAGGAGGGGGGCCGAGGACCGAGCCCTGGCGGACCCCAACAGCAAGGAGAAGAAGAGGGGAGGTAGAGCCAGCAAAGCAGACACTGAAGGAGCGGTCGAATAGGTAGTAGGAGAACCAAGAGAGGGCAGTGTCCTTTGGTCCAATGGAACGAAGAATAGTAAGGAGAAGTTTGTGGTCGACAGTGTTGAATGCTGCAGAGAGGTTGAGGAGGATCAGTAGGGAGTAGTCGCTCCTCGATTTGGCAGTCAGGAGGTCGTTTGACACTTTAGTCAGGGCGGTTTCTGTCGAGTGTAGGGGGCGGAAGCCAGACTGTAGAGCACATGTGTCAAACACAAGGCCCGCGGGCCGAATCCGGCCCGCCGCCTCATTTTCTGTGGCCCACGGCATGCCAACGACCGCTCACCACTGTAGTGATTACCAGCTGGGGTGCCACAGCTCCCCGCTGGTAATCGCGCTGTTACCGCTGGTCCCGGCGCATACTGACGTCAGTGTGCAGCCGGGATCCTCCTCCCCTGAGTCCCCTGCTCTTCAGTTCCACAAAAGAGGACTCGGGGAGGAAGCATGCCAGGTACACACACCGGAAATCAGCGCGAGCAGAGGGGGAGTGGCGCTGACAGCAGGGAGGAGGTAAATATATGGGTTGGGGAAGGAAAGAGGGTTAATGGTGGCTGCTTTGGAGGGGGGGGGGTTAATATTATTGCTGCTGCTGTTGGGAGGGGGTTATTATTGCTGCTGCTGGTGGTGGTGGGGTTAATATTGCTGCTAGTGGTGGTGGGGTTTAATATTACTGCTAATGGTGGTGGTGGGGGGTTAATATTACTGCTGGTGGTGGTGGTGGGGTTTAATATTACTGCTGGTGGTGGGGGGGGGGTTAATATTACTGCTGGTGGTGGTGGTGGTGGGATTTAATATTGCTGGTAGTGGTGGTGGTGGGGGGGTAATGCTGGTGGTGGTGATTGTGGGGTTTAATATTGCTGCTGGTGGTGATTGTGGGGTTTAATATTGCTGCTGGTGGTGGTGGGGTTTAATATTGCTGCTGGTGGTGGTGGGGTTTAATATTGCTGGTAGTGGTGGTGGGGGTTAATATTGCTGCTGGTGGTGGTGGGGAGGTTAATATTACTGACAGGGAAAATATTGCTTTGGGGTTACTACTGTGGGTGTCGCTCTTACTACTGAGGCTACTGTGGGGTACCCTGTTACTACTGGGGCTACTGTGGGGTACCCTGTTACTCATTGGCCCACTGTGGGGGATCAATATTTTTACTAGGGCCACTATGAGATTCACTATTACTATTACGAGTCACTATTAGGGCTCGTTCATACAGGTGTAATCATATTTTGGTCACACTAATACGTTACGTATTTGCGCAATCGAAAGTCGCTTATGTCTGCATATTTGGGCACGCAAAAAAAAAAACGCAGATGGGCCCACTGAAATGGTGTGCAAATATGCAGTGAATACACAGGTTTCCTGCGCATTCGCCACGTATTTGCGTGGCCCATTCACTTCAATGGCCTATCAGGGTGCGTAGTACGCAACAAAATAGGTCATGCTGTGTGACAATATACATCATGTGAATAAACTCCTTGACATCAATGGCTTCTATTCACTGCATATTACGTACGCAAATACGCTTGTGTGAACGAGCCCTTACTGTACTGGCAGCATCGGTCAAGTCAAGAGTCTGTTTCTTTAGCAGCTGGGAAATTATAGCGTGTTTGAATGAGGAGGGGGAAATACTAGAGGTCAGAGAAAGATTGAATATAGTGGTGAGGTGGGAGATGACCACCGGGGAGAGGGAACGCAGGAGGTGTGAGGGAAGAGGGTCGCTAGCGCAGGTGGTAGGGTGAGCGGAGGAGAGCAGTCTGGAGACTTCTCCCTCTGTTGCTGGTCTAAGTACAGAGAGTGAACAGGAGCTAGATGCAGTACTGACGAAACTAGGGTCGGGGCTAGTCTGAGATAGGGAGGTTATTTCCTGCCGGATGTCATCAATTTTCTTTTTGAAGTAAGCAGCCAGCTCTTCAGCACTGAGATCTGTCACAGGGGGCTGCAGTTTTGGGGGAGAAGGCAGTGGAAAGTATCAGAGTCTTTTAGGGTTATGGGATAGTGAGGAGACAAGAGAGGTGAAGTAGACTTGTTTGGTATATTGGAGGGCAATGTTGTATGTTCTGAGCATTAATTTAAAGTGGAGCCTTTCAGCACACCTAGAGCACCGTCGGATGAACTGCGTTTGAGGCGTGAGCCAGGGTTGCCGCGGTCTACATCAGATAGCTTGGGTTACGGGGGGCGCCGCTTCATCCAATGCATGCTTGAGAGTGGTGGTGTAGTGTGCGGCAGCCGGGTTGGGGCAGGAGAGGAGAGAGATAGGGGACAGAAGACTGTAGAGAATCAGCAAAATTTTTGGTGTGAACAGCCTGAAGGTTCCTGTATGTACCGGAGGTAGGAGGGTCAGGAGAAATGTTAGGTAGCTTGACAGAGAAAGAGAGGAGGTTATGGTCTGAGAGCGGGAGAGGGGAGTTAGGGTGGACACCCACTGGCGTTTTTTTCTCCACTGCGCTGCGAGAGTAAAGGAAAAGTCTCGCAGCACAGTGCGAGAAAACGCTGGCAGATTGCTGGAACATCGCCAGTCTTTTCAATGGGGCTAACGGCAACAGCGCTAGCCCCATTGAAAAGATAGGGAGATTGCCGCGGACTTCTGCCACAGCTGTCACAGCTGTGGCAGGAGTGCAGAATGATATCCCATTGCTTTCAATGGGATCGGCACTGCTGCTGATCCCATTGAAAGCAGTGCTTTCTGGCAAGCCCCGCAGTGTGATTATCGGGGAAGGGCTTCAAATATATGCCCTTCTCCGATAATCATCAATTAGTGGTAAAAAAAAAAGAAAAAAATACTCACCTCTCCGCCGCTCAAACACATCCTTCAGCTGGCTCCCCGACACTGCTGTCCAGCACTTTCAGCAGGCGGGGATTTTTAAAGGGCTGTGCTAATTGGCTGAGGGCTCAGCCAATAGCAGCTAGTGCTTAGCTATTGGCTGAGCACTCAGCCAATTGCAGATAGTCCTTAGCTATTCATTCATGAATAGCTAAGATAGTGCTATTCATGAATGAATAGCTAAACACTATCTGTAATTGGCTGAGCGCTCAGCCAATAGCTAAGCACTAGCTGCTATTGGCTGAGCCCTCAGCCAATCAGCACAGCCCTTTCGGGAGGCGGGGATTTTTAAATCCCCGCCTGCTGAAAGTGCTGGGCAGCAGTGTCGGGGAGCCAGCCGGAGGACGCGTCTGAGCGGCGGAGAGGTGAGTATTTATTTATTTATTTTTTACTACTTATTGATGATTATCGTGGAAGGGCTTATATTTCAAGCCCTTCCCCAATAATCATACTGCGGGGCTTGCCAGAAAGCACTGCTTTCAATGGGATCGGCAGCAGTGCCGATCCCATTGAAAGCAATGGGATATCATTCTGCACTTCTGCCATAGCTGTGACTGCTGTCACAGCTGTGGCAGAGGATTCCTTCATCCCCGCGGTCCCCACGGGGATGAAGGAAACTCCTGTCACAGCTGTGGCAGCAGTCCACGGCACTCTCCCTATCTTTTCAATGGGGCTAGCACTGCTGCCGCTGGCCCCATTGAAAAGACTGGCGATATGCCGGTTCTATTTCGGCGTCTTTCTTGCGCTGCGAGGTGAAAGTTTTCCCATGCTCTTGCAGCACAAGAAAGAAAATATCGCCAGTGGGTGTCAGCCCTTAGTGAAATGGGAGGCAGAGCAGAGACGGAAGAAGACCAGATCCAGGGTATTGCCATCCCTGTGAGTGGGAGAGGCTGTGAGTTGTGAGAGACCAGTGGAGGAGGTGAGCGAAAGAAGCTGAGAGGCAGATGGGGAAATGGGGTCATTAGTGGGCATGTTGAAGTCTCCTAGGATGAGAGTTGGGATTTCGCAGGATTGGAAGTGGGGGAGCCAGGCAGCAAAGTGGTCCAGAAACAGGCGAGGAGCACCTGTGGGGCAGTAGATAACTGCTACTTGCATGGACAGCGGGCGGAAAAGCCGTAGGGCATGTACCTCGAATGATGGGAAAGTGAGTGAGGGTACAGGGGGGATGACTTGGAATGTGCATTGTGGGTAGAGGAGCGCACCTACTCCTCCCCCTTGCCTGTCTTCTGGTCTTTGGGTATGGGAGAACTGCAGGCCATTGCAAGACAGTGCAGCAGGGGAGGCCGTGTCAGATTGCTGTATCCATGTTTCTTTTAGAGCTAGCAGGTTTAGGAATTTAGCAGTAAAAAAGACATAGATGGTTGGGAGTTTGTTGCATGCTGACTGGCAATTCCAGAGCGCACATTGAAAGGAAATGGGGGAGGATATGCATGGACTAGTGGTTAGACTAGAAGGGTGTCTCAGTGGGGTAGGTGGGGAGTAATAGTTTGGGGCACTAGAGGGTAGGCCAGTATTCGGTGAGATTTCCCCTGCTGCTAGTAGCAGCAGTACAGCGAGGGTGAGTAGGTGGTTAGTGGATTTATGAAGGGTCTACATAGCGGAAGTCTGTTCTGATTTTATGACATGCTTCTGCGGTATTGTAAAGCCACATGTTGGTTTTTCTGCCTGAGCCAAATTGGAAGCCTCATTGTAGAAATGTTCAGCCATCTCTGCCTATTTTATAAATCGTGATTAGAGATGAGCGAACGTATTCGTCCGAGCTTGATATTCGTGCGAATATTAGGGTGTTCGGGATGTTCGTTATTCGTAACGAACACCATGCGGTGTTCTGGTTACTTTCACTTTCCTCTCTGAGACGTTAGCGCGCTTTTCTGGCCAATTGAAAGACAGGGAAGGCATTACAACTTCCCCCTGCGACGTTCAAGCCCTATACCACCCCCCTGCTGTGAGTGGCTGGGAAGATCAGATGTCACCCGAATATAAAAGTCGGCCCCTCCCGCGGCTCGCCTCAGATGCCTTGTGAGTTAGATGAGGGACAGTGCTGCTGGTACCGGAGCTGCTGTAGGGAGAGAAATCGCAGTTAGTGTAGGCTTCAAGAACCCAAAGGTCCTTATTAGGGCCAGTAATACCTGTGTGTTGGCTGCTGTTAGCAGTGACTTTTTTTTTTTTTTTCTCAAAATCGCCTCTGCAGAGCGTTGCACCCGGCATTAGGGACAGAAGTGTTGGATAGGCAGGGAGAGTGTTAGGAGTGAGTGTAGCCTTCAAGAACCTCAACGGTCCTTTCTAGGGCCATATTTAACCGTGTGCAGTACTGTGCTGGCTGCTGTTAGCTGTGCTGCATATTTTTTTTTTTCTCAAAATCGCCTCTGCAGAGCATTGCACCCTCCATTGATACTACACGGAAAGAATTGTGTAGGCAGGGCCACAACACAGTTATTATTCATTGAATATACGCAGTGGGTCCTTTTGGTGTAAAAACAAGTGAAAACAAATCTATTTGTCCTGCCTCTGTCCGTCCTAAGGGCTGTGGACACGTGTGAGCTGCGTGTACAACGTTAAAAAATCAGACGCACCCAGCTACGCTTTACTGCTGGCTTCGCCATTTGCTTTCCTTAATTGGGAAAAAAATACCTGCTCTGCCAGAGTTAATAACTCTGCTACCCTCAAGTTCTGTGACACATTAGCAGGGCCACAGCACAGTTATTAAACTTCTCATGTTCATTGAATATACGCAGTGGGTCCTTTTGGTGTAAAAACAAGGGAAAACAAATCTATTTGTCCTGCCTCTGTCCGTCCTAAGGGCTGTGGACACGTGTGAGCTGCGTGTACAACGTTAAAAAATCAGACGCACCCAGCTACGCTTTACTGCTGGCTTCGCCATTTGCTTTCCTTAATTGGGAAAAAAATACCTGCTCTGCCAGAGTTCATAACTCTGCTACCCTCAAGTTCTGTGACACATTAGCAGGGCCACAGCACAGTTATTAAACTTCTCATGTTCATTGAATATACGCAGTGGGTCCTTTTGGTGTAAAAACAAGGGAAAACAAATCTATTTGTCCTGTCTCTGTCCGTCCTAAGGGCTGTGGACACGTGTGAGCTGCGTGTACAACGTTAAAAAATCAGACGCACCCAGCTACGCTTTACTGCTGGCTTCGCCATTTGCTTTCCTTAATTGGGAAAAAAATACCTGCTCTGCCAGAGTTAATAACTCTGCTACCCTCAAGTTCTGTGACACATTAGCAGGGCCACAGCACAGTTATTAAACTTCTCATGTTCATTGAATATACGCAGTGGGTCCTTTTGGTGTAAAAACAAGGGAAAACAAATCTATTTGTCCTGCCTCTGTCCGTCCTAAGGGCTGTGGACACGTGTGAGCTGCGTGTACAACGTTAAAAAATCAGACGCACCCAGCTACGGTTTACTGCTGGCTTCGCCATTTGCTTTCCTTAATTGGGAAAAAAATACCTGCTCTGCCAGAGTTAATAACTCTGCTACCCTCAAGTTCTGTGACACATTAGCAGGGCCACAGCACAGTTATTAAACTTCTCATGTTCATTGAATATACGCAGTGGGTCCTTTTGGTGTAAAAACAAGGGCAAACAAATCTATTTGTCCTGCCTCTGTCCGTCGTAAGGGCTGTGGACACGTGTGAGCTGCGTGTACAACGTTAAAAAATCAGACGCACCCAGCTACGCTTTACTGCTGGCTTCGCCATTTGCTTTCCTTAATTGGGAAAAAAATACCTGCTCTGCCAGAGTTAATAACTCTGCTACCCTCAAGTTCTGTGACACATTAGCATTGACACAGCACAGTTATTAAACTTCTCATGTTCATTGAATATACGCAGTGGGTCCTTTTGGTGTAAAAACAAGGGAAAACAAATCTATTTGTCCTGCCTCTGTCCGTCCTAAGGGCTGTGGACACGTGTGAGCTGCGTGTACAACGTTAAAAAATCAGACGCACCCAGCTATGCTTTACTGCTGGCTTCGCCATTTGCTTTCCTTAATTGGGAAAAAAATACCTGCTCTGCCAGAGTTAATAACTCTGCTACCCTCAAGTTCTGTGACACATTAGCAGGGCCACAGCACAGTTATTAAACTTCTCATGTTCATTGAATATACGCAGTGGGTCCTTTTGGTGTAAAAACAAGGGAAAACAAATCTATTTGTCCTGCCTCTGTCCGTCCTAAGGGCTGTGGACACCTGTGAGCTGCGTGTACAACGTTAAAAAATCAGACGCACCCAGCTACGGTTTACTGCTGGCTTCGCCATTTGCTTTCCTTAATTGGGAAAAAAATACCTGCTCTGCCAGAGTTCATAACTCTGCTACCCTCAAGTTCTGTGACACATTAGCAGGGCCACAGCACAGTTATTAAACTTCTCATGTTCATTGAATATACGCAGTGGGTCCTTTTGGTGTAAAAACAAGGGAAAACAAATCTATTTGTCCTGCCTCTGTCCGTCCTAAGGGCTGTGGACACGTGTGAGCTGCGTGTACAACGTTAAAAAATCAGACGCACCCAGCTACGCTTTACTGCTGGCTTCGCCATTTGCTTTCCTTAATTGGGAAAAAAATACCTGCTCTGCCAGAGTTCATAACTCTGCTACCCTCAAGTTCTGTGACACATTAGCAGGGCCACAGCACAGTTATTAAACTTCTCATGTTCATTGAATATACGCAGTGGGTCCTTTTGGTGTAAAAACAAGGGAAAACAAATCTATTTGTCCTGCCTCTGTCCGTCCTAAGGGCTGTGGACACGTGTGAGCTGCATGTACAACGTTAAAAAATCAGACGCACCCAGCTACGCTTTACTGCTGGCTTCGCCATTTGCTTTCCTTAATTGGGAAAAAAATACCTGCTCTGCCAGAGTTAATAACTCTGCTACCCTCAAGTTCTGTGACACATTAGCAGGGCCACAGCACAGTTATTAAACTTCTCATGTTCATTGAATATACGCAGTGGGTCCTTTTGGTGTAAAAACAAGGGAAAACAAATCTATTTGTCCTGCCTCTGTCCGTCCTAAGGGCTGTGGACACGTGTGAGCTGCGTGTACAACGTTAAAAAATCAGACGCACCCAGCTACGCTTTACTGCTGGCTTCGCCATTTGCTTTCCTTAATTGGGAAAAAAATACCTGCTCTGCCAGAGTTAATAACTCTGCTACCCTCAAGTTCTGTGACACATTAGCAGGGCCACAGCACAGTTATTAAACTTCTCATGTTCATTGAATATACGCAGTGGGTCCTTTTGGTGTAAAAACAAGGGAAAACAAATCTATTTGTCCTGCCTCTGTCCGTCCTAAGGGCTGTGGACACGTGTGAGCTGCGTGTACAACGTTAAAAAATCAGACGCACCCAGCTACGCTTTACTGCTGGCTTCGCCATTTGCTTTCCTTAATTGGGAAAAAAATACCTGCTCTGCCAGAGTTCATAACTCTGCTACCCTCAAGTTCTGTGACACATTAGCAGGGACACAGCACAGTTATTAAACTTAGATTATTCATTCACTAGAGGCAGTGGGGCTTTTCGTTTTCAAAAAAGGGAAAAAATTATATTTGGCCTGCAGTCTTGCGCCAATTTATTTCCTGCCTGTGAAATCAAATCACTGGTAATACAGCATGCTGAGGGGTAGGGGTAGGCCTAGAGGACGTGGACGCGGCCGAGGACGCGGAGGGCCAAGTCAGGGTGTGGGCACAGGCCGAGCTCCTGATCCAGGTGTGTCGCAGCCGACTGCTGCGCGATTAGGAGAGAGACACGTTTCTGGCGTCCCCACATTCATCGCCCAATTAATGGGTCCACGCGGGAGACGGTTATTAGAAAATGAGCAGTGTGAGCAGGTCCTGTCCTGGATGGCAGAAAGTGCTTCGAGCAACCTATCGTCCACCCGCAGTTCTGCGCCGTCCACTGCTGCAAATCAGAATCCTCTGTCTGCTGCTCCTCCTTCCTCCCAGCCTCCTCACTCCACTCCAATGACACCTGCTCAGCTGCGTGAAGACTCCCAGGAACTGTTCTCTGGCCCCTGCTCAGATTGGGCAGCAGTGGTTCCTCTCCCACCAGAGGAGTTTATCGTCACTGATGCCCAACCATTGGAAAGTTCCCGGGGTCCGGGGGATGAGGCTGGGGAATTCCGCCAACTGTCTCAAGAACTTTCTGTGGGTGAGGAGGACGATGACGATGAGACACAGTTGTCTTGCAGTGAGGTAGTAGTAAGGGCAGTAAGTCCAAGGGAGCAGCGCACAGAGGATTCGGAGGAAGAGCAGCAGGACGATGAGGTGACTGACCCCACCTGGTTTGCAACGCGTACTCAGGACAGGTCTTCAGAGGGGGAGGCAGGGGCAGCAGCAGGGCAGGTTGCAAGAGGCAGTGCGGTGTCCAGGGGTAGAGGCAGGGCCAGACCGAATAATCCACCAACTGTTTCCCAAAGCGCACCCTCGCGCCATGCCACCCTGCAGAGGCTGAGGTGCTCTAAGGTCTGGCAGTTTTTCACAGAGACGCTTGACGACCGACGAACAGTGGTGTGCAACCTTTGTCGCGCAAAGCTCAGCCGGGGAGCCAACACCAACAGCCTCACCACCACCAGCATGCGCAGACATATGATGGCCAAGCACCCCACAAGGTGGGACGAAGGCCGTTCACCGCCTCCGGTTTGCACCCCTGCCTCTCCCCCTGTGCCCCAACCTGCCACTGAGATGCAACCCCCCTCTCAGGACACGGGCACTACCGCCTCATGGCCTGCACCCACACCCTCACCTCCGCTGTCCTCGGCCCCATCCACCAGTGTAGTTCAGCGCACCGTCCAGCCGTCGCTTGCGCAACTGTTGGAGCGCAAGCGCAAGTACGCCGCCACGCACCCGCACGCTCAAACGTTAACCGTCCGCATAGCAAAATTCATCAGCCTTGAGATGCTGCCGTATAGGGTTGTGGAAACGGAGTCCTTCAAAAGTATCATGGAGGCGGCGGCCCCGCGCTACTCAGTTCCCAGTCGCCACTACTTTTCCCGATGTGCCGTCCCAGCCCTGCATGACCACGTCTCCCGCAACATTGTACGCGCCCTCACCAACGCGGTTACTGCCACGGTCCACTTAACAACGGACACGTGGACAAGCACAGGCGGGCAGGGCCACTACATCTCCCTGACGGCACATTGGGTGAATTTAGTGGAGGCTGGGACAGAGTCAGAGCCTGGGACCGCTCACGTCCTACCCACCCCCAGAATTGCGGGCCCCAGCTCGGTGGTGGTATCTGCGGAGGTGTATGCTTCCTCCACTAAAGCACACTCCTCCTCCTCCTCCTCCGCAACCTCTGTCTCGCAATCAAGATGTGTTAGCAGCAGCACGTCGCCGGCAGTCGGTGTCGCGCGGTGTGGCAGCACAGCGGTGGGCAAGCGTCAGCAGGCCGTGCTGAAACTACTCAGCTTAGGAGATAAGAGGCACACGGCCCACGAACTGCTGCAGGGTCTGACACAGCAGACCGACCGCTGGCTTGCGCCACTGAGCCTCCAACCGGGCATGGTCGTGTGTGACAACGGCCGTAACCTGGTGGCGGCTCTGCAGCTCGGCAGCCTCACGCACGTGCCATGCCTGGCCCACGTCTTTAATTTGGTGGTTCAGCGCTTACTGAAAAGCTACCCACGCTTGTCAGACCTGCTCGTAAAGGCGCGCCGGCTCTGCGCACATTTCCGCAAGTCCCACACGGACGCTGCCACCCTGCGCACCCTGCAACATCGCTTTAAGCTGCTAGTGCACCGACTGCTGTGCGATGTGCCCACACGGTGGAACTCTACGCTCCACATGTTTGCCAGGCTCTATGAACAGCGTAGAGCTATAGTCGAATTCCAACTCCAACATGGGCGGCGCAGTGGGAGTCAGCCTCCTCAATTCTTTTCAGAAGAGTGGGCCTGGTTGGCAGACATCTGCCATGTCCTTGGTAATTTTGAGGAGTCTACCCAGGTGGTGAGCGGCGATGCTGCAATCATTAGCGTCACCATTCCTCTGCTATGCATCTTGAGAAATTCCCTGCAAAGCATAAAGGCAGCTGCTTTGCGCTCGGAAACGGGGGCGGTGGAAGACAGTATGCCGCTGGATAGTCAGGGCACCCTCCTGTCTATTTCTCAGCGCGTACAGGAGGAGGAGGAGGAGCATGAGGAGGATGAGGAGGAGGGGGAAGAGACAGCTTGGCCCGCTGCTGACGGTACACCGGCTGATTGCCTGTCATCCTTTCAGCGTGTATGGCCTGAGGAGGAGGAGGAGGAGGATGAGGAGGAGGATCCTGAAAGTGATCTTCCTAGTGAAGACAGCCATGTGTTGCGTACAGGTACCCTGGCACACATGGCTGACTTCATGTTAGGATGCCTTTCTCGTGACCCTCGCGTTGCACGCATTCTGGCCACAACGGATTACTGGGTGTACACACTGCTCGACCCACGCTATAAGGAGAACCTGCCCACTCTCATTCCCGAAGAGGAAAGGGGTTCGAGAGTGTTGCTATACCACAGGACCCTTGCGGACAAGCTGATGGTAAAATTCCCAGCCGACAGCGCTAGTGGCAGAAGGCGCAGTACCGAGGGCAAGGTAGCAGGGGAGGTGCGGAGATCGAGCAGCATGTACATACCAGGCAGTGCAACAGTCTTTAAGGGCCTGGACAGCTTTATGGCTCCCCACCAAGACTGTGTCACCGCTCCCCAGTCAAGGCTGAGTCGGCGGGAGCACTGTAAAAGGATGGTGAGGGAGTACGTAGCCGATCGCACGACCGTCCTCCGTGACGCCTCTGCCACCTACAACTACTGGGTGTCGAAGCTGGACACGTGGCCTGAACTAGCGCTGTATGCCCTGGAGGTGCTTGCTTGTCCTGCGGCTAGCGTCTTGTCGGAGAGGGTGTTTAGTGCGGCTGGGGGAATCATCACAGATAAGCGTACCCGCTTGTCAACCAACAGTTCCGACAGGCTAACACTCATTAAGATGAACAAAGCCTGGATTTCACCAGACTTCTCTTCTCCAACAGCGGACAGCAGCGATACGTAAGCAATACGTAGGCTGCACCCGCGGATGGAAGCTACGTTCTCTCTCACCATCCAAAACGGGGACATTTCTGCTTCATCAATCTGTGTCTAATATTCCTCCTCCTCCTGCTCCTCCTCCTGAAACCTCACGTAATCACGCTGAACGGGCAATTTTTCTTAGGGCCACAAGGCTCACTAAAATAATTTTTCTGAACAATTTTTAAAAGTTTCAATGCGCTTAAAAGCGTTGGAACTTTAACTTGAACCAATTTTTCGTTACACTGGGCTGCCTCCAGGCCTAGTTACCACTTAAGCCACATTAACCAAAGCGATTAATGGGTTTCACCTGCCCTCTTGGCTGGCCATGGCCAATTTTTTGGATGTACATTAGTACTGTTGATACAGCAATTTTTGTGGGCCCTCGCCTACAGTGTAATCAAATTAATTTTTAGCCCACCTGCATTACAGCTGACGTTACCTCAGCTGTGTTGGGCAATGCAATTGGATATTTTTGTGTTCCGCCGGTGGCTTCCTGGCACCCACCCATGCTGTGGGTCCACAGGGAATTATAAATGCATGTGTTTCCACTTGTAAAGAACCCCAGTCTGACTGGGGCATGCAGTGTGGGCCGAAGCCCACCTGTATTACGCACAACATTACTACCTCAGCTGTGTTGGGCAATGCAATGGGATATTTTTGTGTACCGCCGGTGGGTTCCAGGGAGCCACCCATGCTGTAGGTGCACACGGAGTGTAACCTACATGTGTCCACTTGTAAAGAACCCCAGTCTGACTGGGGCATGCAGTGTGGGCCGAAGCCCACCTGCATTAAGCACGACATTACTACCTCAGCTGTGTTGGGCACTGCAATGGGATATTTTTGTGTACCGCCGGTGGCTTCCTGGCATCCACCCATGCTGTGGGTCCACAGGGAATTATAAATGCATGTGTTTCCACTTGTAAAGAACCACAGTCAGACTGGGGCATGCAGTGTGGGCCGAAGCCCACCTGCATTAAGCACGACATTACTACCTCAGCTGTGTTGGGCACTGCAATGGGATATTTTTGTGTACCGCCGGTGGGTTCCAGGGAGCCACCCATGCTGTAGGTGCACACGGAGTGTAACCTACATGTGTCCACTTGTAAAGAACCCCAGTCTGACTGGGGCATGCAGTGTGGGCCGAAGCCCACCTGCATTAAGCACGACATTACTACCTCAGCTGTGTTGGGCACTGCAATGGGATATTTTTGTGTACCGCCGGTGGGTTCCAGGGAGCCACCCATGCTGTAGGTGCACACGGAGTGTAACCTACATGTGTCCACTTGTAAAGAACCCCAGTCTGACTGGGGCATGCAATGTGGGCCGAAGCCCACCTGCATTAAGCACAACATTACTACCTCAGCTGTGTTGGGCACTGCAATGGGATATTTTTGTGTACCGCCGGTGGGTTCCAGGGAGCCACCCATGCTGTAGGTGCACACGGAGTGTAACCTACATGTGTCCACTTGTAAAGAACCCCAGTCTGACTGGGGCATGCAGTGTGGGCCGAAGCCCACCTGTATTACGCACGACATTACTACCTCAGCTGTGTTGGGCAATGCAATGGGATATTTATATGTACCGCCGGTGGCTTCCTGGCACCCACCCATGCTGTGGGTCCACAGGGAATTATAAATGCATGTGTTTCCACTTGTAAAGAACCCCAGTCTGACTGGGGCATGCAGTGTGGGCCGAAGCCCACCTGTATTACGCACAACATTAATACCTCAGCTGTGTTGGGCAATGCAATGGGATATTTTTGTGTACCGCCGGTGGGTTCCAGGGAGCCACCCATGCTGTAGGTGCACACGGAGTGTAACCTACATGTGTCCACTTGTAAAGAACCCCAGTCTGACTGGGGCATGCAGTGTGGGCCGAAGCCCACCTGCATTAAGCACGACATTACTACCTCAGCTGTGTTGGGCACTGCAATGGGATATTTTTGTGTACCGCCGGTGGCTTCCTGGCACCCACCCATGCTGTGGGTCCACAGGGAATTATAAATGCATGTGTTTCCACTTGTAAAGAACCCCAGTCTGACTGGGGCATGCAGTGTGGGCCGAAGCCCACCTGTATTAAGCACGACATTACTACCTCAGCTGTGTTGGGCACTGCAATGGGATATTTTTGTGTACCGCCGGTGGGTTCCAGGGAGCCACCCATGCTGTAGGTCCACAGGGACTTCACAATAGGGAGTTGTACCTGCCTGTGTCTATGAATTAAAAACCGCGGTCTGACTGGGGCATGCAGACACCTTGACAGAATGAATAGTGTGTGGCACATAGGTTCCCCATTGCTATGCCCACGTGTGCAGCTCCTGATGGCGGTGGCACAGGATTCTATTTCTCATTGCTTCTGTACAGCATTGTGGGCTATCGCCCCGCCACTTTTAAAGAGGGTCGCTGCCTAGCCGTGCCAACCTCTGCAGTGTGTGCCTGCGGTCCCTCGTCATGGCAGACGCACTTCTAAATAGACATGAGGGTGGTGTGGCATGAGGGCAGCTGAAGGCTGCGCAGGGACAGTTTGGTGTGCGCTGTGGGGGGGAGGGGGTGCGGTTGGACAGCATGTAACCCAGGAGAAGTGTCAGTGGAGTGTCATGCAGGCAGTGATTGTGCTTTGTTGGAGGTAGTGTGGTGCTTAGCAAAGGTATGCCATGCTAATGAGGGCTTTTCAGAAGTAAAAGTTGTTGGGGGGGGGGGGGCCCACTCTTGCTGGTATTGTGGCTTAATAGTGGGACCTGTGAACTTGAGATGCAGCCCAACATGTAGCCCCTCGCCTGCCCTATCCGTTGCTGTGTCGTTCCCATCACTTTCTTGAATTGCCCAGATTTTCACACATGAAAACCTTAGCGAGCATCGGCGAAATACAAAAATGCTCCGGTCGCCCATTGACTTCAATGGGGTTCGTTATTCGAAACGAACCCTCGAACATCGCGGGAAGTTCGTTTCGAATAACGAACACCTGAGCATTTTGGTGTTCGCTCATCTCTAAAAGAGATATTTAATATCACTGATTTGTTTTTGTTAACTTTGAAGTTGGAAAAACTGCCATAAAGATCTAGTAAGCAGTTTAATTTAGCTAGGCCCTGCTTTGGGTTTGTGACGAGGAAAAGTACATCGTCCGCAAAAGCAGCTGTTTGTATACAATCTCCTCCTATCTCTAGACCTCGTATCTCTGGGTTTTGACAGACTGCTTGCAATAGGGTTTCGAGTGTTACTATAAAAAGTGTAGGGGATAGTGGACAACCATGGCGAGTACCATTTGAAATGTTGAATGGTTGAGATAAGGTGTCATTTATTTTTATTCTAGCATGTGGTTGTGTGTACAGTGAGAAAATAGCATCAATTAGTTGGGGAGGGAAATTAAATTTGTTCAGAGTTGCTCTCATGCAAGACCAATCCACCCTATCAAATGCTTTTTCAGCATCGATTCCTACAAAGACTAACGGTATATTCTTTTTCTTAGCATAGTGTATAGAATGAAGAAGTATTGCAGAGTTGTCCTTTCCCTCTCTACCTTTTACGAAACCTGTCTGTTCGTCACCCACTAACTTAGGGATAATTTTGTTGATCCTGCGGGCCAGTAATTTTGCCCAGATTTTCAGATCTAAATTTAGTAAAGAAATTGGTCTATAATTATTACATAAGGTGGGATCTTTACCCTCTTTATGTATCAGCGTAATATGCGCTTCTTGTGTTTGTCTAGGGAAGGTAGCTCCTTTAAGAATCGCATTCAAGGAAAGCCTAAGATGGGGTAGTATCGTCTGCTGTAAAGTCTTATAATAACATATTGTTAGACCATCTGGTCCAGGACTTTTCCCGCTTGGGAAGCTATTTATTACATCGTCAAGTTCCTCTTGGCTGATGGGTATCAGTAGACTTGCTGCCTCTTCTGTACTTAGTGAGGGGAGGTTTAGCTCTTTTATAAATTTATCCATTTTGCTATATTTGCTATTTAATTCTGATTGTGTCATACCCTCTTTGAGATTGTAAAGATTAGTGTAATAGAATTGGAAAACTTCTGCTATTCCTTTTGTGTTTGTAATTTTTTCCCCTGTTTCCTTCCTGATTTCTCTGATGTAAGTTTTTTCTCTTCCCTTTTTTATCAGCGCGGACATTAGCTTACCACTAGAAATGAGCGAGCACCAAAATGCTCGGGTGCTAGTTACTCGAGACGAACTTTTCGCGATGCTCGAGGGTTCGTTGCGAGTAACGAACCCCATTGAAGTCAATGGGCGACCCGAGCATTTTTGTATATCGCCGATGCTCGCTAAGGTTTTCATTTGTGAAAATCGGGGCAATTTAAGAAAGTGATGGGAACGACACAGCAACGGATAGGGAAGGCGAGGGGCTACATGTTGGGCTGCATCTGAAGTTCCCAGGTCCCACTATTAAGCCACAATAGCGGCAAGAGTGCCCCCCCCCAACAACTTTTACTTCTGAAAAGCCCTCATTAGCAATGCATACCTTAGCTAAGCACCACACTACCTCCAACAAAGCACAATCACTGCCTGCATGACACTCCGCTGCCACTTCTCCTGGGTTACATGCTGCCCAACCCCCCCCCCCCCCACGACCCAGTGTCCACAGCGCACACCAAAGTGTCCCTGCGCAGCCTTCAGCTGCCCTCATGCCACGCCACCCTCATGTCTATTTATAAGTGCGTCTGCCAGAGGAACCGCAGGCACAAACTGCAGAGGGTTGGCACGGCTAGGCAGCGACCCTCTTTAAAAGGGGCGGGGCGATAGCCCACAATGCTGTACAGAAGCAATGAGAAATATAATCCTGTGCCACTGCCATCAGGAGCTGCACACGTGGGCATAGCAATGGGGAACCCATGTGCCACACACTATTCATTCTGTCAAGGTGTCTGCATTCCCCAGTCAGACCGGGGTTTTTTATAAATAGTCACAGGCAGGTACAACTCCGCAATGGGAATTCCGTGTGCACCCACAGCATGGGTGGCTCCCTGGAACCCACCCGCTGTACATAAATGTATCCCATTGCAGTGCCCTGGACAGCAGAGCTAACGTCAGATGAAATGCAGGTGGGCTTCGGCCCACACTGCATGCCCCAGTCCGACTGGGGTTCTTTAGAAGTGGACACAGATGCATTTACAACTCCCTGTGGACCCACAGCATGGGTGGGTGCCAGGAAGCCACCGGCGGTACATAAATATATCCCATTGCATTACCCATCACAGCTGAGGTAATAATGTCATGTTTAATGCAGGTGGGCTTTGGCCCACACTGCATACCCCAGTCCGACTGGGGTTCTTTAGAAGTGGACACAGATGCATTTACAACTCCCTGTGGACCCACAGCATGGGTGGCTCCCTGGAACCCACCGGCGGTACATAAAAATATCCCATTGCATTGCCCATCACAGCTGATGTTATGTCAGCTGTAATGCAGGTGGGCAAAAAATTAATTGGATTACACTGTAGGCGAGGGCCCACAAAAATTGGTGTACCAACAGTACTAATGTACCTGAGAAAAATTGCCCATGCCCAACCGAGAGGGCAGGTGAAACCCATTAATGGCTTTGGTTAATGTGGCTTAATTGGTAACTAGGCCTGGAGGCAGCCCAGTTAAAATAAAAATTGGTTGAGGTGAAAGTTTCAACGCTTTAATGAGCATTGAAACGTATAAAAATTGTTTAGAAAAATTATATGACTGAGCCTTGTGGGCCTAAGAAAAATTGCACGTTCGGCGTGATTACGTCAGGTTTCAGGAGGAGGAGCAGGAGGAGGAGGATGAATATTATACACAGATTGATGAAGCAAAAAGGTCCCCGTTTTGGATGGTGATAGAGAACGATGCTTCCATCCGCGGGTGCAGCCTACGTATTGCTTAGGTATCGCTGCTGTCCGCTGGTGGAGAAGAGAAGTCTGGGGAAATCCAGGCTTTGTTCATCTTGATGAGTGTAAGCCTGTCGGCACTGTCGGTTGACAGGTGGGTATGCTTATCTGTGATGATTCCCCCAGCCACACTAAACACACTCTCTGACAAGACGCTAGCCGCAGGACAAGCAAGCACCTCCAGGGCATACAGCGCGAGTTCAGGCCACGTGTCCAGCTTCAACACCCAGTAGTTGTAGGGGGCAGAGGCGTCAACGAGGACGGTCGTGCAATCGGCTACGTACTCCTTCACCATCCTTTTACAGTGCTCCCGCCGACTCAGCCTTGACTGGGGACCGGTGACACAGTCTTGCTGGGGAGCCATAAAGCTGTCAAAGGCCTTAGAGAGTGTTCCCCTGCCTGCGCTGTACATGCTGCCTGATCTCTGCGCCTCCCCTGCTACCTGGGCCGCGGAAATGCGCCTTCGGCCACTAGCGCTGTCGGATGGGAAG
Organism: Eleutherodactylus coqui; assembly: GCF_035609145.1. Taxonomy (NCBI): domain Eukaryota; kingdom Metazoa; phylum Chordata; class Amphibia; order Anura; family Eleutherodactylidae; genus Eleutherodactylus; species Eleutherodactylus coqui. The sequence goes on from NC_089844.1 coordinate 162,844,598, forward strand.
TTTACCATCAGTTTGTCCACCAGCACCCTGTGGTATAGCATCATTCTTGAACCCCTTTCCTCTTCGGGAATGAGAGTGGAAAGGCTCTCCTTATACCGTGGGTCGAGCAGTGTGTACACCCAGTAATCCGTAGTGGCCAGAATGCGTGTAACGCGAGGGTCACGAGAAAGGCATCCTAACATGAAGTCAGCCATGTGTGCCAGGGTACCTGTACGCAACACATGGCTGTCCTCACTCGGAAGATCACTTTCAGGATCCTCCTCCTCCTCCTCCTCTGGCCATACACGCTGAAAGGATGACAGGCAAGCTGCATCTGTACCCTCAGCAGTGGGCCAAGCTGTCTCTTCCCCCTCCTCCTCATGCTCCTCCCCCTCCTCCTCAACGCGCTGAGATATAGACATGAGGTTGCTCTGACTATCCAGCGACATACTGTCTTCCCCCGCCTCCATTTCAGAGTGCAAAGCGTCTGCCTTTATGCTTTGCAGGGAACTTCTCAAGAGGCATAGCAGAGGAATGGTGACGCTAATGATTGCAGCATCCCCGCTCACCATCTGGGTAGACTCCTCAAATTTTCCAAGGACCTGGAAGATGGCTGCCAACCAGGCCCACTCTTCTGTAAATAATTGAGGAGGCTGACTCCCACTGCGCCGCACAAGTTGGAGTTGGTATTCCACTATAGCTCTACGCTGCTCATAGAGTCTGGCCAACATGTGGAGCATAGAGTTCCACTGTGTGGGCACGTCGCACAGCAGTCGGTGCACTGGCAGATTAAACCGATGTTGCAGTGTCCGCAGGGTGGCAGCGTGCGTGTGGGATTTGCGGAAATGTGCGCAGAGCTGGCGCACCTTTCCGAGCAGGTATGACAAGTGGGGGTAGCTTTTCAGAAAGCGCTGAACCACCAAATTAAAGACATGGGCCAGGCATGGCACGTGCGTGAGGCTGCCGAGCTGCAGAGCCGCCACCAGGTTACGGCCGTTGTCACTCACGACCATGCCCGGTTGGAGGCTCAGTGGCGCAAGCCAGCGGTCGGTCTGCTCTGTCAGACCCTGCAGCAGTTCGTGGGCCGTGTGCCTCTTCTCTCCTAAGCTGAGTAGTTTCAGCACGGCCTGCTGACGCTTGCCCACCGCTGTGCTGCCACGCCGTGTGACACCGACTACTGGCGACGTGCTGCTGCTGACACATCTTGATTGCGAGACAGAGGTTGCGTAGGAGGAGGGTGGTTTAGTGGAGGAAGCATACACCCCCGCAGATACCACCACCGAGCTGGGGCACGCAATTCGGGGGGTGGGTAGGACGTGAGCGGTCCCAGGCTCTGACTCTGTCCCAGCCTCCACTAAATTCACCCAATGTGCCGTCAGGGAGATATAGTGGCCCTGCCCGCCTGTGCTTGTCCACGTGTCTGTTGTTAAGTGGACCTTGGCAGTAACCGCGTTGGTGAGGGCGCGTACAATGTTGCGGGAGACGTGGTCGTGCAGGGCTGGGACGGCACATCGGGAAAAGTAGTGGCGACTGGGAACCGAGTAGCGCGGGGCCGCTGCCGCCATCATGCTTTTGAAAGCCTCCGTTTCCACAAGCCTATACGGCAGCATCTGCAGGCTGATCAATTTTGCAATGTGCACGTTTAACGCTTGAGCGTGCGGGTGCGTGGCGTCGTACTTGCGCTTGCACTCAAACAGTGGCGCTAACGACGTCTGGACGCTACGCTGAGAGACATTGCTGGATGGGGCCGAGGACAGCGGAGGTGAGGGTGTGGGTGCAGGCCAGGAGACGGTACTGCCTGTGTCCTCAGAGGGGGGTTGGATCTCAGTGGCAGGTTGGGGCACAGGGGGAGAGTCAGTGGTGCAAATCGGAGGCGGTGAACGGGCATCGTCCCACCTTGTGGGGTGCTTGGCCATCATATGCCTGCACATGCTGGTGGTGGTGCCTCCCCAGCTGATCTTGGCGCGACAAAGGTTGCACACCACTGTTCGTCGGTCGTCAGGCGTCTCTGTGAAAAACTGCCACACCGTAGAGCACCTTGACCTCTGCAGGGTGGCATGGCGCGAGGGGGCGCTTTGGGAACCAGTTGGTGGATTATTCGGTCTGGCCCTGCCTCTACCCCTGGCCACCGCACTGGCTCGGCCTGTGCCCACACCCTGACTTGGGCCTCCGCGTCCTCGCCCGCGTCCACGTCCTATAGGCCTACCCCTACCCCTCAGCATGGTGTATTAGCAGTAGTGCAGAAACAGAACGCTGTAATTAAATGTGCTGCTTATTGGCCTGTGGTTGGAGGCTGACTTCGTTTACGGAACCCCAGGAAATAATTTGGCGCACGCCTGCTGTAACACTTAGCTGGCTGCGTATGAATTTGGAGAACTACTACCCCCAGCAGACACGGACCCAGAACACTGAGCACAGTGACAGGCAGGCCAAGTAGATTTTTTTCCAATATTTTTTGGAAAAGGACCACTGCGTATATTCAATCTATAATATATGTCTTCTGGCCCTGCCTACACAATTCTGTCCCTGCAGTGTGTCACGGAACTGCAGTGTTACACTGTTATTAACTGCAACAGAGCGGTGATTTCAGAGCCAGGAAATAATTTGGCGCAAGCCTGCTGTAACACTTAGCTGGCTGCGTATTTATTTGGAGAACTACTACCCCCAGCAGACACGGACCCAGAACACTGAGCACAGTGACAGGCAGGCCAAATAGATTTTTTTCCAATATTTTTTGGAAAAGGACCACTGCGTATATTCAATCTATAATATATGTCTTCTGGCCCTGCCTACACAATTCTGTCCCTGCAGTGTGTCACGGAACTGCAGTGTTGCACTGTTATTAACTGCAACAGAGCGGTGATTTCAGAGCCAGGAAATAATTTGGCGCAAGCCTGCTGTAACACTTAGCTGGCTGCGTATTTATTTGGAGAACTACTACCCCCAGCAGACACGGACCCAGAACACTGAGCACAGTGACAGGCAGGCCAAATAGATTTTTTTCCAATATTTTTTGGAAAAGGACCACTGCGTATATTCAATCTATAATATATGTCTTCTGGCCCTGCCTACACAATTCTGTCCCTGCAGTGTGTCACGGAACTGCAGTGTTGCACTGTTATTAACTGCAACAGAGCGGTGATTTCAGAGCCAGGAAATAATTTGGCGCAAGCCTGCTGTAACACTTAGCTGGCTGCGTATTTATTTGGAGAACTACTACCCCCAGCAGACACGGACCCAGAACACTGAGCACAGTGACAGGCAGGCCAAATAGATTTTTTTCCAATATTTTTTGGAAAAGGACCACTGCGTATATTCAATCTATAATATATGTCTTCTGGCCCTGGCTACACAATTCTGTCCCTGGAGTATTACTGCAGGGTGCAATGCTCTGCACGGCCGATATACCAAAAAAAAAAAAAAGTGCAACACTGCTAAAAGCAGCCTCCACACTACTGCACACGGTTAGATGTGGCCCTAAGAAGGACCGTTGGGGTTCTTGAAGCCTACAATAACTCCTAACGCTCTCCCTGCCTCCACACTTCTGTCCCTGTAGTATTACTGCAGGGCGCAATGCTCTGCACGGCCGATATACCAAAAAAAAAAAAAGTGCAACACTGCTAAAAGCAGCCTCCACACTACTGCACACGGTTAGATGTGGACCTAAGAAGGACCGTTGGGGTTCTTGAAGCCTACAATAACTCCTAACACTCTCCCTATAGCAGCTCCAACACGATACCACTGTCCCTCAGCTATGTCACAACGCATCTGAGGCGAGCCGCAGGAGGGGCCGATTTTTATACTCGGGTGACACCTGATCTCCCCAGCCACTCACTGCAGGAGGGTGGTATAGGGCTTGAACGTCACAGGGGGAAGTTGTAATGCCTTCCCTGTCTTTCAATTGGCCAGAAAAGCGCGCTAACGTCTCAGACATGAAAGTGAAAGTAACCCGAACATCGCGTGGTACTCGTTACGAGTAACGAGCATCTCGAACACGCTAATACTCGAACGAGTATCAAGCTCGGACGAGTACATTCGCTCATCTCTACTTACCACCTTTATCTCCGTGTGCATATATTTTGTGTTTATATATCATGCGAGATCTGGCAAACTTCTTATCTAGCATACATTTGAGTTGGTTCCTCAGCGAGTTGAGCTGCGGTTGGACACTAAGTAATGTGGAGAGTCTTCTCTTCTGCTCTAGAGTTGCTATCTTTGGTAGAATTAAATCAATTTCTTTTTGTTTTTTAAGTTTAGAACCTATCGCTATCAATAGGCCTCTCACATAGGCTTTATGTGTTTCCCATATAATGGGAAAGTTAGTGTTGTCCTTAGAGTTAATTTAAAAGAATTCTGTTAGGCCTTTTGTTATTTCCTGACGGGTCTCTTCTCTCCTTAGAACAGACTCATTGAGACACGATCTCCATTTGCCTAAATTGTTTGGTAGGATATTTAACCGGATATGCACTGGAGCATGGTCCGAAATGGTGATATTGTCAATTTGTGTTTGTATCACTGAGCTAAGTAATTTTGTAGGAATGAAGAAATAGTCTAATCTTTGATGTGAGGAGTGGACTTGTGAGTAAAAGGTATAGTCCTTCTTTGTTGGATTTTTGTAACGCCAGGAGTCAATTAGGTTCAACTCTTGAAGAGCTATCTGTATCCTTTTTAGAGCTCTCTGCGAGACCTGGGACCTGCCCCATGAGGAATCTAGCAGCGGGTTTAGGGTGACATTGAAATCTCCTCCTAGTACTATATGTACTACAGCGAAGGATTTCAGTCTATTAATCGTGTCAATCAGCCATTTAGTTTGATGTGTGTTTGGGGCGTAGATATTTGCTAGTGTGTAATGTACACCATGGATTGTGCCTCTAATAAAGATTAACCGGCCCTCTGAGTCAGTATGTAGTTGTTCAAAGCAGAAAGGGAAGCTCTTGTGTATGGCAATGGATACTCCTTTAGAGGATGACTTATGATTACAGCTGTGATACCATTGTGAGAAGTAATTTCTTGGCAGATTAGGAATTTTATTATTTTTAAAGTGTGTTTCCTGGAAGAATGCCACTTTGGTGTTGGACTTTCTCATTAACCAGAACACGTGATGACGTTTGTTAGGTGAATTTAAACCTTTTGGATTAGGGGAAGAGAGGGTTGTTTTCTCTATTTGGGAAGTTGCATGCTTTTGTCGGGGGGTCATTTTACTCAGGAGAGAAACAGTAAAATGCGACAGAGGAGGGGTTGAGGGTGTGTGTCAAGTTTTAGGGAGAAACGAGTGAGATGAAACTGATAATTAAGACAAATTAAATCAGTGGCCAGTCCGCTGGACCAAGGAGAATATCTTGGTCAACTTTAGTTACTAAAGACTGGTTGTATAACTTTGTGGAGAACAGAAAACACCTTGGTGCCATCACCAAAGGGTGCGTTATTGACGTGGCACCTTTCCTAACAGTGAATTAGCAAGTTAAAGTTAAGAGATTTCATGTTCCTGTGGTGTAAAGTGGGGCCTCACCTGAGCACAATGATCGCTCACCCGGTAGGAGGCCAGCCGCCCCCTCGCGAGGTGCCTCACTTTCGAGGAATACGATTCCTCCTGAGGAGGGCACGGTCTGTCATTCAGAGAGTCCGCTCGTTTTGACCTGGGGAGAATGGGAAGGAATGAGGGAGAGAGAGAGGGGGAAACAAACATATCATCCCACATCACGTCTCATAGTTGGGGGACGCGGAGATCATTGCGGGGTGTCCCCCAGGCCCTCCCCCCATCACCGCCCGCCGCCCAAGTTCAGTGTTTCACAAACGTTGCTCTCCTTGGTGACCGTGTTAACTTTTTCTTTTTTGTGGAAATTTTTTTAATTTATTCTTTGTTTATTGAATTGAAGCAAAGTATGAACAACAATCATGAAGTTACAGGTGTTGAGAACTGCATACAATCTTAGTTGAACAGCATCCAAAAAAAACAGTTTTTCCTTTTTTGTTTTAACAAGAAAAATAATAAAATAAGGGGTGTGTGTGGGGGAAGGGGTTGTAAGGTGATGAAGAAGGGGGAGGGATAGGAGTGAGTACCTCTTGCGTCTCTGGCGGTATTAATTTTATGGGGAAAGGTATGAGACATGTCAGTGATTAGCTTACATCCTAATCAGCTATGTCTAAATTATGTATTAGGCGTTTCTAAGTGTTTCAGCTGTGTCACAGAGTTAGTTTTTATTGCCTTGTGGTCGTATGGATAGTAACTGAATTATTTCCAGTCCAGGGACCCCAGGTTTTCTCAAATTGTTTATGTGTTCTATTTGCCCAGCTCGACAACTCCTCAAATCTGCGGATTTCATTGACCTTTGTCTGCCACTGAGAGAAAATGGGAGCTTGGGGTTGGAGCCAGTGTAAAGGAATAAGAGTTTTTGCTGCGGCTAGTAAGTGCGTGATCAAGTTGGTTTTGGAGGGTCTGAAATTTGCTGATGGTTTAGCAAGGAAAATATGTTCCGGGAGGAGGCTGAAATCACTGTTAGTTATGTCTCGTATTTTAGATTCAACCTGATCCCAGAAGGGTTTTATTCGTGGGCAGGACCACCAGATGTGCACCAGAGAGCCGATGTGTTCGCTACACCGCCAGCATGTATTAGAATTAGAGAGCTTGTAGGCAAAGAGCCATTCTGGAGTTTTGTACCAGCGTGTTAGAAGCTTATAATGGTTTTCTTGCAATCTAATGCACCTGGAGTGCCCGTGGGCATTTTCTAAGATAGATTTTACCTCCTTGTCCGACAAGTTTATCTTGAGCTCCGCTTCCCAGGATCTAATAAATGTGGGTCTGGTAATGTCTTGCTGGTCAATGAATTTCTTTTTGAGAGTTGAGAGTTTCCTGTTGTGGGTATGTCTGGCTGCGGCAGCTCGCTCAAATTCCGTTAGCGAGCGAGAGGATGTAAATGTTCTATTGAACTTATCGAGGGTTTTTGATAAATGTAAGGTTTGAAGGTGATCGAGTGGAGGGTGCGGGACCATTGTTAGTAGCTTTTCGATGAGCTGTGTGTCTTTGGATATACGGTGAAACCATAGATCATTTATGGTAAGTTTGTCCAGGAGGGACCATAGTTGTTCTGTATGTTTGTCTAGTTTTATATTTAATAGTTCCGGAATAAGGGTCAAGGGTGCTATGGGGGAGGGGGGAGGAGCCAGTTCTCCTTGTAGGGAGTCCCATGCCTCGCAGGCGCCGCTTATAAGTGGGTCGTTTGAAGCTTTTTTGTAAATTCTACCTGAGGGGCACCATAGGTCCCTTAGGAAGGTTGTCCCGTAAGAAGCATGCGCTAGAGAGCTTACGACTGAGTTTTTAGAGGGATTAACTAGTTCGAGCCATCTGTTGAGTTGTATGGCTTTATAGTATTGTTCTATATCTGGGAGGTTTATACCCCCCCTCTCCCTTCTCTGCGTTAGCAATTTGTGTGATAAGCGAGGGCGTCTGTTGTTCCAGAGGAATTTGGAGAAATTTGATTTGATGCATTTGAAGAATGAGTTTGGTAAGCGGATTGGTATCATTTGAAGTTTATACAGAATTTTCGGTACAATATACGTTTGAATCAGGTTTTTCCTGCCGAACCAAGTTAGAAATGGCAAGTTATATGTTTTTAGTAGCGTTATTACCTCTTCCAAGAGAGGGGCAAAGTTTTTGTTGTACAGATTCTCCAGGTTTTTTGTGATTTGTATCCCTAGATAGTCAATGTGAGTTTTAGCCCAGCTAAAGGGTGAGGATGCCTGGAGAGATTTTACAGTTGGCGAAGGGAGTGTAATATTTAATACGGTGGATTTAGCGGCGTTTATTTTAAAATTTGAAGCTGTACCGTACATTTGTAATATTTTGTTAATTTTATTCAGGCTCTTTTCAGGGTTGGTTAGGATAAATAGTATGTCGTCTGCGAAAGCTAGGGTTTTTATTTGATGTTGGTTTAGTTTTAGTCCTTGTACTTCATTACTTTGTCTCACCATCTGTAGTAAGATTTCTATTGAGAGAATGAAAAGGGTAGGGGATAGGGGGCAGCCTTGCCTTGTTCCATTCGAGATAGAAAAGGGTAGGGAGAATGTGTCGTTGACTTTTATTTTCGCGTGCGGGTTCGAGTATAATGAGAAAATGGCTTGAGTGAGGGCGGGTGGGAAATTAAATTTATCTAGTACAGCTCGCATAAAGGTCCAATTTACTCTATCAAATGCTTTTTCAGCATCAATACCTAGTAGAGCTAGGGGTATTTTTTTGTTCTTAGCGTATCTTATTATGTGTAGAAGGCGTGCGGAGTTGTCTTTCCCCTCTCGACCCGTTACAAACCCGGATTGTTCTTCATTAATTAGTCTCGGTATTACTTTATTAATTCTTCTGGAGATTAATTTGGCCCATATTTTGACGTCTAAATTTAGGAGCGAGATGGGTCGGTAGCTACTGCATAAAAGGGGATCTTTACCTTCTATATGTATAAGAGTGACGTAGGCTTCTTGGGCTTGTTTTGGAAGTTGTGCTCCCTCTAGTAGAGCGTTGAAAGAGGAGACTAATTGGGGTAGTATAATTCCTTGATATTTTTTGTAATAAGCCAGCGGGAGGCCGTCAGGCCCGGGACTTTTATGTTGTGAGAAGCTATTTAGGACAGTTGTGAGTTCTTCTAGGGTTACTGGTTTTGTTAAATCAGAAGCCTCTTCCTCTTTCAGGTTTGGGAGAGCTAAAGGGGCAAGAAGATCTTCAATTTTTTTTCTTTTTGTCCTCTATTTCCGTGTTGTCTGGTTTGTTTAAATTATATAGGTCTGTATAGAACTCCCGGAAAGCCTGGGCTATTTTTGTGGGGCTGTGATGCAAGTTTCCTGCTCCGTCTGCAATGGTGGGAATATATGTTTTACTCCTAGCTTTCTTAATAAATGAGGTCATGAGTCTACCTCCCTTGTTGCCGTGTGCGTACAGCTGGTGTTTAAAATAAAGTAGGGATTTTGCGAATTTATTATTTAAAATGTCTTTAAGTTTTTCTCTGAGTTCTGTTAGTTTAGGTTGGGCTTCTTGGGCTTTTTTTTGTTTTGCTATCTGTTCTAGCGTGGAAATCTGTAGGAGTATGTCGTCGATCTCCTTCTGATTGCGCTTTTTCTGAGTTGCTCCTAGGGCTATGAATACGCCTCTGATCACCGCTTTGTGAGTTTCCCATACCAACGGTTGCTTATCTAGGGTTTGAATGTTCTCCTTAAAGAAGAGGTTTAAGTTTTTAGCTATTTTATCCACTATTTCCTGGTTCTTCAATAGAGATTCATTCAGTCTCCAAGACCAATTTTTGCGTACTGAACTCGGTTTGGCAAGGGAAACTGTTACAGGGGCGTGGTCAGAGATTGTTATGTTTCCTATATTCGGATTTTTTATTTGGTGTATTGAGGAAGAAGAGATGAAAATATAATCAATTCTTTGATGTGATTTGTGTACTTGAGAGTAGAATGAATAGTCTTTGACTGTTGGATTGAGGGCTCTCCAAACGTCTATGACTTGAAGGTTTTGGAGTGTGCTAATTAGTTTTTTCCTCGCTTTCTGAGGTATCTGGGATTTTCCTGAAGATGAATCTAGGAGGGGATTGATAGTTATTGAGATCGTCTCCTATTATTATCTTGCCTTCTGCAAATAATTTGAGTTTGTTTAAAGCTTCCAGCAGCCATGTGATCTGGTTTTGATTAGGGGTATAGAGGTTTACCAAAGTATATGTTTCGGAGTGTATTTTGCCCTTTAGGAAGAGCGTTCTCCCTTCTGTGTCCGTGAGTTTTTTCTCGAGAGTGAACGGTACAGAGGAGTGTAGCGCTATAGCCACTCCTTTGGAAGCACTTGAGGGGTGGTTGCTAAAGTGCCATTTATCAAATTGCTTTTTGGGGAGTTTTGGGATGTTTTTGCCCTTGATGTGAGTCTCCTGTAAGAAGACTATTGATGATTTTAGTTTTTTTAAGAAGCCACATTATTCTGCTTCTCTTTTGGGGTGAATTCATACCCTTTACGTTTAGGGTGGTGATTGTGAATTCTTCCGCCATTAAGGGTCGAGGTGTAAGTCTGTGTGTTGATGTTAAGTTCGTCAGAGGTAATCAGACGTACTATTTGGGGGTTGGGTACGGGTTTCGGGTTTGGCAGTAGGGGTGGGGGGGGTAGGGGAGATATGCAAATAAGAAGAAGATCTATGAGAGTGTTCCCGGAGGAGTCCGGGAGTGGATAATAACTCTTCTCAAATCGACAAAAAGGGTCGTAGATTTGAGTGTGTAATGTGTTGTAGGTAGAAAGTGCCCTACTTAATGCAGAGAAGTATTAATTAACAACTTGTAATTTTTCTTAACATATTAAATTCTTGTGTAACTATGTCTGTGCACAGAAGTACCGTGTCCAACATTGATATATAACCAACTAACGTAATAGGCGCGCGTGGCCACCCCCGGGGCCCACCAAGGCAGTCGGGGGGGGGGGGGGAGGCCAGACGCACCCCGGCAACATGTACATCACACCAGCAAGCCAACTCGCTGAGCGGCCACCGGAGGGACCATAGTGGGGTCAGGGCCGCCACGGGAGGCGTAAAGCCCCGAAGCCGGCCTGGGCCGCGGTCCGTCTCGGTAAGCCAAACAGAGAGTGTCACATTTCTGAAACTTGATGTTAACCGCACTAACATATTACCGCGTAGTCTTGTGTTGTTTAGTCTCTATACGAGTGTTACAAAGACAGAGTAGTTAAACAGGTAATGGTGTATGGCGGTACTTATCGACTGTAGATCGAGTCCCTTATTTCAGCTGTGTCTTCACTCCAAGGCGAATTTGGTCTCTCTGCAGAAGTGATTCGGACGGGTCCTCTGCTGGGTGAGGAGGAAATGGGGGTAAAGAGAGAAAAAGAGAATTGGAGAGGTAGAAAAAGATCAAAGTTAGTTTGAGCCGTTTGTACGTTAGCAGGTGGTAACTGCGTTGGCAGTCGGGTTGAGACCGGTCAGGGTGTCTCATTTTTTACTTCAGCTCTTTCACCGCGTGGTCTCCTACCCATCTTGCGGTGTGGGGGTCTCAGAGAGCCGTGATTGTTGGAAGTCGAGTCTGGCCCTGGATCTCCTGTTTTTAGGGGATTTGGAGCGCGAGACTTCTTTCCATGGGGTCTGTTTCTCTGGTTTCCTGGCACCCTCCCTCTCCCCCAGAGGCATCCATGAGGGGATCTGTATTGGCGCAATTCCCAAGACACTCCAAGCTTTCTCCAAGTCTGCTGGTGTGTGTAAGGCGATACGTTTACCATCTTTTTGAATCGCCAGACCGAAAGGGAAAAGCCATGAATATTGCAAGTTCTTGGCTCTAAGTGCCTCGAGGAGGGGTTTTAATTGCCTTCTCTTTGCGAGGGTGGAGGGCGCCAGGTCTTGGTATAGTTGGATGTTGGCGTCTTGATATTTTATTTGATTTCTGTCTCTAGAGGCTGTTAATATTGCTTGCGTGTCGTTGAAGGAGAGAAGACCGCAAATTATGTCTCTCGGTGGATCTCCGGTTCTTGGTTTGGGTCTGAGGGCTCTGTGAATTCTTTCGATAATAACTTGACTGGCTCGCTCTTCGCCTAAAAGATCGGTAAATATAGTTGTGGCCCTATTTCTCAAGGATTCAGGTGGGATAGACTCTAGAAGGCCTTTAAGTCTGATGTTTTGTCTGCGACTTCTATTTTCTTGGTCCTCAATTAGGACTAGGGCTCTGTCGATCTGATCTCTTTGTGTATCTACTTGGTCTGTCAGATCGTTTGTTTGTGCGATGAGGTCGGTGCACGTATTCTCCAAATCCTCAACTCTGTTACCTATTTGGTGAATTTCTGTTTTTATTTCTGTCAGTTCTTTCAGGATAGGGTGTAGCGCTTGTGCTAGTGCTTTTTTAAGAAAGTTCTTGGTTATACTCGATCTATGTGCACTGCTTAATTCTGTATCATTTTCACTGTCTATGTCAGATGCTGATATGTTATCGTCTTCTGCTGCTGGCGGGGGGTTTTTCTTGGCGGATCCCGCAGGGGAGTGGGCGCTACGTTTTTTTAAATAACGTTGCAGGTCAGGTTGGCTTTTAGAGTTCATCTGCTGTCCTGGTGTAGAAATTGCTTTTTCTTTTGCTGTCTTTACTATTTTGTAAATAGTTAAGAGCTAAGACTCCTGCGTAGGGCACTATTATCGGTGTGAGTTTTAGAACATGGGTGATCTGCGATCTTCCCTTTTTTTTTTTTTTTGATAGGGAGGAAAAGGACTTGAGTCACACTGTTGTTCCTTTGGAAGATGAGGAAAATACAGTGGGGGTAGATGGGTTTTAATAATAGGGGACGTGGGTCACCACTGCAGGTTAGGAGAGTCTGTGCAGGTCAGCGCTGCCTATGAGAAGCACTGTGTGTGTTGTACAATGTGCTCTCTAGTTATGACTGTCGGCAGGGTGTTTATCCCAGTTCTGTGCTGAGAGCCTGCTGTGCTTAGGGGTGAGCACTTTCTCCTCCTAGGGAAGGCACCGGCCTCCTTTGCCGAAACGGAGAGGTGAGTAGGGGCTCCTGTCACTTTGGGAGTTTGTGAACGTCAGCCCTGCGTGTTCCTAAGTCGTTTGTAAGTGCCGGCTTACCGTTCCGTTCCCGAGCCCGCCGCCGTCTCGGAGCCCTCCGGACCTTTTGTTTATCTTCTCCGGCTCTACCGATGTGTGTGGCAGAGTAGAGAGGCTTTCTTTGTTAAGCGGTGCGCCCCGGTTACCTCCGCTCGGCAGCGTACGACCCGCGGTCTCTTGCGGCCGGAAATTTAGTCCCTGGCTCAGGCCTGTCAGCTAGGCCTCAGCTGCCGCGGCTCTTTTAAACTTCTGAAGGGCCCCCGCTTCGGTCCCGCTGCTCTCACCGTCTCCTGGAGGTCTTCTTCTAAATTGAGGAGCCTTCAGTAAGTGGAGAGGGTGTCAGAAAACCCTATTTTTAGGGATTCTCCAGCGAGCTCTTTCTCTGTGCGACTTCTCGCTCTGGTGGTTAGGCCACGCCCCGTGACCGTGTTAACTTGACAGGAACATCTCATAGTGTCTATGTAGAGGATTTTGCTGAATGCCTTTTACCCTTAGGTGATTTAAATTTGGAGAATGTTTTCCAGGAGTCTCCTTCTGGCAATGAGGGAATGGCCAGATCATATTGCGTGGGCATCCATGATGGTATCTCAATGGGCTTGATGTTCAATTGTTGCCACACTGTGTCCAGATCTTCTAGGGCTCTGACTGTAATCCTGCGGCCATTTTTGTTTATGACTAGGCCAAATGGAAATAGCCACGAGTATTGGATGTCCTTTGCTCTCAGGGCCTCCAATAGTGGTTTTAGGATTCGTCGTTTTGCCAAAGTTGAATGTGCAATATCTTGGAACAAGAGTATTGGGGATTTATTATATTTTAATGATTGTTGCGATCTGGCAGCATTTAGTATTGCATTTGTGTCAGTGAATGAGAGCAGACCCCAAATTACATCTCTTGGTGGGTCCTCTGCTTTTGGTTTGGGTCTGATTGCTCTGTGTATTCGCTCTATCTGAATACTTGCCTCTCTCTCCTCTCCCAGCAGTTTAGTAAATAATTCTCCTGCGACTTTTCTGAGAGATTCTGGTGCCGTGGACTCCGGGAGACCTCTAATTAGCACATTGCAGCGACGGCTTCTGTTTTCTTGGTCCTCTATGAGTGTAAGGGCACGGTCTAAGTACGAGCGATGAACTTCTACCACTTGTGAGGTGGCTTTCGCTTGTTTAATAATTGCTGAGCATGACCCCTCAAGCTCTTCTACTCTGTGGCCTATATGCTGAAGTTCGGATTTTATGTCCGCTAGTTCAGTCATTATTGGCTGGGTAACTTTGACTAGAGCTTTCTGCAAAAAAGATTTAGAGATTTGCGTCCCCATTTCGTTCTCCTCTTCGTCGACCTCACTATTAGAGATGAGCGAGCACCAAAATGCTCGGGTGCTCGTTACTCGGGACTAAATTTTCGCAATGCTCGAGGGTTCGTTTCGAATAACGAACCCCATTGAAGTCAATGGGCGACCCGAGCATTTTTGTATTTCGCCGATGCTCGCTAAGGTTTCCATATGTGAAAATCTGGTCAATTCAAGAAAGTGATGGGAACGACACAGCAACAGATAGGGCAGGCGAGGGGCTACATGTTGGGCTGCATCTCAAGTTCCCAGGTCCCACTATTAAGCCACAATACCGGCAAGAGTGGGCCCACCCCCCTCCCAACAACTTTTACTTCTGAAAAGCCCTCATTAGCATGGCATACCTTAGCTAAGCACCACACTACCTACAACAAAGCACAATCACTGCCTGCATGACACTCTGCTGCCACTTCTCCTGGGTTACATGCTGCCCAATCCCCCTCCCCCCTGCACGACGCAGTGTCCATAGCGCACACCAAACTGTCCCTGCGCAGCCTTCAGCTGCCCTCATGCCACGCCACCCTCATGTCTATTTATAAGTGCGTCTGCCATGAGGAGGAACTGCAGGCACACACTGCAGAGGGTTGGCACGGCTAGGCAGCGACCCTCTTTAAAAGTGGTGGGGCGATAGCCCACAATGCTGTACAGAAGCAATGAGAAATATAATCCTGTGCCACCGCCATCAGGAGCTGCACACGTGGGCATAGCAATGGTGAACCTATGTGCCACACACTATTAATTCTGTCAAGGTGTCTGCATGCCCCAGTCAGACTGGTAATATGTACCTTAACAGTAACCGCGTTGGTGGTAATGTGGTGGTGACTGCGGACCTAGTAGCGCGGTTTTATTTTGTTGGTTTTCGGAATGTGGCCAGGATTAAGTGGGCCGTGGCGGGGGATGTTTTTGAGGCACTACGTGTCCTCTCCACGTGTCCGTGGTTATATGCACCTTAACAGTAACCGCGTTGGTGGTAATGTGGTGGTGACTGCGGACCTAGTAGCGCGGTTTTATTTTGTTGGTTTTCGGAATGTGGCCAGGATTAAGTGGGCCGTGGCGGGGGATGTTTTTGAGGCACTACGTGTCCTCTCCACGTGTCCGTGGTTATATGCACCTTAACAGTAACCGCGTTGGTGGTAATGTGGTGGTGACTGCGGACCTAGTAGCGCGGTTTTATTTTGTTGGTTTTCGGAATGTGGCCAGGATTAAGTGGGCCATGGCGGGGGGATGGTGGGGGGGCTCTCTTGTTGTGTCGGTAAAGGTGAAATTCTTGGACTGCCACCAGACGAACCAATGCAAAGGCATTTGCCAAGAATGTTTTCATTGTTGGAGGAGGAGGGGGATGTTTTTGAGGCACTATGTGTCCTCTCCACGTGTCCGTGGTTATATGCACCTTAACAGTAACCACGTTGGTGGTAATGTGGTGGTGACTGCGGACCTAGTAGCGCGGTTTTATTTTGTTGGTTTTCGGAATGTGGCCAGGATTAAGTGGGCCGTGGCGGGGGATGTTTTTGAGGCACTACGTGTCCTCTCCACGTGTCCTCTCCACGTGTCCGTGGTTATATGCATCTTAACAGTAACCGCGTTGGTGGGAAATGGCCTCGCCGCCATCATGTCTTTGGGAAGCCTCTGTTTCCACACCCCAGAGACATACCATTAGCAGCGGTATAGGCAGAGCCCATAATTCGTAACATTTCAGCCGTAGCATTAGGACAGGCCCCACTAACATATCACTAGCAGCATTATAGGGGGAGCACAGTATTAGTTCCATTTCAGTAATAGTAGCACTCAAGACAGGCCCCAGTAACAATTCCGAAGCAGCAGTATAGTGGAAGCGCAGTCTTCGTTCCATTTCAGTAATAATAGCACTCAAGACAGGCACCAGTAACAATTCCGAAGCAGCAGTATAGTGGGAGCGCAGTCTTCAGTAGCACTCAAGACAAGCCCCAGTAACAATTCCGAAGCAGCAGTATAGTGGGAGCGCAGTCTTCGTTCCATTTCAGTAATAGTAGCACTCAAGACAGGCCCCAGTAACAATTCCGAAGCAGCAGTATAGGAGGAGCATAGTCTAAGTTCCATTTCAGTAATAGTAGCAGCCTACACAGGCCCCAGGAACAATTCCGAAGCAGCAGTATAGTGGGAGCGCAGTCTTAGTTCCATTTCAGTAGCTGCAGTATAGCCAAGGCCCAAGTTACATTTATGTAGCTAAAGTGTAGGCCAACCCCACACACCTTTCTGTACCATGAGTGCAGGCGAAGAACATAGAAATTGCTATGATTACACTGTAGGTGAGGGCCCAAAAAAATTGGTGTACCAACAGTACTAATGTACCTCAGTAAAAATTGGCCATGCCCAACCAAGATGGCAGGTGAAACCCATTAATCGCTTTGGTTAATGTGGCTTAAGTGGTAACTAGGCCTGGAGGCAGCCCAGTTTAACGAAAAATTGTTTCAAGTTAAAGTTCCAACGCTTTTAAGAGCATTGAAACGTATAAAAAAATTTTAGAAAAATTATATGAGTGAGCCTTGTGGCCCTAAAAAAAATTGCCCGTTCAGCGTGATTACGTGAGGTTTCAGGAGGAGGAGCAGGAGGAGGAGGAGGAATATTATACACAGATTGATGAAGCAGAAATGTCCCCGTTTTGGATGGTGAGAGAGAACGATGCTTCCATCCGCGGGTGCAGCCTACGTATTGCTTAGGTATCGCTGCTGTCCGCTGGTGGAGAAGAGAAGTCTGGGGAAATCCAGGCTTTGTTCATCTTGATGAGTGTTAGCCTGTCGGCACTGTCGGTTGACAGGCGGGTACGCTTATCTGTGATGATTCCCCCAGCTGCACTAAACACCCTCTCCGACAAGACGCTAGCCGCAGGACAAGCAAGCACCTCCAGGGCATACAGCGCTAGTTCAGGCCACGTGTCCAGCTTCGACACCCAGTAGTTGTAGGTGGCAGAGGCGTCACGGAGGACGGTCGTGCGATCGGCTACGTACTCCCTGACCATCCTTTTACAGTGCTCCCGCCGACTCAGCCTTGACTGGGGAGCGGTGACACAGTCTTGGTGGGGAGCCATAAAGCTGTCCAGGCCCTTAAAGACTGTTGCACTGCCTGGGCTGTACATGCTGCTCGATCTCCGCACCTCCCCTGCTACCTGGCCCTCGGAACTGCGCCTTCTGCCACTAGCGCTGGCGGATGGGAATTTTACCATCAGCTTGTCCGCCAGGGTCCTGTGGTATAGCAACACTCTCGAACCCCTTTCCTCTTCGGGAATGAGACTGGGAAGGTTCTCCTTATAGCGTGGGTCGAGCAGTGTGTACACCCAGTAATCCATAGTGGCCAGAATGCGTGTAACGCGAGGGTCACGAGAAAGGCATCCTAACATGAAGTCAGCCATGTGTGCCAGGGTACCTGTACGCAACACATGGCTGTCTTCACTAGGAAGATCACTTTCAGGATCCTCCTCCTCCTCCTCCTCAGGCCATACACGCTGAAAGGATGACAGGCAAGCAGCAGGGGCACCGTCAGCAGTGGGCCAAGCTGTCTCTTCCCCCTCCTCCTCATCCTCCTCATGCTCCTCCTCCTCCTCCTGAATGCGCTGAGATAAAGACAGGAGGGTGCTCTGACTATCCAGCGACATACTGTCTTCCCCCGCCTCCATTTCCGAGCGCAAAGCATCTGCCTTTATGCTTTGCAGGGAACTTCTCAAGATGCATAGCAGAGGAATGGTGACGCTAATGATTGCAGCATCGCCGCTCACCACCTGGGTAGACTGCTCAAAGTTTCCAAGGACCTGGCAGATGTCTGCCAACCAGGCCCACTCTTCAGAAAATAATTCAGGAAGCTGACTCCCACTGCGCCGCCCATGTTGGAGTTGGTATTCCACTATAGCTCTACGCTGCTCATAGAGCCTGGCCAACATGTGGAGCGTAGAGTTCCACCGTGTGGGCACATCGCACAGCAGTCGGTGCACTGGCAGATTAAAGCGATGTTGCAGGGTGCGCAGGGTGGCAGCGTCCGTGTGGGACTTGCGGAAATGTGCGCAGAGACGGCGCACCTTTACGAGCAGGTCTGACAAGCGTGGGTAGCTTTTCAGAAAGCGCTGAACCACCAAATTAAAGATGTGGGCCAGGCATGGCACGTGTGTGAGGCTGCCGAGCTGCAGAGCCGCCACCAGGTTACGGCCGTTGTCACACACGACCATGCCCGGTTGGAGGCTCAGCGGCGCAAGCCAGCGGTCGGTCTGCTCTGTCAGACCCTGCAGCAGTTCGTGGGCCGTGTGCCTCTTATCTCCTAAGCTGATTAGTTTCAGCACGGCCTGCTGACGCTTGCCCACCGCTGTGCTGCCACGCCGCGCGACACCGACTGCTGGCGACGTGCTGCTACTGCTGACACATCTTGATTGCGAGACAGAGGTTGCGGAGGAGGAGGAGGAGGGTGCTTTAGTGGAGGAAGCATACACCGCCGCAGATACCAGCACCGAGCTGGGGCCCGCAATTCTGGGGGTGGGTAGGACGTGAGCGGTCCCAGGCTCTGACTCTGTCCCAGCCTCCACTAAATTCACCCAATGTGCCGTCAGGGAGATGTAGTGGCCCTGGCCGCCTGTGCTTGTCCACGTGTCCATTGTTAAGTGGACCTTGGCAGTAACCGCGTTGGTGAGGGCGCGTACAATGTTGCGGGAGACGTGGTCGTGCAGGGCTGGGACGGCACATCGGGAAAAGTAGTGGCGACTGGGAACTGAGTAGCGCGGGGCCGCCGCCTCCATTATACTTTTGAAGGACTCCGTTTCCACAACCCTATACGGCAGCATCTCAAGGCTGATAAATTTGGCTATGTGGACGGTTAACGCTTGAGCGTGCGGGTGCGTGGCGTCGTACTTGCGCTTGCGCTCCAACAGTTGCGCTAGCGACGGCTGGACGGTGCGCTGACAGACACTGGTGGATAGGGCCGAGTGCAGCGGAGGTGAGGGTGTGGGTGCAGGCCATGAGACGGTAGTGCCTGTGTCCTGAGAGGGGGGTTGTATCTCAGTGGCAGGTTGGGGCACAGGGGGAGAGGCAGCGGTGCAAACCGGAGGCGGTGAACGGCCTTCGTCCCACCTTGTGGGGTGCTTGGCCATCATATGTCTGCGCATGCTGGTGGTGGTGAGGCTGTTGGTGTTGGCTCCCCGGCTGATCTTGGCGCGACAAAGGTTGCACACCACTGTTCGTCGGTCGTCAGGCGTCTCTGTGAAAAACTGCCAGACCTTAGAGCACCTTGGCCTCTGCAGGGTGGCATGGCGCGAGGGTGCGCTTTGGGAAACAGTTGGTGGATTATTCGGTCTGGCCCTGCCTCTACCCCTGGCCACCGCACTGCCTCTTGCAACCTGCCCTGCTGCTGCCCTTGCCTCCCCCTCTGAAGACCTGTCCTGAGTAGGCGTTGCAAACCAGGTGGGGTCAGTCACCTCATCGTCCTGCTGCTCTTCCTCCGAATCCTCTGTGCGCTCCTCCCTCGGACTTACTGCCCTCACTACTAGCTGACTGCAAGACAACTGTGTCTCATCGTCATCGTCCTCCTCACCCACAGAAAGGTCTTGAGACAGTTGGCGGAAGTCCCCAGCCTCATCCCCCGCACCCCGGGAACTTTGCAATGGTTGTGCATCAGTGACGATAAACTCCTCTGGTGGGAGAGGAACCACTGCTGCCCAATCTGAGCAGGGGCCCGAGAACAGTTCCTGGGAGTCTTCCCGCTGCTGATCATGTGTCATTGGAGTGGAGTGAGGAGGCTGGGAGGAAGGAGGAGCAGCAGACAAAGGATTCGGATTTGCAGCAGTGGACGGCGCAGAACTGTGGGTGGACGATAGGTTGCTCGAAGCACTTTCTGCCATCGACGACAGGACCTGCTCACACTGCTCATTTTCTAATAAAGGTCTCCCGCGTGGACCCATGAATTGTGCGATGAATGTCGGGATGCCAGAAACGTGCCTCTCTCCTAATCGCGCAGCAGTCGGCTGCGATACACCTGGATCAGGAGCTCGGCCTGTGCCCACACCCTGACTTGGGCCTCCGCGTCCTCGGCCGCGTCCACGTCCTCTAGGCCTACCCCTACCCCTCAGCATGCTGTATTACCAGTGATTTGATTTCCCAGGCAGGAAAGAAATTGGCGCAAGCCTGCAGGCCAAATATACTTTTTTCCCTTTTTTTTAAAAGGAAAGGCCCACTGCGTCTATTCAATGAATAATAAGTTTAATAACTGTGTTGTGCCCCTGCAAATGTGTCACAGAACTTTAGTGTTGCAGAGTTATTAACTAGAGCAGAGCAAGGAATTTCACAGGCAGGAAAGAAAGTGGCGCAAGCCTGCTGTAAAACGTAGCTGGCTGCGTCTGATTTTTTTACGTTCTCCGCGCAGCACACACGTACCCAGAGCCCTGAGGAGTGTCAGAGGCAGGCCAAATATACTTTTTTCCCTTTTTTTTTAAAGGAAAGGCCCACTGCGTCTATTCAATGAATAATAACTGTGTTGTGGCCCTGCCTACACAATTCTGTCCCTGTAGTATCAATGCAGGGTGCAATGCTCTGCAAAGCCGATTTTGAGAAAAAAAAAAAAATGCAACACTGCTAACAGCAGCCTGCACAGTACTCCACACGGTTAAATGTGGCCCTAGAAAGGACCGTTGGGGTTCTTGAAGACTACACTCACTCCTAACACTTTCCCTGCCTAACCACCACTTCTGTCCCTAATGCAGGGTGCAATGCTCTGCACAGCCGATTTTGAGAAGAAAAAAAAATATATCCACTGCTAACAGCAGCCTGCACACAGGTAGATGTGGCCCTAAGAAGGACCGTTGGGGTTCTTGAAGCCTACACTCACTACAAACACTCTCCCTACAGCAACTCCAATACAACTGGACTTTCCCTCAGCTAACTCACAAGGCATCTGTGGCGAGCCGCGGGAGGGGCCGATTTTTATACTCGGGTGACATCTGATCTCCCCAGCCACTCACAGCAGGGGGGTGGTATAGGGCTGGAACAACACAGGAGGAAGTTGTAATGCCTTCCCTGTCTTTCAATTGGCCAGAAAAGCGCGCTAACGTCTCAGAGATGAAAGTGAAAGTAACCCGAACACCGCGTGGTGCTCGTTACGAGTAACGAGCATCCCGAACACGCTAATATTCGCCCGAGCATCAAGCTCGGACGAGTACGTTCGCTCATCTCTACTCACTATCCAATTCGGAATCTTGGGGGACTTGCTCTGTCATAGATTGCGCCGATTGTGATCTTGGTATAGTGCCTGGTGACTGCGAACTTTTTGTTTTTGAGGAATTTCTGCATATCTACTTGGTTTTTTACTCTCCTCGGGGTGTCCGGGGGGTCACTGCTGCGTTCTCTGCCGCCCTTTACCATCTCTCTACTCCGCAAGGTGCTAAATATATTTATCTGTTCCTCAGATTAGACTTGCTGTATTAATTTTCAATCCTCTCCTAGGCAACAAGGTGCTGCTCTCCACTTAATCTTCTTTATTTTTTCATGGACTACACCAGATTACTACTGAAAAATAGTGTAAGTGGAAAAAAATTGAAGCGAAGGCGGACCCCCTGCAGGAGGGTCCTCAGAAAAATTATTGTGGTTTAGAGCTCTAGAAAAGAGTTCCAAGAAAAATTAGAGCTGTGCTCCTGAATTCCCAAATACTTGAATGTATGACTTGAGCAGAGGAGGCTGCAGAGTATTTTTGTGGTGTCTTTTTCTTTTTGAGAGTGACAGGGAGATGGGCTCAAGCAGCAGGGTTGAAGAGAGCAGGAATGCGAGGGGGGGGGGGAGAAGAGGGGGAGTGGGAGCGTGTAATGGAGTCTCAGAACTGTCTTTCTGCTTAAATCATCCAGCAGATCAAGCTGGCTAAGAGTGACTTTTGCACTGACCTTCTTCCAAAATGTCACTCACTCCCGTTCAGCCGCTTTCTTGTTTCAGCACTGCTGTTGCAGGCGGCTATCCTGTGGCGTCGGAGGTTTGCAATCCCGCTCTCCCCACAGCTCCAGATCAGGATCTACGTGGGGGAGCTGCGCTGACTCCGTGAGTGCTTTTTTTGTTATTTTCACGGCCCTCCGAGCTCGGCCGCGCCACTCGCTTCTGGTCTGTCCGGGACTTTAGGCCACGGCTTTGCTGTGCAGCTAGGCCCCGGTTTCAGTATGTTGCCGAGCAGGAAGCTGGATGTCTCCTTTCACACCTAGCCTGCAGGGAAGCTGTTGTGGACTGAACAGTGGGACGTCTGAGGGTCAGAGTATGCCTATGAAGGTAATTTTACCCCTTAGACGGCGGGAGCCCTGGATCAGCACATCCGTTCTCGCTGCAGGTTAGGCCATGCCCCCCCAAATTTCATGTTTCTACGACATCGGGAAGTTGAAGAATTAGTGGCGAGTCAGTGAGTGAGTCAGTCAGTCAGTAAGGGCTTTCCTCTTTATATATAGATATCGGGGAACGTTGCAGCACTAGTGGTTTTGGGACAATGTACGTGATCAGTTGCCCTTTATTTCCCATTTCTTATATAGAGCCAGCACAGTTTTGTACAGAGACTGTCCTCAATCCCATGAGGTCTCAAAGGAGGTCATAATCTTATTTTTCTATGTCAGACCCCTATGAACCTATTAGTATTGTATGGGTGTTATTTAGATACTTTTAATGTGCATATAGATAAATATATAATGTACTTGAAGGAGAATGGTGTTTATAATCTTATTTCTATCTCAGATTACCAGAGGTTCATTGTTGGGGACATTAGAGGGCGTGATCTGTGGACACACGGGAGGAAGGTGACCCTTCAGTGTCCGGTGTCTTATTGTCCTGAGGATGTTACAGTCTTATGGTCGGTGACTGAAGGAGATGGTAAAGTCCAGGAAATATCTGCTGATGCAGCACAGTCGCACAAGGAAAGAGAAGCTCTGAAGACTTCTGGTTATTATCTTGTACAAGAGACTGAGGAGTCTGATGTGAAAGGACTATATAATACCACCAGTATACTGACATTAATACCGGCAGTGATCAAACATTATGGATCCCTCATTACCTGCACAGTTACCTCTGATGGTGAAACCAAGGCCAAGACATTCCAGCCGAAATCACTTCATGGTAAAATGTTCTACATGTGATTGAAATGTATGTATTAAAGGGGTTATCTGGGTCTGGTGGTCCATCCTTAGGCTTTATTGCCATGGCCCCTTTAAACCACTAATCTGCAGGCGTGCCACGAGTCGGCCCCCACAGATGTGATACTGATGACCTATCCTAAAGACTTGTTATTTTAAAAACTGAATTTAGAAACTTCACAAAAATACAAATCCCAGCATTCCTCTCCTCTACTGATTTCTGGGGGTTTGATTGCTGGAACTCGTACCGATCTTGGGAACAGGGATCCCGAATAAATGGCTGCAGTTAAAACATTTCAGTCTCTCTCCATTCATTGAAGTGTGACCGCCAGAAAAAAACAGAGTTAAAGGTCCCTGGTATATCAGGCAGTTCTATTGAAATGGAACGGCAGCACATCTGTTAAATTGCCGCTCTGTTAATTCAGGTTGATATACACCATCTGTAAGCATATCCTAACTGCATGTTCACACAGTTTAGGCTCCTCTTAGGCCTCATGTCCATGCGGGAGCCCACAGCGGAATCACACCCTGCCCGCGGCCAAGGACATTATTTTTACCTGTCTTGATCTTCTGTGGATCTGTCTGGGTCCTGTGCGGGTCTTCTCCCTCCCTGTCTGGATCTTCTTTCTTTCTTTACTGTGGATGTGTGCGGGCAGCTCCTGCTTTCCCGCAGTATCTGCTGCCTGTCCGCAATTGAATTTCGGACAGGCTGCTG
Organism: Eleutherodactylus coqui; assembly: GCF_035609145.1. Lineage (NCBI taxonomy): Eukaryota > Metazoa > Chordata > Amphibia > Anura > Eleutherodactylidae > Eleutherodactylus > Eleutherodactylus coqui. The sequence goes on from NC_089844.1 coordinate 162,868,286, forward strand.
ATCGGACGGCTTCTATTGACTTCAATGGAGCATGCTGCGATATGTTTTCCGAAACAAAAGCTTTGCAAATCAAATCCACATGCTTTAATGCATTTGCAGATGCCCATGTATCCCTATGGGCGGCGTGATTTACAGATCACCCGCAAATCAGATCCGCCCGTGTACATTGGGCCTTAAACTGCACAATTCTCGTTTGAACGAGCTGCTGACGTCCTCACCTAATGTTAAATACTGAAGAAGTGCTTAAACTGAACGACAATTGAACAAGCCAATGGCTATTTTTTTTTTGTCCTGCAGAAATTGAACGAGAAGTGCACGATTCTCATTTTTCGTTGGCTCGTGTTTAGACTGAACGATTCATTCATTTCGGTTCGTTTGAACGATAATCGTTCCATGTTGGATGTGACAATGGTGCTTTTTGACGGATCTGACACCTAGTCCGTGGCAGAAATCTAAGGCTGACCCTCGAGATTTTGCCATGGATGCACACATCAGCCACACATTGCACTTTTCGCAAGAAATCGTGTGATGCAATAACATTTCAATTCTTTTTTTCCATGGCATGGATTTCAGAATCTATAAACCATATCACAGAAAGACACCAACCCCGCATGAGTGCTAGCAGTGGCCAATAGCGCTTGTGTGCTAGCTCCCTAGACTTGATGTAACTGATGATCACTGCAAGAAGTTATCATTATTGTGAGAAGTCGTTCTTGCTGTCTGATCTTGTGAATATTCTCTGTGATGCCGGTATTTTCTTCAGTTGCTTGCATTGTGGAATTGGTGAACGGCAGCCTCTTAAGGCCTATTTAGACACAACGATAATCACTCAAAAGATGTCGCTCAAGCGACTTTTAAGCGATCATCGTTGTGTCATTTACAGCGCAAGATGGGCGATCACCTTGTGCTGCCAGCAGAGGATGCAGAAGACAAGCAGGGTGTCCCCGCTTGTCTTCTGCATACAGCTGTTCCCCCGCTCCGAGCGCCCGGCTGTTATACAGCCGAGCGCTCTGAGAGGACGATGCAGAAGACAAGCGGGGTATCCCCACTTGTCTTCTGCATCCAGATGTTCCCTGCTCTGAGCGCCCAGCTGTTATACAGCTGAGCGCTCTGTGCCAGGTATGGAGAACAGAGCTGGACCACTGTTCTTCATACTCAGCCTGTTATCAGGGACGGGATAGAGCTGAAACAATAGTATCAGCTGTATCCCGCTGTGAATCCCTGATAAGGCTCATCGTTGTCTTTCAGCATGCTGAAAGATGACAATGAGTGATGGGATAACGAAAACTGCATGATGTCAGTTCAGTTAAACACAACGATTATCGCTCAAAAGACAGGTTTTGAGCGATAATCGTTGTCTAAATGGGTCTTTATTCATGCCAGTACAGACTCTTACATATCTGTTCTCTTCCAGCTAATCCACAAGTGTCGGGTCCTGTAGAAGCCTCTCTGACTGACTCCGGGGATGTCATCTGCTCTCTGACTCTGCAGAACTTTTATCCAAAGCATATTACTGTCAGATGGACAACAGGGCAAAATCCACTGAAATCCAAAGAAGAGCTTCAAGAAAATACCAATCACACATATAATGTCTGCAGCCGATGCCCCGTCCAGGGAAGTCTCCTTAAGGATCCCAACTTTACACTGACTGTGACCTGGAAGCACAAAAGTATGAAGGAAGAAGGGAGGAGAGTCCTGTCCTGGAGAGATGAGGATAACAGTAAGGCTGCCTTCACACGGGTGCTAAAATCCGGTAAGATGTGTGCGCTGCGAGAATCACAAATATGAACCTCATTCTTTTGAATGGGGTCCTACACATGATTTTCTGTATGGCACCACAAAGCGATGCAGGAAACAAATCACAGCATTTTCTATCTTACTCCATCGCAGCACCCATTGTTTGCAATGGGGCCGGCAGCAGCATCGCACCACAGGCTAGGTGCACGCGATGCGATGCAAGGTCTCCCATTGAAAGCAATGGGGAAAAACTCCACGATCCTCCACCGCGGCTAACAGCCGCACTGGAGGATCCCTGGATACCCCAAGTGATGCAAGGCTGTTTTTTGCCATGGATGACAAGCGCGATATGGGGATGTGATTCACGGCCCTATATCCCGCTTGCCCGTGTGAAGTTTTCCGTAGACAGATACGTTGCCCGCCATATAGTTATATTTAACATAATTACATGACACGTTGGTTTGTAGCATACCATGTGTGAGAAACATCCGTCTGCCATGTATCTCTGTGCCACTCAGTGTTACCTCTAACCTCTTGTAGTTAGTGGGGGGACAGATACAGTGGCTCCCAGCCCTTTTTTCTCCTTCAAGCCTCTGCTTCTAGCCAAGAACACCACCGTACATGCAGCATCCAACTGAACAGCCCTTTCCCTATTGTCTCCACGACGGCACCACCTGAGGCCACCTCATGATAGGACAGGAACACACAGAGGTTTAAAGCCACCCCCACCCCAACCTTCCTTCCCACCTTCCTCAGTGCTTTTCCTCTCAGTAGGCAGGTATCCAGAGAGGTGCTGGGAGCTGTCAGGAGTTCGTGGCATGAGGAAAGAAGATGCTTACTGCAGGGATTGGAGTCAGTGGGGGCTGCTTCTCCCTTCCAGAGGATCACCTCCTGGGATGCTGCAGGTGCAGTTTACCCACGCCAGATTCCTCCTCACCACAGCCAAGGGCCGTGTTAAGTGAGGGCTTTGAGCATCTTATCCCCCTCCTCCTGCTGCTCCTTGTCCGTGGTGCATGTGGGCCCGCTGTAGGAGCAGGCACGGTGCTCTGACACTCCTCTAGGCAACGGCGTTGGTGGGCGGTGGAGCCTGCTGGACTACGTGATGGGGATGTGGGGGGTGGAGTGGCAAAAAAAAGGAATCCGAGAGAAGATAAGAAGGTGGATTACATGGATCGGAGTGATTTTGCAGGGTCTATGTCCATTTAATTTGCAGTACTTTGTAGATAAGAGTTCTGCAGTGTTGGACATCCCTGAACTGGCTGCTACCTCTGGTGTTGTAAGTAGCCTGTCGGGTGCCTCATGCAAAAACAAACGTATCTGTGTATATGCATTTATATATCCTTTCCCTTCTGTTTACTAGAGGGGGACAAGAATGCAGCCAGGCCAGCAAAATCAAAGCTGAAAACATGTGCGACATGCATGAAAAAATTGACGTCAGCATACACTAAAACCTTGTGCAAATTATGCATAGCCAAAATCGTAAAAGAGGAATCCAGGGGATTCATGGAGAATATCGGGCTGCTAGTTAGAGAGAAAGTCCGCTCAGCCCTAGCGTCCCAGGACGTACCACCAGCTACTTCCTCTATTCCAGCACAAGTCAGCAGGTCAAATAGCTAAGGCAACTACTCCGACTCAGAGAAAAGTGTAATATTCTCGGATATCGAGGAGCAAGCGGATCCTATTGAATTCTCAAAATTCTCTATAAAAAGATCCTCTTTAACCTTGAGGACATTGCAGAGCTCATTAAAGCAGTCAGGGCTACCCTCAACATGGAGGAACCCAAGAAGCCACGTACCATCCACACAAAGCAGCCCTGTCCAACTCCACTCGGAGAGTTCTATGGCTCAAGTCCTGGTCTGGAGACTTGGCCTCAAAAAGCAAACTTTCTCCTTACCCTTCCATGGCCAATTCCTGTTTGGTCCCGATCTGGATAAAATCCTAGGAAAAGTGGCAGATCAGAAAAGGAGCTTTCCAGATTAAAAGACAGACTGAGATCCTTTTTTCGTGTCACAGGCAAACAGTCAAAGCCATATAGAGGCAAGGGCAAAACTGTCCGTTGGAGTTACCCAAAGGGGGCGGAGGAAGAGGTTTCATTTTCAAACCCCATCAGGGGAAATTCCATAAATCAAAGCCATGACATCATCCCAGTAGGTACGAGACTCCAGGCCTTGTCAAAAAGATGGGCCCAGCTTTGCAAGAAAGCCTGGATCTCCAAGATCTTAAAACAAGGGTTTTAAAATCTTGGTCTCTTGCCTAAACAATTTTTTTCTTATCTGTATCATTTGGGGAACACAGCTTTGACCTGGGTATAGCTTCTGCCACTAGGCGGCAACACTAAACATAAGTGTTAACTCCTCTCCCTGCAAGCATCATGCTAGCTCAGTTTTAAGCGTAGTGTCGTAGGAGGCAGACTGTCTCACTTAAAGAGACAATTTTTTTCATTTCAACATTTTTCCGGAAGGTCAGGGAATAACAGGGAGGCAGTACTCTCCCCGTTAACCCACCGAGGAGGGCGAACAGAATGAAGCTAACTTTCTGTTGTCTGCCTGGTCCCTCAGAAAACAAGGAGGCTCATTCGGGCCCTAACCAGGATGTGACCCGCCAACCAGAGAGCCCCTCTTTTCTCACGGTCCGTCATCCTCTACCTAAAGGCGCAATAGCAGGGAAAAGCTCTGCTGGAAATGGGAAACCACCCTACCTCAGTCAAGAGGCAAGTATGTGGTTTTATTTTGTTAGTCCACCGTGCGGACAGTAATTAGGTTTCCACCGTGTGGATGCATTATGCATTGTTTTGTAGCTTGTATTTTTTGCCGTGCGCGGCCTGTGATGGCAGCCTGGGGCCATGGTAGCTGCCTCACGGCTCTGGCGTTATGGCCTCCATGTGGAGGGGATAGTCCCGCCGCGCTGTCCTTTTTAGTGCAGCCACGTGCCCAGTTTGGCACGCAGCCATCTCTGCAGCAATGCCGCAGCATCGTAGCTATGGCAGTTTGCTGACCTGCATTCATTATTATGCTGAGCAGTAGCACAGTGGGGGACAAGCAGCCATATGGTGGAGCCATACGGCCGTTTAGTTGGGGCCATGTGGCGCTGCACGGACATTTTGGTTTTGCCGTTGAGTGGTCATGTGGGTTCGCATCTCTACCCGCCACGTGGCCTGTCTGCATGCGACCATGTGAGTTACACGGGGATTGAGCCGCGCATATATCGGGAGATGCAGCACCCCTTGCTGCATGGACTGTATCTTGCTGCTGCTGTTTTTAGACACTGCGCGGCCAGCGTCTTCCTCTGCAGCGCAGTCTGGGGCACGCATCCTGTGTACGTCGCCGCAAGGACTCGATCGCCCCTCACTCATATCTGCTCCAGTCTGGGTTAAGCCATCCCTATCATCCGGCTCCCCTGTCGCCCCTCCCACAGTTCCTGCAGCCAGATGTTTCACAGTGTCCGTGTCCAGGATGACACGGGGACACTAGTGGCCAGAGCCACATACTATGTGCGCTCTCGCTACAGTGCAAGGTTACATCCAGCCTGAGAATATCTTGTCTTACAGACAAGTGTCCAAACTGATTGTCACCATCACTGCGATCTTGTTGACACCCGTGGTACCTTCCTTACCGGAAGGAGTACATACACAGGGATTCTCTGAACACATCACTCCTCATGGCTGGTCCAGATTGAATTGAGCCCTCCCTAGCGGTAGCTCCCCTGTTGCTCCTCCTGCAGTTCCCCGCAGGCAGCCTAGCACAGAGTCCGAGCCCAGGATGACATGCGGACAAGGGCCGGCCAGAGCCACATATCAAGTGCGCTCTTACTACAGTACGAGATTACATTCAGCAGAGGATAAAACAAATTAAAACCGTGCTCCGTTATTCAGATAATTATCAAATGGTAGGTGAAAAAGCAAAGGACTCACCTGGTGCTAAGTGGGGCACACCTTATGACAAGGGGACCCACTAGCACTTAGTATCCAAGCAGGCATATAATCATGATCCCCATTCATAATCCAGCCGATCACAGGAGAGCAGGCTAGCATCCAGAAAGATTCCTCATTTTTATGTGCCTATGGTCTATATTCAGCAGAGGATATCTCTGATTACGGGCAATGTTACTCAAACTGATTGTCAGCTGTACTCCGGCCCTGATGGGACCTGTGGTACCTTTCTTACTGGAAAGAGTACTCGCACAGGAATACCCTGCATGCATCGCTACTCATGCTGGACTGGGTTGGGCCTGGCCTAGCGGCTAGCTGCCCTGTCGTTGCCCATCCTGCAGTTCCCTGCAGGCAGCCTACCGCAGTGTCAGAATCCAGGAAGTCAGGCGGACGGGCCGGCCAGAGCCACGTATGGTGTGCATTTTCTCTACAGTATGAGATTCACATCCACCCAGAATAAGTCTCGTCCTATGAACAATATTGTCAAATTGCCTGTTGGCTTTTCTTCGGCCTTGCTGAGACCTGTGGTACCTTCCCCTAGGGAAAGAGTACTATTCACAGGAATTCTGCAAACACATCGCGCCTCATCTCCCAGCTGTAGCGGGTCAGCTCGCACACCATACCTTACCCAACGGCTAGCTCTCTTGTAATGACTGTCTACAGTTCTGGCCTGCGGCCTTAGCGCGATCTCCAATTACAGGAGAGCTGCAACTTGGAGCCGTACACAACCACATACTGGGTGATTCTGGGTCCCAACTCCGACAGTGAGCTGGGGGGCTGTAGATACGTCTATGGGACGCCCCTCCGGTCAGCTCTATCATATGCTGATCCACTGCGAGTCCGCTCCCTCTCAGGCAGTCTCGGAACTACAAGGTATCTTGTGTTTTTCTAGGAACCTGGACTGCTAGTTCTATTAGACGTGTCCATACAGATGTGGGTAGCTCAGGTCGTCATCACTACAGGCATGATGCCGCTTGAGACAGAATCCCCTGCTGACCCTGATTGGGCGCAGAACAGGCCATGTTTCTTTTATATTGTGGCTGGGCAGATGCAGGTCGTAAGGAGTACTCTGCAAGGCAGAGCAGTCTCTAGTTCACTCCTTGAGCAACTAGTTCATCATATTCCTTTGCGGGACGGATCGCATAAGGAAGTTAACACGTCCAACGGAGTTAAGTTAGACAGATCCAGGAGCACGCTGCGATTCTCCTGTGTGGTTCTCCCTTCATTATTACTTGCAAGAGACCGTGAAACAGTATATACGTGTGCTTTTGGCAATTCTTGGTTTGTCCCTTTCTACTACTGATGTTACCTCAAAGGGACCAGCGAGATTCCTGTACCAGTGTACTCTTGCTGTGCTGCCAACCTTCTTGTTCCTAGTGGATTCATGCAGTTGCACCGATATCTTGGTACAGGACCAGACCTAGTTAACTACCCAGTCAGCCCCATTCCAGACTACACTCATTCGGAAGTCCACGATTTCATGCAGAGAGTGGATGCTGTGGCATTGTCACAGGATCAAGGACCTGAAGGATCTCTTGATGCAAGTCCTTTTCGCTCTACAGCTAACCAAGCAGTCAACGCTATGGATGGGGGCCGTCGGGATACGGAGCATCAGAGCCATGCTGTGCTTCAGCTACGCGGCCTGGGATGAGAGATCAGTCCATGGGTTCTAGACCCCCCACATTCTGTGCATAGTCAGCTCTGTAGATGACTCCTTCAAATTAGCTGAAAGGAAACATCTCCCCACAAGCTTTTAAGGAATGGTCAAGACAGGACACCGACCAGAAGCGGTTGTGGATCGCAATGAGTGATTTCTTCATTGGAGTCTGGAAGAGTCCTGCTTCCTTCCTCATGGCGGGACTGTGAAGGTGATACTGACAGCCTGGAGTTACATGGAAGCGTACAACTAGGTCGACTATTGGAAGGCCCACAGCTCTCTGAAGTCTCGGCACCGATGGCTCCACAGCTCTGCTTTGGATGCCTATTTTATACCGAAGGTTGTCAACAGGAGACTGTCATTATCGACCAGTTGTATATGCTCTCGCTGCCGCTGATATCAAGAACCACTTCAGTGAAGTATTCGTGGGCACCTCTCTCGGTAGTACCTCGTCCCGAGGAACGCTTCAGTGGCAAGTGGCCTTGGCCTGACTACACAAGAGTACCTCTCTCAGGTAGCATTCAAAAGTTGCACCGGCTCGCGGCTGGCAGTCATGGCAACTCCGAGTGGATTCCTGCCTTTTTCAAGGTGGACTCCTTGGCTCGGGGCACTACAGGGTTACAGTGCCAGTAAAGTTGTATTCTCGAGCCGTGTTACGGCTCATATTACTTGGCCCGCAGGTGCCTCGTCGGAAGCTCCTTATCAAGAGGTCTTTTTTTTTCCCCCGGAGGGTAGATGGGACCGTTACTCGGGCCCCTTTATGCTCAGTCTCTGAGCATGTTGGATGCCTAGACATCTATTAACGCTAGTCGAAGTTGAAGAACAGATTGTTTCTTTACACCTGCAGCTTCTTATATTTTTCTACCCCTTTTGGGTACTGCTCTAGAATGTCCCGTGGGCTTTGCTGTGCCCCCCAATGATACAGATGAGAACTTACCGTAAAATCTGTTTCTAGTCTTGTTCATTGGGGGGGGGTCCAGCACCCACCTAGTCTGGTATTATATACTCCTTCGTGGGAGTGTCCTCTGTGCAGTCGCACATAGTGTTACAATGGATTATAGTTTCTAAGTATTGTTTATTTACTAATGTTGTATCCTACTAGCTGCTCCTACTGCTTGCATCCAAACTGAGCTAGCATGATGCTTGCAGGGGGTATAGCTAGTGATAGGAGTTAACACTTTTATGTTTGGTGTCGCCTCCCCAATGAACAAGACGAGAGAGATTTTATGGTAAGGTCTTGCAAAAACCTATTTTTTTTTTTTGACTACCTTGTACCACATTCAACTACTACACCTTCTCCAGCAGGGGGTATGAGATTTACTGCAATTACAGGCAGCGACTCAAGTCCTCCCCGAGCTAAAAATTCACAGGCCACTATTCCAGGCTATTCTTTATTTTGCTGGAACTTCAATGTGATTGTAAATTTAAAACTCCTAAAAAGCTCTATAAAATACAGGAGGTTCAAATTGGAGACACTAAACTCCACAATGAAGCTAGCAAAAGAGAGGGAGATAAAAAAAAAAGCATTCATGGCTTCCATCGATCTGAGGGATGCCTACTTTCATGTCACAATTCACCAAATGGTAGGCCAGTAATCAGCCCCTCCCATCTTTACCAAAATCATGTCAGTGCTGACACCCAGCCCAAGGCAGAGGTCTATACTAATAGTTCCATAAATAGATCACATCCTAGTGGTGGCCGAAACCAGGGATCTCATAGTCGCACAGCAAGCAACAACCATCCAACTCTTACAACACTTGGGTTGGATCATGAACGGAGATAAATCAGACACAACCCCCAGGGGAACGCAGTAAAGGTATCCCTGCATTGTTGGCTTCCAGCCTCTAACCTCTCAAAGGAGGTTCACTGGCTACAGGATCCAGTAACGTGTTACCATAGATGCCAGCTCCCAGGGCTGTGGCGCTGACATAGGGGACCTATAACTCTAGGGATCCTGGTCCTGTAGAGTGTGCAATCAGTCCTCAAATTTCAAGGAACTTCTGGTTGTTTTAAAGGCCCTCCAACTGTCAGGAAGCACCACCCAAAATCAACACCTGGAAATCCTTTGGACAATGTCACAACACTGGCCTATATCAGACATCAAGGAACAAGATGCCCATCCCTACAGAGCATCACCCAAAGGTTCTTTCACTGGGCAGAACATCATGCCCTGTCAATCTCAGCAACCTGCCTAAAGGGTGCTCTGAATCAAACGGCAAACTACGTCAATCGGCAGGGGCTAAACCCAGGGGAATGGTGCCTCTCCCAGGACATCTTCAATGTCCTGACAGGTGGGGATTCCCACAGATAGACCTTTTTGCCTCAAGAAAAAAATGCAAGGTTTATTTTCCCTCAATCCAAGGGACCACCCACAAGCGGTAGATTCACTGACTCAGAACTAGGAATAGTCTACACATTACCTCCTATCCCACTGATCCCAAGGGTCCGTCAAAAATTCCGGCAGCCTACAAAACAAAGTTTGAGTCGGCGGGATCCAGTCCACCTGCCTGTCCGGACGAATCTTCTAACCCAGGGTCCTCTGACCCATCCAGACATAGCGAACCTCCAAATCTCCGTGTGCATATTAAGTCCATGTTGATATGTAGAGTCTTCTCCAAAAGTGACGCACATCCTGTTATGCAATAGGAAAGCATCAACAAACAGAACATAGCATAAAACCTGGAAAAAGTTCACATCATGGTGCCAGGAGAAAGGTTCTCCATTTTTTTTCCTCCAGCATACCATCAATCCTGGAATTTCTCTGGGACTGCCTAGACAAAGGCCTCTCTCCTAGCACACTAAGTCCAAGTAGCAGCTCCTAGTGCCTTTTAGGATACCAGACTTTCTGAAGTGAGTTGGATTTCTAGGATCTTTTTTAAAGCAGCAGGCAGGTCAAAACTTACAAACATCAACATAGTCCCTGAATGGAACCTTAAATGGGTTCTTACAGCCCTATCCTCAGCTCCATTTGAACCCATGGGCTCAATTCTGATCAGAACCCTGACCATTAAAACAATCTTCCTGGTGGCAATTACTTCAGCAAGAAGAGTTAGCGAGCTCCAGGCCTTATCCATTCGCCATCCATTCTGCAGAATCGCTGAAAACAAGATCTTTAAGCTAGCTCCTTCATGTATACCTAAGGTAGCATCCTCCTTCCATAGGTCCCAAGACACATTTCCACCCTTTTGTAATAACCATAAAAACGACGAGGAACAGAAGTCTCACTGCCTTGACGTTAGGAGAGCCGTGCAATTTATCAACTCCACAAGTCAGATTATCATCCTGCCTCCACTATTTGTCCACTTTTTCGGCCACAAAAAGAAGGGGGGTGGGAGCAGCTAAGAGTTCTATAGCAAGATTGATCTGCCTAGCCATCAGAGGCTTATGCAGCAATAGATGAAACGGACCCAGAGAGTCCTTAGGCCTCATGTCCACGGGCAAAAGAAGAATTAAAATCCGCAGCGGATTTTAGCTCTTCTCCCGCACGCAGATCCGCACCCCATAGGGATGCATTGACCACCCGCGGGTAGATAAATACCCGCGGATGGTCAATAAAAGGGAATTTTTAAAAAATGGAGCATGTAAAAAAACGCGACATGCTCCATTTTCGTGCGGGTCTTACCTAAGATAAGAATTAACTCACCCGCAGCGGGCCGGGAGGGTGTTCTCTTCCTCACGGCCGGATCTTTCTTGCTTCGGCTCGGCGGATGTGCCCAGCGCATGCACGCGGCACGCTGGCGATGTGCCGTCGGCGTGCCGAGTTCATCCGCCGGCTGAAAAAGAAGATCCGGCCATGAGGAAGAGAAGACGTGCCCGGCCTGCTGCGGGTGAGTTAATTCTTTTAAATTCCTATTTTAAGCGCTCATGTCCGCAGGGCAGGAGGGACCTGCTACGGATTCTACATGGAGAATCAGTAGCGGGCCGGATTTTCCCCGTGGACATGAGGCCTAAAGCCAATTCAACCAGGGCGATGTCCACATCTTAGGTGTGATGTACGATCCAACATCTGATCGGATATCCAGGGCACATAAGAAGTGAATAAAGATTTATTCTGTGTCGACACAATAATACAGCCTGAGGGAGCTCTGCTCACAAATCCCAGACTGGCTATTACATCACAGATAGAGATGAGCGAGCACCAAAATGCTCGGGTGCTCGTTATTCGGGACGAACTTTTCGCGATGCTCGAGGGTTCGTTTCGAGTAACGAACCCCATTGAAGTCAATGGGCGACCCGAGCATTTTTGTATTTCGCCGATGCTCGCTAAGGTTTCCTTGTGTGAAAATCTGGGCAATTCAAGAAAGTGATGGGAACGACACAGCAACGGATAGGGCAGGCGAGGGGCTACATGTTGGGCTGCATCTCAAGTTCACAGGTCCCACTATTAAGCCACAATAGCGGCAAGAGTGGGCCCCCCCCCTCCCAAAAACTTTTACTTCTGAAAAGCCCTCATTAGCATGGCATACCTTAGCTAAGCACCACACTACCTCCAACAAAGCACAATCACTGCCTGCATGACACTCCACTGCCACTTCTCCTGGGTTACATGCTGCCCAACCCCCCCTCCCCCCCACAGCGCACACCAAAGTGTCCCTGCGCAGCCTTCAGCTGCCCTCATGCCACACCACCCTCATGTCTATTTAGAAGTGCGTCTGCCATGACGAGGAACCGCAGGCACACACTGCAGAGGGTTGGCACGGCTAGGCAGCGACCCTCTTTAAAAGGGGCGGGGCGATAGCCCACAATGCTGTACAGAAGCAATGAGAAATAGAATCCTGTGCCACCGCCATCAGGAGCTGCACACGTGGGCATAGCAATGGGGAACCTATGTGCCACACACTATTCATTCTGTCAAGGTGTCTGCATGCCCCAGTCAGACCGCATTTTTTAATTCATAGACACAGGCAGGTACAACTCCCTATTGTGAAGTCCCTGTGGACCCACAGCATGGGTGGCTCCCTGGAACCCACCGGCGGTACATAAAAATATCCCATTGCATTGCCCAACACAGCTGAGGTAGTAATGTCGTGCTTAATGCAGGTGGGCTTCGGCCCACACTGCATGCCCCAGTCTGACTGGGGTTCTTTACAAGTGGAAACAGATGCATTTATAATTCCCTGTGGACCCACAGCATGGGTGGGTGCCAGGAAGCCACCGGCGGTACATAGAAATATCCCATTGCATTGCCCAACACAGCTGAGGTAGTAATGTCGTGCTTAATGCAGGTGGGCTTCGGCCCACACTGCATGCCCCAGTCAGACTGGGGTTCTTTACAAGTGGAAACAGATGCATTTATAATTCCCTGTGGACCCACAGCATGGGTGGGTGCCAGGAAGCCACCGGCGGTACATAGAAATATCCCATTGCATTGCCCAACACAGCTGAGGTAGTAATGTCGTGCTTAATGCAGGTGGGCTTCGGCCCACACTGCATGCCCCAGTCAGACTGGGGTTCTTTACAAGTGGAAACAGATGCATTTATAATTCCCTGTGGACCCACAGCATGGGTGGGTGCCAGGAAGCCACCGGCGGTACATAGAAATATCCCATTGCATTGCCCAACACAGCTGAGGTAGTAATGTCGTGCTTAATACAGGTGGGCTTCGGCCCACACTGCATGCCCCAGTCAGACTGGGGTTCTTTACAAGTGGACAGATGTAGGTTAAACTCCTTGTGCACCTACAGCATGGGTGGCTCCCTGGAACCCACCGGCGATACACAAAAATATCCCATTGCATTGCCCAACACAGCGGATGTAACGTCAGCTGTAATGCAGGTGGGCTAAAAATTCATTTGATTACACTGTAGGCGAGGGCCCACAAAAATTGCTGTATCAACAGTACTAATGTACATCCAAAAAATTGGCCATGCCCAACCAAGATGGCAGGTGAAACCCATTAATCGCTTTGGTTAATGTGGCTTAAGTGGTAACTAGGCCTGGAGGCAGCCCAGTTTAACGAAAAATTGGTTCAAGCTAAAGTTTCAACGCTTTTAAGAGCATTGAAACATATAAAAATTGTTTCGAAAAATTATATGAGTGAGCCTTGTGGCCCTAAGAAAAAATTGCCCGTTCAGCGTGATTACCTGAGGTTTCAGGAGGAGGAGCAGGAGGAGGAGGAGGAATATTAGACACAGATTGATGAAGCAGAAATGTCCCCGTTTTGGATGGTGAGAGAGAACGTAGCTTCCATCCGCGGGTGCATAATACGTATTGCTTACGTATCGCTGCTGTCCGCTGGTGGAGAAGAGAAGTCTGGGGAAATCCAGGCTTTGCTCATCTTGATGAGTGTTAGCCTGTCGGCACTGTCGGTTGACAGGCGGGTACGCTTATCTGTGATGATTCCCCCAGCCGCACTAAACACCCTCTCCGACAAGACGCTAGCCGCAGGACAAGCAAGCACCTCCAGGGCATACAGCGCTAGTTCAGGCCACGTGTCCAGCTTCGACACCCAGTAGTTGTAGGGGGCAGAGGCGTCACCGAGGATGGTCGTGCGATCGGCTACGTACTCCCTCACCATCCTTTTACAGTGCTCCCGCCGACTCAGCCTTGACTGGGGAGCGGTGACACAGTCTTGCTGGGGAGCCATAAAGCTGGCCAGGCCCTTAAAGATTGTTGCACTGTCTGGGCTGTACATGCTGCTCGATCTACGCACCTCCCCTGCTACCTGGCCCTCGGAACTGCGCCTTCTGCCACTAGCGCTGTCGGATGGGAATTTTACCATCAGCTTGTCCGCCAGGGTCCTGTGGTATAGCAACACTCTCGAACCCCTTTCCTCTTCGGGAATGAGACTGGGAGGGTTCTCCTTATAGCGTGGGTCGAGCAGTGTGTACACCCAGTAATCCGTAGTGGCCAGAATGCGTTGAATGCGAGGGTCACGAGAAAGGCATCCTAACATGAAGTCAGCCATGTGTGCCAGGGTACCTGTACGCAACACATGGCTGTCCGCACTAGGAAGATCACTTTCAGGATCCTCCTCCTCCTCCTCCTCCTCCTCCTCAGGCCATACACGCTGAAATGATGACAGGCAAGCAGCATGGGTACCGTCAGCAGTGGGCCAAGCTGTCTCTTCCCCCTCCTCCTCATCCTCCTCCTCCTCCTCCTGAATGCGCTGAGATATAGACAGGAGGGTGCTCTGACTATCCAGCGACATACTGTCTTCCCCCGGCTCTGTTTCCGAGCGCAAAGCGGCTGCCTTTATGGTTTGCAGGGAACTTCTCAAGATGCATAGCAGAGGAATGGTGACGCTAATGATTGCAGCATCGCCGCTCACCACCTGGGTAGACTGATCAACTGACCAACCAGGGCCACTCTTCTGAAATGAATTGAGGAGGCTGACTCCCACTGCGCCGCCCATGTTGGAGTTGGTATTCCACTATAGCTCTACGCTGCTCATAGAGCCTAGCCAACATGTGGAGCGTAGAGTTCCACCGTGTGGGCACGTCGCACAGCAGTCGGTGCACTGGCAGATTAAACCGATGTTGCAGGGTGCGCAGGGTGGCAGCGTCCGTGTGGGACTTGCGGAAATGTGCGCAGAGCCGGCGCACCTTTACGAGCAGGTCTGACAAGCGTGGGTAGCTTTTCAGAAAGCGCTGAACCACCAAATTAAAGACGTGGGCCAGGCATGGCATGTGCGTGAGGCTGCCGAGCTGCAGAGCCGCCACCAGGTTACGGCCGTTGTCACACACGACCATGCCCGGTTGGAGGCTCAGCGGCGCAAGCCAACGGTCCGTCTGCTCTGTCAGACCCTGCAGCAATTCGTGGGCCGTGTGCCTCCTATCTCCTAAGCTGAGTAGTTTCAGCACGGCCTGCTGACGCTTGCCCACCGCTGTGCTGCCACGACGCGCGACACCGACTGCTGGCGACGTGCTGCTGCTGCTGACACATCTAGATTGCGAGACAGAGGTTGAGGAGGAGGAGGAGGAGGAGGGTGCTTTAGTGGAAGAAGCATACACCGCCGCAGATACCACCACCGAGCTGTGGTCCGCAATTCTGGGGGTGGGTAGGACGTGAGCGGTCCCAGGCTCTGACTCTGTCCCAGCCTCCACTAAATTCACCCAATGTGCCGTCAGGGAGATGTAGTGGCCCTGCCCGCCTGTGCTTGTCCACGTGTCCGTAGTTAAGTGGACCTTGCCACTAACCGCATTGGTGAGGGCGCGTACAATGTTGCGGGAGACGTGGTCGTGCAGGGCTGGGACGGCACATCGGGAAAAGTAGTGGCGACTGGGAACTGAGTAGCGCGGGGCCGCCGCCGCCATCATAGCTTTGAAGGACTCCGTTTCCACAACCCTATACGGCAGCATCTCAAGGCTGATAAATTTGGCTATGTGGACGGTTAACGATTGAGCGTGCGGGTGCGTGGTGGCGTACTTGCGCTTGCGCTCCAACACTTGCGCTAGCGACGGCTGGACTGTGCGGTGCGAGACATTGCTGGATGGGGCCGAGGACAGCGGAGGTGAGGGTGTGGGTGCAGGCCATGAGACGGTTGTGCCTGTGTCCTGAGAGGGAGGTTGGATCTCAGTGGCAGGTTGGGGCACAGGGGGAGAGGCAGCGGTGCAAACCGGAGGCGGTGAACGGCCTTCGTCCCACCTTGTGGGGTGCTTGGCCATCATATGTCTGCGCATGCTGGTGGTGGTGAGGCTGTTGGTGGTGGCTCCCCGGCTGATTTTGGCGCGACAAAGGTTGCACACCACTGTTCGTCGGTCGTCAGGCATCTCTGTGAAAAACTGCCAGACCTTAGAGCACCTCGGCCTCTGCAGGGTGGCATGGCGCGAGGGTGTGCTTTGGGAAACACTTGGTGAATTATTCGGTCTGGCCCTGCCTCTACCCCTGGCCACCGCACTGCCTCTTGCAACCTGCCCTGCTGATGCCCCTGCCTCCCCCTCTGAAGACCTGTCCTGAGTAGGCGTTGCACACCAGGTGGGGTCAGTCACCTCATCGTCCTGCTGCTCTTCCTCCGAATCCTCTGTGCGCTGCTCCCTTGGACTTACTGCCCTTACTACTACCTCACTGCAAGACAACTGTGTCTCATCGGCTGGGAGGAAGGAGGAGCAGCAGACAGAGGATTCGGATTTGCAGCAGTGGACGGCGCAGAACTGTGGCTGGACGATAGGTTGCTCGAAGCACTTTCTGCCATCCAGGACAGGACCTGCTCACACTGCTCATTTTCTAATAAAGGTCTCCCACGTGGACCCATTAATTGGGCGATGAATGTGGGGACACCAGAAACGTGCCTCTCTCCTAATCGCGCAGCAGTCGGCTGCGACACACCTGGATCAGGAGCTCGGCCTGTGCCCACACCTTCACTTGGGCCTAGGCGTCCTCGGCCACGTCCACGCCCACGTCCTCTAGGCTTACCCCTACCCCTCAGCATGCTGTATTACCAGTGATTTGATTTCCCAGGCAGGAAATAAATTGGCGCAAGCCTGCAGGCCAAATATAATTTCTTTTCCTTTTTAGCAAAGGGAAGACCCCACTGCGTATATTCAATGAACAAGAAGTTTAATATCTGTGGTGTGGCCCTCAAAAAGTGTCACACAACTATAGTGTAGCAGAGTTATTAACTCTAGCAGAGCAGGTATTTGCCAGTCAGGAAAGACAATGGCGCAAGCCTGCAGTAAACCGTAGCTAGTTGCGTCTGATTTTTGTACGTTGTTCACGCAGCACACACGTACACGGAGACCTTAGGACTGACACAGGCTGGCCAAATATAATTTTTTGTCCTTTTTAGCAAAGGGAAAACCCCACTGCGTATATTCAATGAACAAGAAGTTTAATATCTGTGGTGTGGCCCTCAGAAAGTGTCACACAACTATAGTGTAGCAGAGTTATTAACTCTAGCAGAGCAGGTATTTGCCAGTCAGGAAAGACAATGGCGCAAGGCTGCAGTAAACCGTAGCTGGTTGCGTCTGATTTTTGTACGTTGTCCACGCAGCACACACGTACACGGAGACCTTAGGACTGACACAGGCAGGCCAAATATAATTTTTTGTCCTTTTTAGCAAAGGGAAGACCCCACTGCGTATATTCAATGAACAAGAAGTTTAATATCTGTGGTGTGGCCCTCAAAAAGTGTCACACAACTATAGTGTAGCAGAGTTATTAACTCTAGCAGAGCAGGTATTTGCCAGTCAGGAAAGACAATGGCGCAAGCCTGCAGTAAACCGTAGCTAGTTGCGTCTGATTTTTGTACGTTGTTCACGCAGCACACACGTACACGGAGACCTTAGGACTGACACAGGCTGGCCAAATATAATTTTTTGTCCTTTTTAGCAAAGGGAAAACCCCACTGCGTATATTCAATGAACAAGAAGTTTAATATCTGTGGTGTGGCCCTCAGAAAGTGTCACACAACTATAGTGTAGCAGAGTTATTAACTCTAGCAGAGCAGGTATTTGCCAGTCAGGAAAGACAATGGCGCAAGGCTGCAGTAAACCGTAGCTGGTTGCGTCTGATTTTTGTACGTTGTCCACGCAGCACACACGTACACGGAGACCTTAGGACTGACACAGGCAGGCCAAATATAATTTTTTGTCCTTTTTAGCAAAGGGAAGGACCCACTGCGTATATTCAATGAACAATAACTGTGTTGTGGCCCTGCCTACACAATTCTGTCCCTGTAGTATCAATGGAGGGTGCAATGCTCTGCACAGACGATTTTTAGAAAAAAAAAAAATATGCAACACTGCTAACAGCAGCCAGCACAGTACTGCACACGGTTAAATTTGGCCCTAGAAAGGACCGTTGAGGTTCTTGAAGGCTACACTCACTCCTAACACTCTCCCTGCCTATACACCACTTCTGTCCCTAATGCCGGGTGCAATGCTCTGCACTGCCGATTTTGAGAAAAAAAACAAAAAAAAAACACTGCTAGCAGCAGCCTGCACACAGGTAGATGTGGCCCTGAGAAGGACCGTTGGGGTTCTTGAAGCCTACACTGACTCCTAACGCTCTCCCTACAGCAGCACCAGCACGATAGTACTTTCCCTCAGCTAAGTCACAAGGCATGTGTGGCGAGCCCCGGGAGGGGCCGACTTTTATACTCGGGTGACATCAGATCTCCCCAGCCACTCACAGCAGGGGGGTGGTATAGGACTTGAACGTCACAGGGGGAAGTTGTAATGCCTTCCCTGTCTTTCAATTGGCCAGAAAAGCGTGCTAACGTCTCAGAGAGGAAACTGAAAGTAACCGGAACACCGCGTGGTGCTCGTTACGAGTAACGAGCATCCCGAACACCCTAATATTCGCACGAATATCAAGCTCGGACGAGTACGTTCGCTCATCTCTAATCACAGACATAGCTTTTAGTAAGCCTGCCTACTGGATATATAAAGCTAACACTTATTATTTCATCTTATCTTTTGATTTAGACAAAGAAAGCAGGAAGTATATACGACTTCCACTTATGCAAGTTACATACATACAGCTACTGGAAGTCAGACAGAGTGAGAATGAGGGGGCTAGTGGTGGAATTCAAGTACAGGCTCCTGGTATCTGGTTACACAGTGTATCTCAGCTACAACTAGTATCACATAGATGAGGATTAGATACATAGAACAGACTGTATCTACTTTTTCAAAGAGAGACCCCTTTTAGTCAACTACGTTTATAACAAGGGAAGTTAATAAAAGGTAAGGTTAGTATATAATAGCTACATTTCATTTGGTAGATCCATAACAATATATAATATGATTCAGCTATCGGGCTGATAACAGAGAAACAATATCTTATAAGTCCTCATAGCGGAGTGAGCCTCGAGCTCAGTAGAGCAGATATACAAGGCAGCTGTCTGAAAAAAACTGCATACCTTTATGAAACACTATAGATTAGGTATTCAAGCAGATGGGGATCAGGCCTTTGGAGGTAGAATCCTGGCTATGGTCCCGCCCTGATTTAATTTAGTTGGTACGCCTCAGGTGGTGCTGGCGTGGAGACTGTAGGGAAAAGTTACATTAGACTTACCGGTAATCGGTTTTTCGGGAAGTCCCCATGACTGCACCCATACACACAACCCCAAATATATATATATATATATATATATATATATATATATATATATATATATATATATATATATATATTTTATATATGTGTGTGTATATATATATATATATATATATATATATATATATATATATATATATATATATATATATATATATATATGTATGTATATATATATATATATTTTTTTAGGTAAAGTTATAGGTAATTTAAATTTAGTTCATCAATCCATTATAAAACACCTGAGGAAGGTGGGAAAGGGGGCTTTACACCTCTGTGTGTTTCTGTCCTATCAGGAGGAGATGATCTCAGGTGGGGCTGTCGTGGAACTTTCCGAAAAAACTCGTTACCGGTAATTCTAATCTAATTTTATCACTCCTTACCACATAAAGCAGTAACGCAGCCATGTACAGTTGGTCATAGCTGGTCATACACATTAGATGTAGATCAGTTAAACTTGCCAATTCATTTTTGATGAAGAGGCGCTGATACATATATAAATGTTCCTGTGGTAGTATTTGTTGTTTCTGTAGCTCTTTGTGAGATATGATATATATGCACATCCATGTCTCTATGTGCTATAAGTATACAGCAATTTTATGAAGGAAACTTACAAGACCTGATCACTTTTTTTGTTTCTGAAGGTTTTCCATGGCGTCCTGTCATCCAGGAAGTTCCCGTACCTCATGTACTGATGGGTCAAGCAAACACCCTCCAGTACAACATCTCCAGATATTTCCCGGATGCGCTGTCTGTGAGCTGGTATAAGAAGGACAAGGGAGCTCTGGAATCTGTTCCTGTACATGATACATATAAGACGTCAGTCACCGAGTCCCAGAGACAGCCTGATTCCACGTACTCCTGTACGGCCAGTCTGCTGTTCACTCCAAGCCTAAAAGACCGGGAATCAGAAGTCATCTGCAGAGCGGACCATCCCAGCCTGGAGGGAGCATTAGAGAGAAGCACTGGACCCTTACGTGTGCAGGGTGAGTGGGAGCCTTAAAGTCAACTTTGAAAAATCTTTTTGGGTCTGGCATTCTGTGGAGAGATTTAATTGCTAAAATTCTGTCTGCCTACAGCCACCACTTGGGGGCGCTTTCTGCAGACTATTTTATTATGTAGTCCAGGCAGTCACTACTAGGGGGAGCTTACTGTAGTCCACGTAGACAGAATTTTGTCATTTGATCCCTTAGGCCAATGCAGAGGATTTGAAACTTTGTAGAAGAAAACAGAGCTCCAATCACTGTAAAGAAATAAATGGTGAGGCAAATGTCTGGACACAGCTGTATAACCGGTGTAGTAATGAGAAAATTGAATTCCAAGGTGTGAAAGTATTAAAAGGGAGGCTGCATTTTGTGGTGGAGAAGACTTTTTTTTGGCAGTCGTTTAGAACTCTGGAAAACCTAAGCTGAATTCCATGTTAAATGGGAAGGGGGTTATGTGATACATCATTTTTGGTTTGAATTTACTCAAACACACTGGGAGTGTCAGTTTTCCCTGCCTTTACTTGTTTAGGAGTCAAGTGAGGGCAGAGTTTCACAAAATGCTTTACATGAAGTGTTTGAACCATGTGCATCCGGCGGAGTGGTGGACACAATGTTTAATCCAGTTTTTGTCAAGACGCTGAAGAACTGCAGGTGATATATCTTCACAGCACTGTAGTATACGCCTTTTCAGTAGAACCATAGTGTGTATTTTTTCTGCATACACAAGGGACTTTAAATGTCCCCAGAGATAAGTCTAAAGGTATTATGTCCGGTGACCGTGGCAGCCATTCTAGCAGGCATCTATGCCCAGTGAAGTGTACATCCAGCCATTTGCATACAGCCAGAGTAAAGTGCAGAGGTGCGCCATCCTGTTGAAAGTAACCTGGGAACGTGCTGCTCTCCTTGGGCACAAATGGGAAAAGTGTATCCAGTAACATTGGGGGTACTTCTCACCCTAAATGATCCGTCAACGAAAGACGGCCCTGGATGTCAGACACAGTTTACTAACTTAGCCCTCCCTAAACTTCTAAATAAGTAAAGATTGGGCAAAACGGACACTTTCAGGGTGTTACTGAGTAAATTCTAGCTAAGACTGATATAACCCTTTGACCTCATTACCATTTGAAAAAGTTGAACTGAATTCAATATGGCAGAGTACAAAATGGCCACCAAAAATGTTTCCTCCACTGAAAATTGCAGCTTCCCTCCATAAATGGATGTGTCTAGATTTTTTGCCTCACCCTGCATTATGACTTGGCCTTGGGGCCCTTTTCCACAGGCCGATCATTTAGATTCTAGTTGCATCATGTGAATTTGATCGATGATCGTTCAGTGTAAATGCACCGACTGAACAAAAAACAATAATTTGTTTGCTTATCGTTCGTCATTCAGTTTATGAACGCATGAAAACTGAAGAATAAGCAACCCGTGTTGTGAATGGAGGCGGGTGAGACGGAACTATCCCTTGCCCTCTCTGCCTCCATTCACTGAAAAAGCAGGAAAGCAACTATTGCTTGGACGGCCTGATGGGCGCTTTCACACCTGAAAGGTCGTCCCGTGTAAAAGGGCCCTTAGGGCCTGACAACTTGTGCATTCTCCCAGAATGCATCACTTGTCACTGCTGAAGAGGGGGGCTCCAGTAGCCATCATGTACTTGGTGGCCAAAACTGTAGAAGGGGAAATGCCCGGGATACAGCTACAGCCCTTCACTTATTGGTTGGGCTCTATGTGATTTTATTATTTGGACGCTATGGGGAGACCATCAATAGAAGTGCACACGGCACCATCCTGCCTGAGGCTGGCTTTTCCCCTCACACAGTCCTTTAAATACTGAAAAAATAACAATTAAACTGCACATAATTGGAATCGCCACATCTTTAACCCCATAGTGACGAACCTTTTTTCATTTTTTCCTCTTTTAAAAAATCATAACTCCTTTATTTATCCATCGACATCGCTGTATAAGGGCTTGCTTTTTGTTGGACAAGTTGTATTTTTTTATTGGTGCTCCTTAATGTACCATATAATGTACTGGAACTTTTAAAAGTTTTAAGTGGAGAGAAATGGGAAAAAAATGAAATTCCGGCATCTTTCGTTGCGTCTTGTTTATACGGCGCACAAACTGCAACAAAAATGACATAACTTTATTCTATTGGTCCGCACAATTACTACAATACCAAACTTAAAAATATACATATATATTATGTTATTTATTTTATTTTTTTATTGTACTTTTTATTGTATTTTTTTTCAAAGACTTAACTTTTAAAAATTATTTTCTGCCGCCATCTTCTGCACGCAATACCTTTTGTGTCAGGGCTCATTTTTTGCAGGATGCCCTGTAGTTTCTATTTTGGGATACATACGACTTTTTGATTGCTTTTTATTGCATTTTTTTCTTGGAGACAGGGTGACCAAAACGGCGCATTTCTGGCATTTTTTGTTTTTTCTGACAACGTTCAGCGTGCAGGGTAAATAATGTGTTACTTTGATCAGAGTTTTATGGATGGAGTGATACTAAATATGTATTTGTTAGCCTATTTTATTAGAAATATGGCAAAAGTGGGGGTTTTGAACTTTGAAGACTTTATTATTCTTATTTTTACTTTTTTTCTTAATTTCCAGAGGAAACTAGTAATGTTTTGATCGCTCCTGCAGTATTATGTAATGCCATAGTATTACATCATACTGCGATCGGGCAGTCTATCCGCAGCATTTCTGCTATGTGTGAACATACGCTTAACGTGACTGTTAGGGGTTAACCTACAAACATAAGACAACATGGCGTCCATCACGGTCGTTCACTTCATGTGTATTTTGTTTTCTGGAATCTTCATTATTTTCTAGGTAAACCAAAGAGCAGAAAACCTATTAGTGTAACTTTGGGCAAAGAGGAGGTGAAATGTTCTGTGGTTCTAGAGAGTTTCTATCCCCAGGATATCCAGATTATGTGGGATTGTGTATCAGAACAAGAGACACGGCGCTGTCCATCAGCAGAAAGATTTACAACTAATATGGATAAATCGTACAGCGTTATCAGTGATTGTAGGATTCCTGAGAAAGATCTGAAGAACCCGAACGTCAAAGTGCGTGTGATGTGGAGTCATGAGTCCATGGATGATCCTGAGAGCAGAGAGATGACTATAAGAGATGAAGGTGAGAAGGGAACAATGGGGAATATTGGAGGATCAATAAGTGTCTCCCATTGTTTTAAGTGGGCAACCTTGCATCGCACTCATGTGCACACCATGCAATGTGTTTTCCTCTCCCATTGAAAACAATGGGCAACGTGTTCTGAGGGAACGCCCAAAGATAAGACATGCTGCATTTTTTTCTGCTATTGGAGAAAACCGGTCATGTATATGATCCCATTCAAAAGAATGGGGTTGATATTCATGTGAGATTTGGGCGTCTCACAACGCACAAATCTCACAATTTTCACTGCCGTGTGAAAGCGTCCTAAGAGATCACCCTTATCGCGCTGTGTAAAGTGCTCATATGAAGATAAACCAATCCGAAGCGAGATGGTATCCTGATCCAGACTCATGAATGAGAATATAGGAAATCGTGTTTCTAGTTCATACCATGCAGTAATCTCATGTTACATGTCAGAATCCACAGGGCTGCACAGGTATACAGCGGGTGTTACCAATTATAATCAGTAGGTGGCAGTATCTGAGCCATGGAATCTTACCTTTTTGTAAAACCTTACCAAACTCTTACAAAATATCAGACACCAATGGCCGCCTGCAGACAGGCGGAAGTTCAGCGGCGGGATTCCCCGCCGAATTTCCGCCTGTACACGCCTGCATAGGATTGCAGTACAGTATGCAATCCTATGCAGACGGCCGCGGTTTGTCTGCGCAAAATCACGCGCAGAAAACAAATGCGGCATGCTATAACTCTGTGTGGGGCTCGCAGAGCCCCTCCCAGAAACGTCACTCCACCGCCGGCGGCTCCGCTACGCACACGCGCCGGCTGGGCGGCAGCGGGCACATGAAAGAGCCGGAGCTGCGGGAGCTGGTGAGTTCAGCGCTGCTCTCTGCAGGCGCGCGGGTAGGGGCCTGCTGCGAGAATTCTTGCAGCCGGATCCGACCCGGCCATCTACAGGCGGCCAATGTTGGATAAAAAAGGCTGCAGTGTTTATTTAACGGAGTTACCAACATTGGGGAGAAATGTAACCAATAGAGATAAGCGAGCACCAAAATGCTCGGGTGCTCATTGCTCGAGTCGAACTTTCCACGATGCTTAAAGGGGTTGTCCCGCGAAACAAAGTGGGTCTATACACTTCTGTATGGCCATATTAATGCACTTTGTAATGTACATTGTGCATTAATTATGAGCCATACAGAAGTTATCAGAAATTTTTCACTTACCTGTTCCGTTGCTAGCGTCCTCGTTTCCATGGAGCCGTCTAATTTTCAGCGTCTAATCGCCAGATTAGACGCGCTTGCGCAGTCCGGGTCTTCTTTTTTTCTCAATGGGGCCGCTCGTGCCGGAGAGCGGCTCCGTGTAGCTCCGCCCCGTCACGTGCCGATTCCAGCCAATCAGGAGGCTGGAATCGGCAATGGACCGCACAGAAGCCCTGCGGTCCACCGAGGGAGAAGATCCCGGCGGCCATCTTCAGCAGGTAAGTAAGAAGTCACCGGAGCGCGGGGATTCAGGTAAGCACTGTCCGGTGTTCTTGTTTAACCCCTGCATCGGGGTTGTCTCGCGCCGAACGGGGGGGCTGTTGAAAAAAAAAAACCCTGTTTCGGCGCGGGACAACCCCTTTAAGAGCTCGTTTCGAGTAACGAACCCCATTGAAGTCAATGGGCGACTCGAGCATTTTTGTATGGGACCGATGCTCCGCATAGGTCATGACTTGTGAAACTCTGGAAAACATCCAAAAGTCATGAAAACACCACTTAAACAGATTGGGAAGGGCAGGGGCAGCATGCATGGCTGCATCTCAGGCTCCCAGGTCCCACTATTTAGCCAAAATGGGGGCAAGAGTCTGACCCCCCACCCCCCATAACAATTTTTACTTCGGACAAACCCTCATTAGCAAGGCACACCTTAGCTGAGCACCACACTACCTGCAACCAAGGACAATCACTGCCTGCGGGTGACAGTGCTGCCCCTTCTCCTGGGTTACATGCTGGCATTGCTGTCCAACCCCCCGCACGACCCAGTGTCCACAGCGCACACAAAAGTTTCCCTGCACAGCGTTCAGCTGCCCTCATGTCACACGCTCGCTTCATAGCCTCACCACCCTTATGTCTATTTATAAGCGCGTACTGGGTGAGGAGGAACCGGAGGCACACACTGCAGAGGGTTGGCAGGGCCAGGCAGCGACCCTCTTTGAAAGTGTTAGAGATGAGCGAGCACCAAAATGCTCGGGTGCTCGTTACTCGAGACGAAATTTTCGCGATGCTCGAGGGTTCGTTTCGAGTAACGAACCCCATTGAAGTCAATGGGCGACTCGAGCATTTTTGTATTTCGCCGATGCTCGCTAAGGTTTCCATTTGTGAAAATCTGGGCAATTCAAGAAAGTGATGGGAACGACACAGCAACGGATAGGGCAGGCGAGGGGCTACATGTTGGGCTGCATCTCAAGTTCCCAGGTCCCACTATTAAGCCACAATAGCGGCAAGAGTGGGCCCCCCCCCTCCCAACAATTTTTACTTCTGAAAAACCCTCATTAGCAATGCATACCTTAGCTAAGCACCACACTACCTCCAACAAAGCACAATCACTGCCTGCATGACACTCCGCTGCCACTTCTCCTGGGTTACATGCTGCCCAACCCCCCCCCCCCCCCCGCACGACCCAGTGTCCACAGCGCACACCAAAGTGTCCCTGCGCAGCCTTCAGCTGCCCTCATGCCACGCCACCCTCATGTCTATTTATAAGTGCGTCTGCCATGAGGAGGAACCGCAGGCACACACTGCAGAGGATTGGCACGGCTAGGCAGCGACCCTCTTTAAAAGGGGCGAGGCGATAGCCCACAATGCTGTACAGAAGCAATGAGAAATATAATCCTGTGCCACCGCCATCAGGAGCTGCACACGTGGGCATAGCAATGGGGAACCTATGTGCCACACACTATTCATTCTGTCAAGGTGTCTGCATGCCCCAGTCAGACCGCGGTTTTTTATAAATAGTCACAGGCAGGTACAACTCCGCAATGGGAATTCCGTGTGCACCCACAGCATGGGTGGTCCCTGGAACCCACCAGCTGTACATAAATGTATCCCATTGCAGTGCCCTGGACAGCAGAGCTAACGTCAGATTAAATGCAGGTGGGCTTCGGCCCACACTGCATGCCCCAACCTGACCGGGGTTTTTAATTCATAGACACAGGCAGGTACAACTCCCTATTGTGAAGTCCGTGTGGACCGACAGCATGGGTGGCTCCCTGAAACCCACCGGCGGTACATAAATATATCCCATTGCAGTGCCCAGCACAGCTGAGGTAATGTGATGTTTAATGCAGGTGGGCTTGGGCCCACACTGCATGCCCCAATCAGACTGGGGTTCTTTAGAAGTGGACACATGCAGTTACAACTCCGTGTGCACCCACAGCATGGGTGGCTCCCTGGAACCCACCGGCGGTACATAAATATATCCCATTGCAGTGCCCAGCACAGCTGAGGTAACGTCAGATGTTTAATGCAGGTGGGCTTCGGCCCACACTGCATGCCCCAGTCAGACTGGGGTTCTTTAGAAGTGGACACATGCAATTACAACTCTATGTGGACCGACAGCATGGGTGGGTCCCAGGAAGCCACCGGCGGTACATAAATATATCCCATTGCAGTGCCCAGCACAGCTGAGGTACTGTCAGGTTTAATGCAGGTGGGCTAAAAATTACTAGGATTACACTGTAGGCGAGGGCCCAAAAAAATTGGTGTACCAACAGAACTAATGTACCTCAGAAAAATTGCCAATGCCCAACCAAGAGGGCAGGTGAAACCCATTAA
Organism: Eleutherodactylus coqui; assembly: GCF_035609145.1. Classification (NCBI taxonomy): domain Eukaryota; kingdom Metazoa; phylum Chordata; class Amphibia; order Anura; family Eleutherodactylidae; genus Eleutherodactylus; species Eleutherodactylus coqui. The sequence continues at coordinate 162,895,559 of NC_089844.1, forward strand.
TCGCTTTGGTTAATGTGGCTTAATTTGTAACTAGGCCTGGAGGCAGCCCAGTTAAAATAAAAATTGGTTCAGGTGCAAGTTTCAACGCTTTAATGAGAATTGAAGCGTATAAACATTGTTACAAAAGTTATATGACTGAGCCTTATGGGCCTAAGAAAAATTGCCCGTTCGGCGTGATTACGTGAGGTTTCAGGAGGAGGAGCAGGAGGAGGAGGATGAATATAATACACAGATTGATGAAGATAAAGGTCCCCGTTTTTGATGGTGATAGAGAACGATGCTTCCATCCGCGGGTGCAGCCTACGTATTGTTTAGGTATCGCTGCTGTCCGCTGGTGGAGAAGAGAAGTCTGGGGAAATCCAGGCTTTGTTCATCTTTATGAGTGTAAGCCTGTCGGCACTGTCGGTTGACAGGCGTGTACGCTTATCCGTAATGATTCCCCCAGCCGCACTAAACACCCTCTCTGACAAGACGCTAGCCGCAGGACAAGCAAGCACCTCCAGGGCATACAGCGCGAGTTCAGGCCACGTGTCCAGCTTCGACACCCAGTGGTTGTAGCGGGCAGAGGCGTCACGGAGGACGGTCGTGCGATCGGCTACGTACTCCCTCACCATCCTTTTACAGTGCTCCCGCCGACTCAGCCTTGACTTGGCAGCGGTGACACAGTCTTGCTGGGGAGCCAGAAAGCTGTCAAAGGCCTTAGAGAGTGTTTCCCTGCCTGTGCTGTACATGCTGCCTGATCTCCGCGCCTCCCCTGCTACCTGGCCCTCGGAACTGCGCCTTCTGCCACTAGCGCTGTCGGATGGGAATTTTACCATCAACTTGTCTGCCAGGGTTCTGTGGTATAGCATCACTCTCGAACCCCTTTCCTCTTCGGGTATGAGAGTGGAAAGGTTCTCCTTATACCGTGGGTTGAGCAGTGTGTACACCCAGTAATCGGTAGTGGCCAGAATGCGTGTAACGCGAGGGTCACGAGAAAGGCATCCTAACATGAAGTCAGCCATGTGTGCCAGGGTACCTGTACGCAACACATGGCTGTCCTCACTAGGAAGATCACTTTTAGGATCCTCCTCCTCCTCAGGCCATACACGCTGAAAGGATGACAGGCAAGCAGCATGGGTACCCTCAGCAGTGGGCCAAGCTGTCTCTTCCCCCTCCTCCTCATCCTCCTCATGCTCCTCCTCCTCCTCCTCAACGCGCTGAGATATAGACATGAGGGTGCTCTGACTATCCAGCGACATACTGTCTTCCCCCGCCTCCGTTTCCGAGCGCAAAGCGTCTGCCTTTATGCTTTGCAGGGAACGTCTCAAGAGGCATAGCAGAGGAATGGTGACGCTAATGATTGCAGCATCCCCGCTCACCATCTGGGTAGACTCCTTAAAGTTTCCAAGGACCTGGCAGATGTCTGCTAACGAGGCCCACTCTTCTGTAAAGAATTGAGGAGGCTGACTCCCACTACGCCGCCCATGTTGGAGTTGGTATTCCACTATAGCTCTACGCTGCTCATAGAGCCTGGCCAACATGTGGAGCGTAGAGTTCCACCGTGTGGGCACGTCGCACAGCAGTCGGTGCACTGGCAGATTAAACCGATGTTGCAGGGTGCGCAGGGTGGCAGCGTCCGTGTGGGACTTGCGGAAATGTGCGCTGAGCCGGCGCACCTTTCCGAGCAGGTCTGACAAGCGTGGGTAGCTTTTCAGAAACCGCTGAACCACCAAATTAAAGACGTGGGCCAGGCATGGCACGTGCGTGAAGCTGCTGAGCTGCAGAGCCGCCACCAGGTTACGGCCGTTGTCACACACGACCATGCCCGGTTGGAGGCTCAGCGGCGAAAGCCAGTGGTCGGTCTGCTCTGTCAGACCCTGCAGCAGTTCGTGGGCCGTGTGCCTCTTCTCTCCTAAGCTGAGTAGTTTCAGCACGGCCTGCTGGCGCTTGCCCACCGCTGTGCTGCCACGCCGCGCGACACCCACTGCTGGCGACGTGCTGCTGCTGACACATCTTGATTGCGAGACAGAGGTTGCGTAGGAGGAGGAGGAGGGTGGTTTAGTGGAGGAAGCATACACCGCCGCAGATACCAGCACCGAGCTGGGGCCCGCAATTCTGGGGGTGGGTAGGACGTGAGCGGTCCCAGGCTCTGACTCGGTCCCAGCCTCCACTAAATTCACCCAATGTGCCGTCAGGGAGATATAGTGGCCCTGCTCACCTGTGCTTGTCCATGTGTCCGTTGTTAAGTGGACCTTGGCAGTAACCGCGTTGGTGAGGGCGCGTACAATGTTGCGGGAGACGTGGTCGTGCAGGGCTGGGACGGCACATCAGGAAAAGTAGTGGCGACTGGGAACCGAGTAGCGCGGGGCCGCCGCCGCCATCATGCTTTTGAAAGCCTCCGTTTCCACAAGCCTATAGGGCAGCATCTCCAGGCTGATCAATTTGGCTATGTGCACGTTTAACGCTTGAGCGTGCGGGTGCGTGGCGGCGTACTTGCGCTTGCGCTCAAACACTTGCGCTAGCGACGGCTGGACGGTGCGCTGAGAGACATTGGTGGATGGGGCCGAGGACAGCGGAGGTGAGGGTGTGGGTGCAGGCCAGGAGACGGTAGTGCCTGTGTCCTGAGAGGGGGGTTGGATCTCAGTGGCAGGTTGGGGCACAGGGGGAGAGGCAGTGGTGCAAAATGGAGGCGGTGAACGGCCTTCGTCCCACCTTGTGGGGTGCTTGGCCATCATATGCCTGCGCATGCTTGTGGTGGTGAGGCTGGTGGTTGTGGCTCCCCGGCTGATTTTGGCGCGACAAAGTTTGCACACCACTGTTATTCGGTCGTCTGCACTCTCAGTGAAAAACTGCCAGACCTTTGAGCACCTCGGTCTCTGCAGGGTGGCATGGCGCTAGGGGCGCTTTGGGAAACAGTTGGTGGATTATTCGGTCTGGCCCTGCCTCTACCCCTGGTCACCGCACTACCTCTTCCAACCTGCCCTGCTGCTGCACTCGCCTTCCCCTCTGAAGACCTGTCCTCAGTAGGCTTAGCAAACCAGGTGGGGTCAGTCACCTCATCGTCCAGCTGCTCTTCCTCAGAATCCTCTGTGCGCTCCTCCCTCGGACTTACTGCAATTATTACTACCTGAGTGATAGACAACTGTGTCTCATCGTCATCGTCCTCCTCACCCACTGAAAGCTCTTGAGACAGTTGCCGGAAGTCCCCAGCCTCATCCCCCGGACCCCGGGAACTTTCCAAAGGTTGGGCATCGGTCACGACAAAGTCCTCCGGTGGGAGAGGAACCATTGCTGTCCATTCTGGGCAGGGGCCCGAGAACAGTTCCTGGGAGTCTGCCTGCTCCTCAGAATGTGTCATTGTAATGGAGTGAGGAGGCTGGGAGGAAGAAGGAGCAGCAGCCAGAGGATTCGGGGTTGCAGCAGTGGACGGCGTAGAACTCTGGGTGGTCGATAGATTGCTGGATGCACTTTCTGCCATCCACGACAGGACCTGCTCACACTGCTCATTTTCAAATAAAGGTCTACCGCGTGGACCCATTAATTGTGAGATTAATCTGGGGACACCAGAAACATGCCTCTCTCCTAATCCCGCAGCAGTCGGCTGCGAAACACCTGGATCAGGAGCTCGGCCTGTGCCCACACCCTGACTTGGGCCTCTGCGTCCTCGCCCGCGTCCACGTCCTCTAGGCCTACCCCTACCCCTCAGCATGGTGTATTACGAGTAGAGCAGAAACAGAACGCTGTAATAAAATGTGCCGCTTATTGGCCTGTGGTTGAAGGCTGACTTCGCTTACGGAACGCACAGCAGAACCAGGAAAGAATTTTGCGCTTGCCTGTATTGAGACGTAGGTGCGTATGACTGAGCTAGTGGAATTCACAGCGCAGAAGCAGTCAAGTGTCCAAAGGCCACTATTAGGCCTTAAGTATTTTGCTTCTATTTTTTGAAATGCAGAGCTGAGACAGTAGACAGATACTGTAGGCAGCGTATATATGTATACTGTTTCAATGTGGACAGGATGACGGTGGTGATGTAACGGGCACCGCAGAGCCAGGAAACACTTTTGCGCACGCCTGTAGTGAGACGTAGGTGCGTATGACTGAGCTAGTGGAATTCACAGCGCAGAATACTATGTACAATGACTGCAAACTGAGGACGCAATGCTCTGCACGCCCGGAAAAAAAAATGTAAAAAAATGGTGCAACACTGCTAAAAGCAGCCTCAACAGTACTGCACACGGTCAGATGTGGCCCTAAGAAGGACCGTTGGGGTTCTTCAAGCCTAAAATAACTCCTAACACTCTCCCTATAGCAGGTCCAGCAAGACAGCACTTTCCCTGATCTATGTCAGAATGCATCTGTGGCGAGCCGCGGGTGGGGCAGATTTAAATACTCGGGTGACACCTGATCTCCCCAGCCACTCACTGCAGGGGGGTGGTATAGGGCTGGAACGTCACAGGGGGAAGTTGTAATGCCTTCCCTGTCTTTCTATTGGCCAGAAAAGCGCGGTAATGTCTCAGAGATGAAAGTGAAAGTAACCCGAACATCGTGTGGTGCTTGCCTCGAGTAACGAGCATCTCGAACACGCTAATACTCGAACGATCATCAAGCTCGGACGAGTACGTTCGCTCATCTCTACCCACAATACTGTTGAGAATTGATGAGAAATTGACGTTCGATCTTCATTTCAACCCTGTGCCACCTCCGTCAGGAGCTGCAAACATGGGCATAAAGGGGACTCGGGTGCCAGCACTTATACACATCTCCACAATGCAGCAATACTCTGTGTGGGAAGCACGTGAGCGGGCCCAGGGTCAGGCTTGGTCCCAGCCTCCATCTTGTGTATACCAAGGTGCCGCGAGTTACATAGCAATGGGGAACCCATGTGCCCACACACTATTCATTCTGTGTTGGTGTCAGATTGCTCAATCGACACCGCAAGGGGAAAGCCATCTGCTCTCTGCACCGTACCCAAGTCAGTCAGTGTCTTTGTGCCAGACAGGTAAAACACCGCTATGGGAAGTCTTTGCGCAACCACCGCATAGGCGAGCCCCAGTAACGTAAAGATGGTATTACGCATAAAGAAATCACAGCGCCCAAACATGGCAAACTTTCACCCCGCCAAGGACCGCAGCCCACATTTCTACCCTAGTCAGTCAGTGTATTAGTGTCAGACTGGTAAAACACCGCAATGGGAAGTCTTTGTGCACTCACAGCATAGCCGAGCCGAAGGAACCCAAAGACAATAATAAACATGAAGAAATTACAGTGCCCAAACATGGCAGACTTTCACTCTGCCGAGGACATAGGCCTCTGCACACACCCTCAGCAATCGCGGTATTACTATGCAGGGCGGCGCAGGGTCCCGCGGTCGGCGCGCGCCGCTCCGGTGTGAGCTCCGGCGTCCTGGAGCTCTGGAGTCGGGGCTCTCCCGGCGGCGTGGGGCAGCCAGTGTGCGGCGGCGTGGGCGTGTCCGCCCGTAGGGTGCCGCCCGTACTCCTCCACCTTTCTTATGCAGCAGTGGGAGAGTTGGCTCCTCCCACTCTCCGCCCCTGGGCGGAGTCTTGAATATATAATGCTGGCAGTGACCTGAGCTGACTGCCAGTTATTGGTACTGTCAGCCGCTAGTTAGTCTGTCTGCAGCCTGTCTCAGCCAGTTCCTAGTTGCCTGTGAGCGTCCTTCCTAGCTTTGCTTGCGCAGTCTTTTTTCCTGTTGGTACTCCATCTGCCTTCTCTGTCAGCACTCTGTCCCCCCATCAGTTAGTCACATCTTGTCAGTCGCCAGGTCCCTAGCCAGTGCAGGGACCGCCGTCCAGTTGTCCGCCTGGGGTTAGCCAGGGCCGAGGCAAGTAGGCAGGGACAGTGGGGTGCGGGAAGTTCAGGGCACCCCACCTGGCGCTCGGGGGGGCAGAGTGCCATAACATAATAACTGGCCCTTTAAACCGTTTTCATGGAGGCGATCAGAGCCCTTGCGAACCAGCTGCAAACTCGGGGGTATCTTCGACGAATCGGACTGAGCGGGGTTGGCGGTTTCGCGGCTGTTGGTGCTGCATCAGGGGTCGTTTTGTGTGGAGGATTATTGCTCTAACTTCAGACGCTATGCGGGGGATACGGCATGGAACGATAGCGCTCTGAAAGACGTTTTCCTGCAGGGCCTCTGGGACGCAGTTAAAGACCTGTTAATTTCCCATCCCGTTCCCGGGTCTTTAAGGGAGGCTATGGAGCTAGCGGTGAAGGCAGATAGGAGGCTCAGGTCTAGAAAGCAAGACAGGCAGGCCCGTAGAGTCAGGGAGGTCGTTTGCCCTGGTCCTTCTTCTTCCTTACCCGTCTCCATTCTCGAGCCGATGGAGGTGGATCCGCTGGACCCCAAGAGCGACGCCGGATCCGATTGTTGCATCATCTCTGCCTCTACTGCGGGAAAGCTGGACATCGGGTGATAACCTGCCCCCTGAGGTCTCAACGCTGACCTGACTAAGAAGGGGGCCGACTTGGTAAAATGGTCACGACTTCCGGTTCCGGCGCCATGTAGTGAAGTAGCGGAGGAGACGAGCTCTGACCCCACCGCTCCAGAAAAGAACCCCACACAGCCGCGGGTCGCGCTACAGCCCGGGCACAACCTCCGTTAGGTCGGTAGGAACTGTCAGTGGCTGGGGCGCTGTAACTAAGCGGCGATAACCGCTCCGTTCACCCTGCTGCGCTCACTACGTGCCGAGGAGCGGCAGTGAGCAGCGCTGGTCTGCATCTGCCGAGGCCACTGCTCAATAACAACGGGTCCCGCTCCCTGTCCCTCACTTACCCGCCGGAGGTGCTGGGAAGGAAGCTACACAGAGAGAGGAGACGTGCCTGCCCTCCTCCCCCCTCCCCCCGAGGCAGCTGTGGCTATCTAGGGACACACGTGCAGGGTCAGGCAGCAGTGAAAGAGAGGAGAAGCTGAATCACCAAGCCAAAGCAGTGCAGAACTGTATAGCCTGCACTGCTGGAGAAAGTACTGCACAAAACACACGATCACACCATAACCCAGTCCCTGATAACAGTGCCACCAATATAACTCTGCTATACTAAGCAGAGGGAAAAAAATAATAATAATAAAAGAAGAAAAAGAAAATCTTATGCGCAAAAACTGCACTTGAAAACCAGGACTCACACCCATACAGCGTACCAGAAGCCACAGCTCCATCCAGCCCAGCCCCGTGTCGCTGACCCTCGGAATTCCATACGCTCAATTGAGAATTCAAGGATCCTTCCGTATATATATATACACACACACACGACCATTACTACATTGCATGGAGGACTTTGTCATCAAAATGGGTCGTACTAAGGCAAAGCAAGTTGATACGACACCAAACACAATCCCAGAAAAAGTCGCTATAAATAAGGAAGGAACTTCGATTACTGCGCCCCCGCCTCCCCCGGCAACATCAGAAAACAACAGTCTCACAGAAAAGGAAGCATCAGTAATAGATTATAAAAAGCTGGCGATAGAGGTGGCAAAACTAATCTCCCCTGACTTACAAGAAACTTTGGCGGCGACAGTTGCAGGCACTCTGCATCAGCTACACGAGGTGGTGGCGCAACATGGCAATCGTTTGGAGAACATAGAACATGAGATTGAAGTTTTGTCAGCGGAGCAAAGCTCCACATCTAACTGTATTGACAACCTTCTAAGCGACAACAAAAAATTATGGGATCGCCTAGAGGACTTAGAAAACAGATCCAGACGAAACAATCTGAGAATTATAGAGATCCCTGAATCAGTTTTACAAAAAGACTTACGCCAACTGTGTGAATCCACGATCCCCAACGCACTAGGGATCACCCATGCATGCAAAGTCGAACGTGCGCATAGACTGGGGCCAGACGTACGGGCCACCAGAGATAGTAACTACTCACCCACAAAGAAGCGACCTAGACCGGTCATCGTGAAATATTTGGACTATACTGATAAGACCTCTGTTTTACGTAATTTTAAAAGCCGACAAAACCAACTGGACATTGGGGGAGGAAAAATCTTAATCTTTGCAGATTTTTCGGCAGAAGTCCAACGGAAAAGAAAGACATTCTCACCAATATGCATGGCTCTGTACAGAAAACAACAGAAGTTTGCGCTCCTATATCCGGCGATTTTGAAAGTCTACCAACCAGACGGCTCTTGCCTAACATTTCAGGATCCGGAGAAAGCGGAGAGAGAGCTGCGACTGACGTCACCCAGAACCTCACCAGGCCGACTGGAAGAACACCCCCCGCGCGGGTCACGAGATGATATGGACTGGAGAGAGGGCACCTCGGCCTCTTCCGCGACACCAAAGGAACAACGGCGCAGACATGTACCAGCACCGACACCAGCTACTTAAAGTTTGAGCGACGTGTAGTGAGTATGACGACTCGAACGAATGCGCTAATTGAAAGGTGAACTGTTGCAGGACTCACAATTTCGCATTAGATTTACATTCCTGATATTGATGCATAGTTTAAGATTCTGGAGCGGAGATACAGATTTAATTAAGAGAAACGGTTTGCTCCACTTTGTTATACTATCTTTCTCTCCTTAAATATGTTGTTAAAAAAATAAAAAAAAAAGGAGCAAAAAAAGAGGAGATGTGAGGTGATATCTCCACCATTGCACACAGATTGTGATAGATAAAGTGTTTTTTTCTCGTCTTTCCTGACGCTGTTCACGAAGTGGAAGTAAGGGAAGTCAATTCATGCAGCCTCTTTTTAGGCCAATGCAAGGCATTTTTCCCTAAAAGAGGCCGCATTCTTCTTCTCTTTTTTGTTCTCTAATTCGTACTTTACGCGACTTGAGAGAACTCCAGTTTAGTAATAGTTTAGGGATTTGTTTTTCTTTCCCCCCTTTCTTTTTCCCCTCTTTTTTTTTTTTTTCTCTTCTTTCTTTTCTTTTTGTCTTTGTTTAAACTTAAGGTGTTATTTGGTGGTTTTTCTAGCGACTTGCAAAACCTTTATCAGTTATAGATAGACAAACATTTAATATGAAAATTATCTCTTGGAACGTAAAAGGACTTAGGTCCCCACAGAAACGCACAATGATATTGCGCCATCTGAAACGGCTAAAAATAGATATCGCGCTACTTCAAGAAACACACCTAAATGAGGCGGATTACTATCGCATGCGCAGGCTATGGGTAGGGGAGGTCTATGGGTCACCCTCAGTACACTCAAAGGCAGGAGTGTTGATACTCATTAAAAAAGGTTTGGGACTGACAGTTCAGGAGCATTGGCACGACTCTAACGGGAGGATCCTCCACATACGCGTCAAAAATAGTTTGGAAGAATTCAGTATTTATAACATTTATGGCCCTAATAGCAGCAGCAAGCAATTCTTCATGGAATTGTCTGACCGGTTACTGACAGACACCGGGACACTTAAAATAGTAGGAGGAGATTTTAACTCAGTCCTCAATGATACTGAAGATCGCCGTAGCCAGGCAACGCATAGCAACACTCCTAGATATCTGGACAACACATTCAAAAAATTCTATGAGACACAACAGCTTAGCGATGTATGGCGAGACCGTAATCCAGAGGGACGCGAGTTCACCCATTTTTCCCACGCACACAACTCCTGGTCGAGAATCGACTATATACTGGTTTCATCTAACTTGATCTCTAGAGTCGCCAAAATTGATATCGGGGAAATGGTGATCTCTGATCATTCCCCAGTAGTGCTGGCAATACGCAACAAGGTCCCCAGGGGCGCCGACTACATATGGAGGTTCCCTTCATACCTAGCGGAGGATGAAACCTTCCAATCAATGTTGCGGGGATGGTGGCTGGAATTTACCTCAGATAACGAGGCGCACTCTGATAATCCCCAGCTGCTTTGGAATACAGCCAAGGCAGTCCTTAGGGGCAGACTGATCTCCTATGTAGTTTCACTAAAGAGGAAGACTAACGAGAAGATAGAACATTTTAGCTCACTCCTACGAGAAACATATACCCAATTCCAATCAAAACCAAATTCGCAAAGTAAGCAGAAATGGGTGGAAGCAAAGGAAGTGTACGAACACTGGCTACAAAAACGAGAACAATTGATACATTCTCGTAGGGAGGCACATTTGTTCAAATTTGGAAATAAGGCAGGCAAGCTTATGGCCAATCTGGCAAGAGGACCATTTAATACGTCAAATATCTCAGGGCTGAAAGATCAAAGCGGTAAATTCCACTCCTATCCAAAGAAAATAAACAATATATTTCTCGAGTTTTACACACAACTATACACACAAAAACCAATGCCACACGACACCCCTATAGTGATTCCTCCAGATATAGAACTACCGACCCTGACCACAGAACAATGCGAGTTTTTAAACTCCCCTATTTCTCAGTTAGAAATAAAAGATGCCATCTCAAATCTAAAAAATAACAAGGCCCCGGGTCCAGATGGATATACGGGAGAGTTCCTTAAAATCCTTAAAGACCAGACAACCCCATTATTAGAATCTTTATTTAATGGATATATGCAAAATTCCCCTATACCGCCCGAAACTAATACTGCGCACATCAAGCTACTCCCTAAACCTGCAAAGATCCCAGCAATGCAAAGTCATATAGACCAATTTGCCTGATAAATATTGATCTGAAGCTGATGGCGAAAATCATGGCCGACCGACTTGCCGTCGTGATCCCGCAACTGATCTCCCCTCTGCAATCAGGTTTCGTAAAGGGTAGATCAGCAATTGCAAACATAAGGAAGATTCTGACCATCCTGGATGAGATTAAAATTAACCCATCAGACCATCCTAGCGCGGCGCTGCTTACAATAGACGCAGAGAAGGCGTTTGATAACGTTTCATGGAAATGGTTGGAAGCAGTGATGGATAGAATGGGTTTTAAAGGCCCTTTTTGTACCTATTTATGGAACTTATACGCAAACCCTCAGGCGCAAATATACACCCCTGGCTTTCTTTCCTCGAGATTTCCCTTGCAGAAAGGTACCAGGCAAGGATGCCCCCTCTCCCCATTGTTATTTAATATCGCTATTGAACCACTGGCCCGTACGCTAGAGGGAAATGGAGAGTTAGAGGGCATTAGGATACGCAATAAGACTGTTAAAACGATGCTGTTTGCTGACGATATCTTACTAGCACTCGCAAAACCGAATAGAGACTTACCAAAGGTCTTCAATTTACTTGAGTCATTTGGAGGGCAATCAGGCTTCAAGGTTAAAACCACGAAGTGCGAATTATTGGACATCTCCCCCGGGAACAGAACAAATACCTTAGATACTGAAAAAGTCCCTGTCAACGTAGCAAAGACCTCTATTAAATATCTTGGGATAAACATAGGCAAGAGCTCCGAAAGTCTATACAGGCTGAACTATCCCCCAATTATACATAAAATTACAAATGAACTCAAAAGATGGAATAACCTTCCACTTTCATTTTTGGGCCGCTGCCAATTGATCAAGATGATCAGTTTCCCAAAGCTCCTCTACCCTCTACAAACTATCCCACTTCTGATACATAGACAAGATTTGGGAAAGCTGTATTCCGCTTTCTCTGCATTTATCTGGGCCCACAGGCGCCCACGTATTGCTTTGAAAAAGCTCATGCTCTCCAAGGATAGGGGGGACTTGACTTCCCGGATATACGCACATACAATGTGGCAAGCCTTATGCGACATTCCCTAGACTGGCTGCAGAGGGCTGACAAATTTTCCAATTATGAACTTGAAGCAGAACTATCTCATCCGTGGAGCCCAAATGCTCTCCTACACACGGGATTCTCTAGTCTTCCACCAGAGGTTAAGCATTCTATCATGATAAAAGATACTATCGCCGCTTGGAAAGCATCTCGTAAAGCATATGGCCTTTCGTTTAAAATGTCAAAATATATGGATCTATGGGGGCATCCGGAATTTAGGGAAGGGCAGGTAAATAAAATGTTTGCAGTATGGCGAGGTAAAGGCATAGAGACGGTCCAACATCTCCTCCATCCAGTACAACCTAGATATAGAACATTTAAAGAGCTGTGTGACACATATGACCTTCCTGCATCACACTTCCTACCCTACGCACAAGTACAAAATTTCTTGCGATCCAGACTTAGAGATATCACCAGGGAGGCAATAATTAACCCTATGGATATAATTATAAAAGGTCCCCAGCAGAGGCACTCAATTTCAGACTTGTACTCTAGATTCAGGGACGGATGGACGCAACAGAATGACTCTCAGGTATTCAAGAAGTGGGCACGAGAGTTACAGGACCCTGATATACCACAGGGAATAGTAGACGGGTGGGCCTCCGTAAGAAAGGCTATTAAAAATGAGAGATGGCGAGAAACATATTTTAAAATTATACATGGAGCAATATATGGATTTAATATCCCCCCACAAACTGGAGGCCCGACAAGACTGCACGCATGCCCTAAATGTTCCGAACCCAAATCTGACTTCTTACACGGTATTTGGCACTGCCCTGAAATAAAAACATTTTGGAAAGATACTCAGAAGCTTGTGGGGGTCACACAATACAGTTATTACCACAAGAATGTATATTTCACTCTTTCCGTGAGCAACCAAAAAGTCTTAAAATGACACATACTATACTTTTAATAAGTAAGAGATGCTTATTGACAAAATGGCTGCAAGCCAAAACCCCATCAATATCAGATATCCTACAACAGTTGAAATATCTGTTACGGATGGAGAGACTAGAGCTGGAGAGGTGTGCAGAATCTCAGGCTGAGGGCTTTTTTGAAAAGTGGCGGACATTTATAGAAAAGTTCCTAGACTCAAACGAAATCATTGAATGTATGAGGCCGTTCAGTAACACAACCTGGTATTATATTCAAGATGGTGCGGACCGCCTGGGGAAACTAAAAATAACATAACTAAGGGCGTTCGAATATACATGAGATGCTCTAGACGACAAATGTATAAACCTTGAGATGCGAGTTATTATTGCAGCTTCAATTTAATTTAACTTTAAACAAAGATGAGACTAAGAGGATACGTTAGTAATTTACCACCTATATTCTTATTTTTATGTATACGATTGTTAAGTTTAATTTTGAGGTTGACTTTGTCGAATTTTTGTTATCTTAATTGGATCACGTGAACAGAGCTACAGCTAACAATGGCTACTATGTGAAATTCGGGAACCATATAAGTATGTTGTGCTTTTCCACTTATCTTTCTTTTCTCTATGTGTAACCAATGCAAGATGGAATCTCTACATATGTGACAATGGTCCAGAATAGAGATGAGCGAACACCAAAATGTTCGGGTGTTCGTTATTCGGAACGAACTTCCCGCGATGTTCGAGGGTTCGTTTCGAACAACGAACCCCATTGAAGTCAATGGGCGACCAGAGCATTTTTGTATTTCGCCGATGCTCGCTAAGGTTTTCATGTGTGAAAATCTGGGCAATTCAAGAAAGTGATGGGAATGACACAGAAACGGATAGGGCAGGCGAGGGGCTACATGTTGGGCTGCATCTCAAGTTCACAGGTCCCACTATTAAGCCACAATACCGGCAAGAGTGGGCCCCCCCCCCCCTCCCAACAACTTTTACTTCTGAAAAGCCCTCATTAGCATGGCATACCTTTGCTAAGCACCACACTAGCTACAACAAAGCACAATCACTGCCTGGATGACACTCCGCTGCCACTTCTCCTGGGTTACATGCTGACCAACCGCCCCCCCTCCCCCCCACAGCGCACACCAAAGTGTCCCTGCGCAGCCTTCAGCTGCCCTCATGCCACGCCACACTCATGTCTATTTAGAAGTGCGTCTGCCATGAGGAGGAACCGCAGGCACACACTGCAGAGGGTTGGCACGGCTAGGCAGCGACCCTCTTTAAAAGGGGCGGGGCGATAGCCCACAATGCTGTACAGAAGCAATGAGAAATAGAATCCTGTGCCACCGCCATCAGGAGCTGCACACGTAGGCATAGCAATGGGGAACCTATGTGCCACACACTATTCATTCTGTCAAGGTGTCTGCATGCCCCAGTTAGACCGGGCTTTTTAATTCATAGACACAGGCAGGTACAACTCCCTATTGTGAAGTCCCTGTGGACCGACAGCATGGGTGGGTGCCAGGAAGCCACCAGCGGTACATAGAAATATCCCATTGCATTGCCCAACACAGCTGAGGTAGTAATGTCGTGCATAATGCAGGTGGGCTTCGGCCCACACTGCATGCCCCAGTCAGACTGGGGTTCTTTAGAAGTGGACACATGTAGGTTAAACTCCCTGTGGACCCACTGCCTGGGTGGGTGCCAGGAAGCCACCGGCGGTACATAGAAATATCCCATTGCATTGCCCAACACAGCTGAGGTAGTAATGTCGTGCGTAATACAGGTGGGCTTCGGCCCACACTGCATGCCCCAGTCAGACTGGGGTTCTTTAGAAGTGTACAGATGTATTAAAAACTCCGTGTGCACCTACAGCATGGGTGGCTCCCTGGAACCCACCGGCGGTACACAAAAATATCCCATTGCATTGCCCAACACAGCTGAGGTAGTAATGTCGTGCGTAATACAGGTGGGCTTCGGCCCACACTGCATGCCCCAGTCAGACTGGGGTTCTTTAGAAGTGTACAGATGTATTAAAAACTCCGTGTGCACCTACAGCATGGGTGGCTCCCTGGAACCCACCGGCGGTACACAAAAATATCCCATTGCATTGCCCAACACAGCTGAGGTAGTAATGTCGTGCGTAATACAGGTGGGCTTCGGCCCACACTGCATGCCCCAGTCTGACCGGGGTTCTTTACAAGTGGACACATGTAGGTTACACTCCCTGTGGACCCACTGCCTGGGTGGGTGCCAGGAAGCCACCGGCGGTACACAATAATATCCCATTGCATTGCCCAACACAGCTGAGGTAACGTCAGCTGTAATGCAGGTGCGCTAAAAATTAATTTGATTACACTGTAGGCGAGGGCCCACAAAAATTGCTGTATCAACAGTACTAATGTACATCCCAAAAATTGGCCATGGCCAGCCAAGAGGGCAGGTGAAACCCATTAATCGCTTTGGTTAATGTGGCTTAAGTGGTAACTAGGCCTGGAGGCAGCCCAGTGTAACGAAAAATTGGTTCAAGTTAAAGTTCCAACGCTTTTAAGCGCATTGAAACTTATAAAAATTGTTCAGAAAAATTATTTGAGTGAGCCTTGTGGCCCT
The DNA here is from genome assembly GCF_035609145.1 of Eleutherodactylus coqui. Classification (NCBI taxonomy): domain Eukaryota; kingdom Metazoa; phylum Chordata; class Amphibia; order Anura; family Eleutherodactylidae; genus Eleutherodactylus; species Eleutherodactylus coqui. The sequence continues at coordinate 162,910,689 of NC_089844.1, forward strand.
AAAAAAAATTGCCCGTTCAGCGTGATTACGTGAGGTTTCAGGAGGAGGAGCAGGAGGAGGAGGAGGAATATTAGACACAGATTGATGAAGCAGAAATGTCCCCGTTTTGGATGGTGAGAGAGAACGTAGCTTCCATCCGCGGGTGCAGCCTACGTATTGCTTACGTATCGCTGCTGTCCGCTGGTGGAGAACAGAAGTCTGGGGAAATCCAGCCTTTGTTCATCTTGATGAGTGTTAGCCTGTCGGCACTGTCGGTTGACAAGCGGCTACGCTTATCTGTGATGATTCCCCCAGCCGCACTAAACACCCTTTCCGACAAGACGCTAGCCGCAGGACAAGCAAGCACCTCCAGGGCATACAGCGCTAGTTCAGGCCACGTGTCCAGCTTCGACACCCAGTAGTTGTAGGGGGCAGAGGCGTCACCAAGGATGGTCGTGTGATCCGCTACGTACTCCCTCACCATCCTTTTACAGTGCTCCCGCCGACTCAGCCGTGACTGTGGAGCGGTGACACAGTCTTGGTGGGGAGCCATAAAGCTGGCCAGGCCCTTAAAGACTCTTGCACTGCCTGTGATGTACATGCTGCTCGATCTACGCACATCCCCTGCTACCTTGCCCTCGGTACTGCGCCTTCTGCCACTAGCGCTGTCGGCTGGGAATTTTACCATCAGCTTGTCCGCAAGGGTCCTGTGGTATAGCAACACTCTCGAACCCCTTTCCTCTTCGGGAATCAGAGTGGGCAGGTTCTCCTTATACCGTGGATCGAGCAGTGTGTACACCCAGTAATCCGTCGTGGCCAGAATGCGTGCAACGCGAGGGTCACGAGAAAGGCATCCTAACATGAAGTCAGCCATGTGTGCCAGGGTACCTGTACGCAACACATGGCTGTCCTCACTAGGAAGATCACTTTCAGGATCCTCCTCCTCCTCCTCCTCCTCCTCCTCCTCCTCCTCAGGCCATACACGCTGAAAGGATGACAGGCAATCAGCCGGTGTACCGTCAGCAGCGGCCCAAGCTGTCTCTTCCCCCTCTTCCTCATCCTCCTCATGCTCCTCCTCCTCCTCCTGTACGCGCTGAGAAATAGACAGGAGGGTGCCCTGACTATCCAGCGGCATACTGTCTTCCCCCGCCCCCGTTTCCAAGCGCAAAGCAGCTGCCTTTATGGTTTGCAGGGAATTTCTCAAGATGCATAGCAGAGGAATGGTGACGCTAATGATTGTAGCATCGCCGCTCACCACCTGTGTAGACTCCTCAAAATTACCAAGGACATGGCAGATGTCTGCCAACCAGGCCCACTCTTCTGAAAGGAATTGAGGAGGCTGACTCCCACTGCGCCGCCCATGTTGGAGTTGGTATTCGACTATAGCTCTACGTTGTTCATAGAGCCTGGCCAACATGTGGAGCGTAGAGTTCCACCGTGTGGGCACGTCGCACAGCAGTTGGTGCACTGGCAGCTTAAAGTGATGTTGCAGGGTGCGCAGGGTGGCAGCGTCCGTGTGGGACTTGCGGAAATGTGCGCAGAGCCGGCGCGCCTTTACGAGCACTTCTGACAAGCGTTTGTAGCTTTTCAGAAAGCGCTGAACCACCAAATTAAAGACGTGGGCCAGGCATGGCACGTGCGTGAGGCTGCCGAGCTGCAGAGCTGCCACCAGGTTACGGCCGTTGTCACACACGACCATGCCCGGTTGGAGGCTCAGCGGCGCAAGCCAGCGGTCGGTCTGCTGTGTCAGACCCTGCAGCAGTTCGTGGGCCGTGTGCCTCTTATCGCCTAAGCTGAGTAGTTTCAGCACGGCCTGCTGACGCTTGCCCACCGCTGTGCTGCCACACCGCGCGACACCGACTGCTGGCGACATGCTGCTGCTAACACATCTTGATTGCGAGACAGAGGAGGAGGAGGAGGAGGAGGAGGGTGCTTTAGTGGAGGAAGCATACACCTCCGCAGATACCAGCACCGAGCTGGGGCCCGCAATTCTGGGGGTGGGTAGGACGTGAGCGGTCCCAGGCTCTGACTCTGTCCCAGCCTCCACTAAATTCACCCAATGTGCCGTCAGGGAGATGTAGTGGCCCTGCCCGCCTGTGCTTGTCCACGTGTCCGTAGTTAAGTGGACCGTGGCAGTAACCGCGTTGGTGAGGGCGCGTACAATGTTGCGGGAGACGTGGTCGTGCAGGGCTGGGACGGCACATCGGGAAAAGTAGTGGCGACTGGGAACTGAGTAGCGCGGGGCCGCCGCCTCCATGATACTTTTGAAGGACTCCGTTTCCACAACCCTATACGGCAGCATCTCAAGGCTGATGAATTTTGCGATGCGGACGGTTAACGTTTGAGCGTGCGGGTGCGTGGCGGCGTACTTGCGCTTGCGCCCGAACACTTGCGCAAGCGACGGCTGGACGGTGCGCTGAACTACACTGCTGGATGGGGCCGAGGACAGCGGAGATGAGGGTGTGAGTGCAGGCCATGAGGCGGTAGTGCCTGTGTCCTGAGAGGGGGGTTGCATCTCAGTGGCAGGTTGGGGCACAGGGGGAGAGGCAGGGGTGCAAACCGGAGGCGCTGAACGGCCTTCGTCCCACCTTGTGGGGTGCTTGGCCATCATATGTCTGCGCATGGTGGTGGTGGTGAGGCTGTTGGTGTTGGCTCCCCGGCTGAGCTTTGCGCAACAAAGGTTGCACACCACTGTTCGTCGGTCGTCAGGCGTCTCTGTGAAAAACTGCCAGACCTTAGAGCACCTCGGCCTCTGCAGGGTGGCATGGCGCGAGGGGGCGCTTTGGGAAACACTTGGTGGATTATTCGGTCTGGCCCTGCCTCTACCCCTGGCCACCGCACTGCCTCTTGCAACCTGCCCTGCTGATGCCCTTGACTCCCCCTCTGAAGACCTGTCCTCTTGAGTAAGCGTTGCACACCAGGTGGGGTCAGTCACCTCATCGTCCTGCTGCTCTTCCTTCGAATCCTCTGTGCGCTGCTCCCTCGGACTTACTGCCCTTACTACTACCTCACTGCAAGACAACTGTGTCTGATCGTCATCGTCCTCACCCACAGAAAGTTGTTGAGACAGTTGGCGGAAGTCCCCAGCCTCTTCCCCCGGACCCCGGGAACTTTCGAATGGTTGGGCATCAGTGACGATAAACTCCTCTGGTGGGAGAGGAACCGCTGCTGCCCAATCTAAGCAGGGGCCCGAGAACAGTTCCTGGGAGTGTTCCCGCTCCTGAGCAGGTGTCATTGTAGTGGAGTGAGGAGGCTGGGAGGAAGGAGGAGCAGCAGACAGAGGATTCGGATTTGCAGCAGTGGACGGCGCAGAACTGCGGGTAGACGATAGGTTGCTCGAAGCACTTTCTGCCATCCAGGACAGGACCTGCTCACACTGCTCATTTTCTAATAACCGTCTCCCGCGTGGACCCATTAATTGGGCGATGAATGTGGGGACACCAGAAACGTGCCTCTCTCCTAATCGCGCAGCAGTCAGCTGCGACACACCTGGATCAGGAGCTCGGCCTGTGCCCACACCCTGACTTGGCCCTCCGCGTCCTCGGCCGCGTCCACGTCCTCTAGGCCTACCCCTACCCCTCAGCATGCTGTATTACCAGTGATTTGATTTCACAGGCAGCTAATAAATTGGCGCAAGACTGCAGGCCAAATATAATTTTTTCCCTTTTTTGAAAACGAAAGGCCCCACTGCCTCTAGTGAATGTATAATCTAAGTTTAATAACTGTGCTGTTTTCCTGCTAATGTGTCACAGAACGTGAGGGTAGCAGAGTTATTAACTGTGGCAGAGCAGGTATTTTTTTTCCCAATTAAGGAAAGCAAATGGCAAAGCCAGGAGTAAAAAGTAGCTGGGTGCGTCTGATTTTTACAGGTTGCACACGCAGCCGACACGTGTCCACCGGCGTTAGGACGGACAGAGGCAGGACAAATAGAATTATTTTCCGTTTTTTTGCACCAAAAGGCAGCACTGCGTATATTCAATGAACATGAGAAGTTTAATAACTGTGCTGTTTTCCTGCTAATGTGTCACAGAACGTGAGGGTAGCAGAGTTATTAACTGTGGCAGAGCAGGTATTTTTTTTCCCAATTAAGGAAAGCAAATGGCAAAGCCAGGAGTAAAACGTAGCTGGGTGCGTCTGATTTTTACAGGTTGCACACGCAGCCGACATGTGTCCACCGGCGTTAGGACGGACAGAGGCAGGACAAATAGAATTATTTTCCGTTTTTTTGCACCAAAAGGCAGCACTGCGTATATTCTATGAACATGAGAAGTTTAATAACTGTGCTGTTTTCCTGCTAATGTGTCACAGAACGTGAGGGTAGCAGAGTTATTAACTGTGGCAGAGCAGGTATTTTTTTTCCCAATTAAGGAAAGCAAATGGCAAAGCCAGGAGTAAAACGTAGCTGGGTGCGTCTGATTTTTACAGGTTGCACACGCAGCCGACACGTGTCCACCGGCGTTAGGACGGACAGAGGCAGGACAAATAGAATTATTTTCCGTTTTTTGGCACCAAAAGGCAGCACTGCGTATATTCTATGAACATGAGAAGTTTAATAACTGTGCTGTTTTCCTGCTAATGTGTCACAGAACGTGAGGGTAGCAGAGTTATTAACTGTGGCAGAGCAGGTATTTTTTTTCCCAATTAAGGAAAGCAAATGGCAAAGCCAGGAGTAAAACGTAGCTGGGTGCGTCTGATTTTTACAGGTTGCACACGCAGCCGACACGTGTCCACCGGCGTTAGGACGGACAGAGGCAGGACAAATAGAATTATTTTCCGTTTTTTGGCACCAAAAGGCAGCACTGCGTATATTCTATGAACATGAGAAGTTTAATAACTGTGCTGTTTTCCTGCTAATGTGTCACAGAACGTGAGGGTAGCAGAGTTATTAACTGTGGCAGAGCAGGTATTTTTTTTCCCAATTAAGGAAAGCAAATGGCAAAGCCAGGAGTAAAACGTAGCTGGGTGCGTCTGATTTTTACAGGTTGCACACGCAGCCGACACGTGTCCACCGGCGTTAGGACGGACAGAGGCAGGACAAATAGAATTATTTTCCGTTTTTTTGCACCAAAAGGCAGCACTGCGTATATTCAATGAACATGAGAAGTTTAATAACTGTGCTGTTTTCCTGCTAATGTGTCACAGAACGTGAGGGTAGCAGAGTTATTAACTGTGGCAGAGCAGGTATTTTTTTTCCCAATTAAGGAAAGCAAATGGCAAAGCCAGGAGTAAAACGTAGCTGGGTGCGTCTGATTTTTACAGGTTGCACACGCAGCCGACACGTGTCCACCGGCGTTAGGACGGACAGAGGCAGGACAAATAGAATTATTTTCCGGTTTTTTGCACCAAAAGGCAGCACTGCGTATATTCAATGAATAATAACTGTGTTGTGGCCCTGCCTATACAATTCTTTCCCTGAAGTATCAATGGAGGGTGCAATGCTCTGCAGAGGCGATTTTGAGAAGCAAAAAAAAATGCAGCACAGCTAACAGCAGCCTGGACAGTACTGCACACGGTTAAATATGGCCCTAGAAAGGACCGTTGAGGTTCTTGAAGGCTACACTCACTCCTAGCACTCTCCCTGCCTATGCAGCACTTCTGTCCCTAATGCCGGGTGCAACGCTCTGCAGAGCCGATTTTGAGGGAAAAAAAATTTGCCACTGCTAACAGCAGCCAACACACAGCTATCAGTGGCCCTAATAAGGACCTTTGGGGGGTCTTGAAGCCTACACTAACTACCAATTCTTTCCCTACAGCAGCTCCGGTACAAACAGCACTGTCCCTCATCTAACTCACACGGCATCTGAGGCGAACCGCGGGAGGGGCCGACTTTTATGTTCGGGTGACACCTGATCTTCCCAGCCACTCACAGCAGGGGGGTGGTATAGGGCTTGAACGTCACAGGGGGAAGTTGTAATGCCTTCCCTGTCTTTCAATTGGCCAGAAAAGCGCGCAAACGTCTCAGGGAAGGAAGTGAAAGTAACCCGAACACCGCATGGTGTTCGTTACGAATAACGAACATCCCGAACACCCTAATATTCGCACGAATATCAAGCTCGGAAGAACACGTTCGCTCATCTCTAGTCCAGAAGTAAGATAACAATGTAACGTTATATGTTCAATGTGATACTGTTACCTTTGTTAATATGAAAAAATGACAATAAAAAGAAGTTTTAAAAAAAAAAAAAGGTCACCTGCAGCCCTTGAGGCCTTTAGTCATCTAAAAAGGGCATTTACGACTGCCCCGGTGCTAATACAGCCGGACGCACGACTACCCTTTTTCATTGAGGTAGATGCGTCTGAAGTGGGGACAGGAGCAGTATTGTCGCAAGAGGTCAGTGGGAGATCTGGGTATAGTCCATGTGCGTTCTTTTCGCGGAAGTTTAATTCAGCAGAACGCAACTACGACGTGGGTAACCGTGAATTATTGGCTATCAAATGAGCTCTGGAAGAGTGGCGACACCATCTTGAGGGTGCTAGACACCCAATTACCGTGTATACTGATCACAAGAATTTGGTATATCTCACCAATGCTAAAAGACTCACAGCTCGGCAAGCCAGGTGGGCGTTGTTCTTCGCCAGGTTTAATTTCGTCGTGACATATATCCCAGGAGAGAAGAACGTGAAGGCGGACGCCCTGTCACGGAGTTTCAGGGTGCCGGATAGTGAGACTATGACCCCCAAGAATATCTTAGCCCCTGGCGTGGTGGTGGCAGCTGTAGAGTCTAACTTCGTCCCTCAACTACAGGATGCTCAGCAGGACGCTCCTTCGGGGGTGCCGGAGGGCAGATGGTTTGTGCCAGAGACCCTACGTCCTAGAGTCATGGATGAATCTCACTCGTCGGTTCTCGCAGGGCATCCAGGGTTTCAGGGGACCCTGGATCTTTGTTCCAGACACTTCTGGTGGCCAGGCATGTCTCAGGAGATCCGCAACTTTGTTAGGGGATGCTCGGTCTGTGCTCACAATAAGAGTCAGCGGCATCCTTCGGAGGGTCCTCTGAGACCGCTACCGGTTCCTTCCAGTCCATGGTCGCACTTATCGGTAGATTTCATCACTGATTTACCAGAATCCCTGAAGTGCACCACTATCTTAGTGGTGGTCGACCGGTTCTCAAAGATGGCACATTTTGTGGCGTTAAAGAAGCTACCTTCGGCAAAAGAATTTGCCAAGATTTTTGTAAAAGAAATAATTCGCCTACATGGGGTTCCCCAAAATATTGTATCTGATCGCGGGGTTCAGTTTGTGTCGCAGTTTTGGCGTGCCTTCTGCAGAAACCTGGGAACGTCGCTTTCCTTCTCTTCAGCATTCCACCCGCAAACTAATGATCAGACTGAGCGGAAGAACCAAGATTTGGTGCAATATTTACGGTTGTTTGCTAGCGAAAAGGCTCATCAGTGGGCAGAGTTCCTGCCGTTGGCAGAGTTTGCACTAAACAACCGCCCTTGTTCTTCCACTGGAGTATCTCCATTTTTTTGTGTATACGGTCAGCATCCTCGCTTCCTTACAGCAATCCCTACTCCCTCGGTCTGTCCTGCAGCTGATGTCGCCACAGATACGCTTCGGGGAGTATGGAAAGAGGTACAGAAAAACTTGGAAGCAGCGGGGACTCGCATGCATTTGCGTAGTGAGAAGAGTCTGTCTGTATCTGAATCTTACAGGGTGGGACAGAAGGTATACCTGTCTTCTAAAAATCTCAAATTAAGGGTCCCATCCTTGAAGCTGGCGCCACGTTACGTGGGTCCGTTTGTCATCACACGTGTGGTGAACCCGCTCGCCTACGAACTCGGTTTGCCAGCTACATGGAGGGTTCACAGGGTGTTCCATAAGTCGTTATTGAAACCTTTTGTCCCTTTGGTGGTGCCCACCTCCAGTCCCCCTCCGCCCACCATGGTCCGGGATGAAGTTGAATACGAGGTCCAGGAGATCCTGGATTCTCGTCTGTGTCGAGGAACCCTACAATGTTTGGTGGCCTGGAAGGATTTTCGACCAGAAGATCATTCCTGGGTGGCCGCACGTGATGTTCACGCTCCCGTGTTGGTACGGCGGTTCCATCGTCGTTTTCCGGATAAGCCAGGTCGTGTTTCCGGGGGCCCGGAGGTCCCCCGTCAGAGGGGGGGTAATGTTACCATGCAGGTCGGCGCGCGCCACTCCGGTGTCGGCTCCGGCGTCCTGGAGCTCTGGAGTCGGGGCTCTCCCGGCGGTGTGGGGCAGCCAGTGTGCGGCAGCGTGGGCGTGTCCGCCCGTAGGGTGCCGCCCGCACTCCTCCACCTTTCTTATGCAGCAGTGGGAGAGTCGGTTCCTCCCACTCTCCGCCCCTGGGCGGAGTCTTGCAGATATAAGGCTGGCAGTGACCTGAGCTCACTACCAGTTATTGGTTCTGTCAGCCGCTAGTTAGTCTGTCTGCAGCCTGTCTCAGCCAGTTCCTAGTTGCCTGTGAGCGTCCTTCCTAGCTTTGCTTGCGCAGTCTTTTTTCCTGTTGGTACTCCATCTGCCTTCTCTGTCGGCACTCTGTCCCCCCATCAGTTAGTCACATCTTGTCAGTCGCCAGGTCCCTAGCCAGTGCAGGGACCACCGTCCAGTTGTCCGCCTGGGGTTAGCCAGGGCCGAGGCAAGTAGGCAGGGACAGTGGGGTGGGGGAAGTTCAGGGCACCCCACCTGGCGCTCGGGGGGTCAGAGTGCCGTAACACGTGGGCATGAAGTGGACTTCGATGCTAGTACAGCTGTGAGGGTCTCATTAAATCAGTTACGTTTGCTTTCACCGCTCCAAAGACTGGATTAACCAGGAACAAGTTCCACAGGCCCAACCTGGCGCAGTTGCAGTTCCCCCAGGACATAGGCCTCAGCCCACACCCTCAGCAATCGCGGGCATAAAGCGGACTCCGATGCTAGTACATCTGTGAAGGTCTCATTAAATCTGTTACGTTTGCTTTTACCGCTCCAACGACTGGATTAACCAGGAACAAGTTCCACAGGCCCAACCTGGTGCAGTTGCAGTTCCCGCAGGACATAGGCCTCTGTCCACACCCTCAGCAATCGCCAGCATGAAGCTGACTCCGATGCTAGTACAGCAGTGAACGTCTCATTAATGCAGTAACGCACGTCTTCTTTGGCCCAAACCAGTATCTAACATAACTGCGGTAACACGAGAGAAAACACATGATGCCCAGTGCTAATCCCCTGACCCCAAGCAGGAGGAGGAGGTGGCCTTACAAGGCCAAGAAACCAGGACCAGGACCCGCTGTAGCCTGTGTGGGAAGTATGTGAGCGGGCCCTTGGTCAGGCTCGGTCCCAGCAAACACCTTGTGTGACCCAAGGTGCCGCGAGTTACATAGCAATGGGGAATCCATGTGCCCACACACTATTCATTCTGTGTTGGTGTCGGATAGCTCAATTATCACCGCAAGGGTAAAACCATCTGCATTCTGCACCCTACCCTAGTCAGTCAGTGTATTTGTGTCAGACAGGTAAAACACCGCAATGGGAAGTCCTTGTGCACTCACAGCATAGTTGAGCCGAAGGAACCCAAAGACAATAATAAGCACGAAGAAATTACAGTGCCCAAACATGGCAGACTTTCACTCTGCCGAGGACATAGGCCTCTGCACACACCCTCAGCAATCGCGGGCATGAAGCGGACTTCGATGCTAGTACAGCTGTGAAGGTCTCATTAATGCAGTAACGCTCATCTTCTTTGGCCCAGACCAGTGTCTCAGATAACTGTGGTAACACGAGAGAAAATACATGATGCCCAGTGCTGATTCCCTGACCCCAATCAGGAGGAGGAGGTGGCCTTAGAAGGCTAAGAAACCATGACCAGGACCCACTGTAGCCTGTGTGGGAAGTATGTGAGTGGGCCCTTGGTCAGGCTCGGTCCCAGAAAATACCTTGTGTGACCAAAGGTGCCCTAAGTTACATAGCAATGGGAAATCCATGTGACCCCAGTCCCCACACAGATAGTTCAACACTGCAAGGGGAAGTCTTTGAGTTCCTTGGGCTCGCCTATGCTGTCATTGCACAAAGATGGTATTACACAGGAAGAAATCTGAGTGCCCAACCATGGGAGAAATTCACCCCGCCAAGGACCTTGGCCTCGGCCCACATTTCTGCCCTAGTCAGTCACTGTATTATTTGTGCCAGAGAGATAAAACACCACGATGGGAAGACTTTGTGCACCCATAGTATAGGCAGACCCCTGTAACATTTCTGTAGCAGAAGTATAGGCAGACCCCTGTAACATTTCAGTAGCACAAGTATAGGCAGACCCCTGTAACATTTCAGTAGCACAAGTATAGGCAGACCCCTGTAACATTGCAGTAGCACAAGTATAGGCAGACTCCTGTAAGATTTCTGTAGCAGAAGTATAGGCAGACCCCAGTAACATTTCTGCAGCAGAAGTATAGGCAGACCCCTGTAACATTTCAGTAGCAAGTGTATAGGCGAACCCCTGAAGCATTGGTGTACCATGAGTGTAGGCGAAGTCTGGAAAAATTAGTTAGATAACAGTATAGGCGAGGGCCAGAAAAATTAGTGTAACAAGAGTACAAGTGCACCCCTAAAAAATTTCTCAAACGAGAGGGCAGGTGAAACCCAGAAATATTTTTTTAATATACAGCTCGCTGTTGCTTAATTTGCAACAGAGCCTGGGGGCAGCCCTGTGAAAAAAAAATGGGTTTCTGTTACAGTATCAATATTTTTAAAACTTTGAAAAATTGTAAAAAAATTGTAAGCAGAGCCTTTTGGGCTGCAGAAAAATTGTCAGTTCAGCGTGATGACATGATGTTTCAGGAGGAGGAGTAGGAGGAGAAGGACATATCCTAGAGTGATTTAAAAAGCTAATTCCCCCTTTTTTCCGGTGATGAAGAATGCTTATTTCCCGAGTCGTCTCCACGACAGCACCACCTGAGATAGTCTCCTCCTGATAGGACAGGAGCACACTGAGAGGTTAAAGTCTCCCCCCCCCCCCCCCCCTTCCCCACCTTCCTCAGTGTTTTCCTGTCCTGCCAGGAGGCAGGATCACCGAGAGGGGCTGGTGGAGACGCCAGCCTGAAGATTCTTACCGGCGGATCGGAGGGCAGTGGGTCAGCCTGCCCTCCCTTCCTGAAGAGCGGCTCCTGGGACGCCACATGGGGTGGTTCCCCCGGGCCAGGTTCCTCCCGTTGCAGCCCATGGGGGGTGCAAAGTGGGGCCACAGCTCTCCTCCGGCGCCGGCTTAGGACCGAGCACGGCGCTTCCGGGATCCCCTTAACGCGTGTTGGAGGGGGCGGGGCGCTGCGTCACATTACTAGCGTGATGACGTCATTGGCCGGTGTGTGGGGGGCGGAGCTTAGTCCTAAAGGCGCCAAATTTAAAAATAAATAGGAACCTGAGAGAAGATGGAGGCGCAGATCAAGTAAAAGCCATTCGGTGAGTGTTTGGCTTACTGCCCCAAGAGTGTCTGCAGTACCAGCAGTAAATATGAGTGCTCCAGCACCAGAGGTTGCGGAATGTTCAGCTGCAGCGGGGACTGTAAGTAGCCAGTGAGGCAAACAAGGTCATGCAGATTCTTATGTGTTATTGTGAATGTTGCATCCTTATCTGCAAAAATTTTGTTTATCTGCTAGAGGGATAAAAGGGATGCCCCTCCCAGAACAAAAGCGAAAAAATGTGCAGAATGCGGCGCAAGACTGCCGGCTACGTATGTGAAGTCGTTATGCAAAACATGCATAGCCAGGCTAGTTAAGGAGCAATCGGGGGGATTCCTTGAGGATGTCAGGAAGCTGGTCAGGGAGGAGGTACAGTCAGCCCTGACAACTCAAAAAACACCACCAACGGGGGCATCCAGGGCGAAACGCCGGAGAAGGGCGTATAGCCCAGAGGAGCACTCAGACTCTGAAGAGAGTTCAGGGTCAGAACCAGAAGACCCAGTGCTCGAGGAGTCCTCAGAAGAAGAGGACTACAAGAAGTACGTCTTCCATCGAGAAGACCTAGCGGAGCTCATCAAATCGGTTAGAGCCACGCTTAAGATGGAAGAACCCAAAGAGCCTCGCATCATACAAGGCGAAGTCTTCGGGGGATTAGGGGAGAGACGGAGGCATACCTTTCCGCTCCATACTAACATCTCGAAGATGATAAAAAAGGAGTGGAAAAAACCAGACGCAGGATCCTTTTTCTCAGAGGGGTTAAGAGACGCTACCTGTTAGAGGAGGAGGTATGTGCAGGTTGGGAGGAAATACCCAGAGTGGACGTCCCAGTGGCTAAGGTGGCTAAGAGGACAACCTTGCCCTTCGAAGACGCCACACAGCTGAGGGATCCAATGGATCGGAAGGCGGAGGGCCTACTGAGAAGATCCTGGGAGGCAGCCACCAGTACACTCAGACCAGGGGTCGCAGCCACGTGTTTCACTAGAACCCTGGGGGTATGGCTGGAGCAGCTGGAGCTCCATATTTCAAATAAAACACCGAGGGAACAAATTATAGATTCCCTCCCTATACTAAAAATGGCCACAAGTTTTCTGGCAGACACAGCGGCAGAGTCAGTGAAGCTCTCGGCGAAAGCAACGGCCTTAACAAATTCCGCTAGAAGGGTCCTGTGGCTAAAGTCATGGTCAGGCGACTTAGCTTCGAAAAACAAATTATGTTCACTCCCATTTAATGGCCAGTTCCTCTTTGGTCTGGATCAGGACAAGATCCTCGAGAAGGCATCCGGCAAAAGAAAAGGATTCCAGGAGGAGAAACAGCAGAAGGGGAAGACCTTTTTTCGGGCCCCAGCACAACAGTCGGAACCGTATAGGGGCAAAGGCAAGACAGGCCGCTGGGGATACCCCAAGGGGGGGGGGGTAGAGGGAGGAATTTCCTCTTCAACCCTCATCAAGGGGATCCAGCCAAACAGAAGCCCAGACGCCATCCCAGTAGGGGCGAGGCTGGGGAGCGGATGGATGGGCCTCAATTTGCAGGGGCCCATGGATATCGGAGATCCTACAGCAGGGATACTGGATCGAACTGGTGTCCCTCCCCAGGAGAAGATACGTCACTACCGGAGGTCCAGCGCAACAACTGCACCCGCTCCAGCAAGCGGTTCAGGACCTATTACGTCTAAATGCAGTGTCCTTTGTGACTCAGAGAGAAGAGACCTGGGGGCATTACTCCAGACTCTTCCTAATAAAGAAGCCAGGCGGGGGATTACGCATGATAATAACCCTTGAACCCCTGAACGCCTTTGTCAAGCACCGAAAGTTCAGGATGGAGTCGATCTCTACAACAGTAAGGTTAATACCCAGGGAAGCCTACATGGCATCTATTGACCTGAGGGACGCCTATTTTCACGTGCCAATCCACAGGGACTTGCAAAAGTACCTAAGGTTCGCCCTAGAGATGGGCAAAAGGAAGAGACATCTCCAGTTCAGATGCCTGCCCTTCGGAATCTCCTCAGCACCTCGCATTTTCACAAAAATCATGGTGGAGGTAGCAGCCTATTTAAGGCAAAGATCGATTCTGATAGTCCCCTATCTGGATGACATCCTAATTATAGCCGAGTCCAGAGAGCTCCTAGTAGAAAACCTGGCAACGGTGCTCAACCTGCTCCAATTCTTAGGATGGATAGTGAATTGGGAGAGGTCCAGCCTAAACCCCAGCAGGGAGAAGGTGTTTTTGGGCATAACGCTCGACTCAGAAGTGCAATGCTCCTTTCTCCCCGAAGCAAAAGTGCAGAAGATTCGACAGCTGGTAGAATCCTTTCTTCGGAGATGGTCATGCTGAATTGCTGAATCCGGGAAGCCATGTCTCTCCTGGGAAGCCTGACACCATGCATCCCAGGGATAGCAGATAAAAAACTCAGTGAAAATATCCCTGCGCTGGTGGACATCCCCAGGAAATCTGCGGGGGGGTGTCCACTGGATATTGAATCCGGCCATGCAAGTCACGTCAGACGCAAGCTCCTGGGGGTGGGGGGCGCACGTCGGAGATAAGCTCCTACAGGGGGATGAAGTACCAGTCCTCAAACTACAGGGAGCTACAGGTGATTTGGAAGGCCCTCCAGCATCTGGGGGACTCAGTAAAAAACTAGCACGTACGGGTGCTATCAGACAATACCACGGCAGTCGCCCATATTCGGCATCAGTGGGGCACGAGGTCACCAGCCCTACAAAGCATCGCACAAAGAATCTTTCGCTGGGTGGAGGGGTGAGTCCTCTCAATTTTAGCAACACACTTGAAGGGATCCCTGAATCAGAGGGCATACTTCCTCAGCCGGAGGCGTATAGACCCAGGGGAATGGTCTCTATCCCAGGAGGCATTCCGAATCATGACGGACAGGTGGGGTCTCCCACAGCTGGACCTGTTTGCATCCAGACAAAATACCAAGGTAGAGAACTTCTTCTCCCTCAGACCGGAGGACCGGCCAACAGCGGTAGACGCCCTAAGCCAGGATTGGGGAGAACTGGTGTACGCATTCGCCCCCAATTCCGTTAATCCCAAGAGTGTTGCAGCACTTCAGGTCGCAGACATGCACACTGATCCTAGTGGCTCCCTTTTGGCCAAGGAGGAGCTGGTTCAGCCTTCTAAGAAACCTGAGCATCCAGGACCCAGTCACCCTTCCCGCTCATGCGGATTTACTAACACAGGGGCCTCTGAACTACCCCGATAAACGCAGACTCCACTTAATAGCTTGGATACTAAAGAATCCACACTGAGAGGCAGGGGGTTCTCAGACAAGGTAGTCAGGACTCTAATGGCAAATAGGAAAGAGACAACCAACCGCATCTATCAAAAGATCTAGAAGAGATTTATCTCTTGGAGACAGGGGAAGGATTCCTCGAGCAGTGGTGCTGACATCCCATTAATCCTGGATTTCTTACAGGGGGGCCTGGATATGGGCCTCTCCCCGAGCACCCTAAGAGTCCAGACAGCAGCCCTTAGTGCCCTATTTGACACTAAGCTAGCGGGAGACAAGTGGATCAGTAGATTCCTGCCAGCGGCAGATAGGTTGCGACCTAGACCTAAAAATATATGTCCTGACTGGAACCTAAATTGGGTCCTGGGGGCTATGTCTGCGGAACCCTTTGAACCAATTGAGGGGCTCTCAATAAGAATGCTCACAATTAAGACAATTTTCCTAGTGGCCATTTCCTCAGCGAGACTGGTCAGCGAGCTACAAGCCCTATCCATCCGCCACCCGCTCCTCAAAATCACTGACACCAAGCTAGTCTTCAAAACGGACCCGACCTTTTTGCCTAAAGTAGTGTCACCATTCCATAGGGCCCATAGTAATCCCCTCATTCTTTAATGACCCAAAAGACGAGAGAGAGAGAACCCTAAATTGCTTAGACGTCAGGAGAGCGGTCCTGAAATACATCGATGCCACTGGTCCCTGGAGGCAGGACGACAACCTGTCCATCCAGTTCTCAGGCCCTAACAAGGGGAAAAAAGCAGCTAAAAGCTCTATAGCCAGGTGGATCCGCCTGGCCATTATCGAATCATATAGGACCCTGGAGAAGGAGGCCCCCTCGGCCCTTAAAGCCCACTCCACGAGGGCAGTAGCGACTTCATGGGCTGAGCATAGCTCGGCGTCCGTGGAACAGATATGCAAGGCAGCAGTGTGGAAAAAGCCACACACTTTTGTCAGACATTATAGGGTAAAAGTGCAGCTAGACAAGGACATGACCTTTTGGTCGTAAGGTCCTCTCGGCGGCAATCCCACCCTAGAATAGCTTTAGTTGGTACGTCTCAGGTGGTGCTGTCGTGGAAACGACTCGGGAAAAGGGTGATTATACCTACCTGATAATCGGGTTTCCAGGAGTCTCCATGACAGCAACCGTACATTCCCTCCCAAAAGAAGTAGATAAAAAAATTTAAAAAAAGTTATTAGGTATATACGTTTAAAAAAAATAAAAAAATATTACCAGATAGGTAACAAATTTTAAGTTAGCTCCTACCCTCGCAGTTCGTTATAATACACTGAGGAAGGTGGGGAAGGGGGGGGGGGAGACTTTAACTTCTCAGTGTGTTCCTGTCCTATCAGGAGGAGACGATCTCAGGTGGTGCTCTCGTGGAGACTCCTGGAAACCCGATTATCAGGTAGGTATAATCACCCTTTTCTCCGGTTGCAGCAAAAAGAATCTTTAGGTACTGCTACTCTCCGCCGGTGGAGAACAGAAGTCTGGGGAAATCCAGGCTTTGTTCATCTTTATGAGTGTAAGCATATCGGCACTGGCAGTTGACAGCTGGGTACACTTATCCGTGATGATTCCCCCAGCTGCACTAAACACCCTCTCTGACAAGACGCTAGCGGCAGGGCAAGCCAGCACCTCCAGGGCGTACAGCGCAAGTTCGTGCCACGTGTCCAGCTTTGAAACCCAATAGTTGTATGGAGCAGAGGCACCACGGAGGACGGTGGTACGATTCGGCTACATACTCCCTCACCATCTTTTTACAGTGCTCCCTCCTCTCAGCCTTGACTGGGGAGTGGTGGCACAGTCTTGCTGGAGAGCCATAAAGCTGGAAAAGGCCTTGGAGAGTGTTCCCCTGCCTGTGCTGTACATGCTGCCAGATCTCTGCGCCTCCCCTGCTACTTGGCCCTTGGACATGCGCCTTCTGCCACTAGCGCTGTCAGATGGGAAGTTTAGCATCACTTTTTCCACCAGGGCCCTGTGGTATTGCATCACTCTCGTACCCCTTTCCTCTTCAGGAATGAGAGTAGGAAGGTTCTCCTTATACCATGGGTCGAGAAGGGTGTACACCCAGTAATCCGTGTTGGCCAGAATGCGTCTAATGTGAGGGTCATGAGAAAGGCAGCCTAACATAAAGTCAGCCATGTGTGCCAGGGTACCAGTACGCTAGACATGGCTGTCCTCACTAGGAAGATGACTTTCAGGATCCTCCTCCTCCACAGCCTATACACACTGAACTGATGAGAGGCAAGCAGCATGGGTACCCTCTGCAGTGTGTCCAGCTGTCTCTTCCCCCTCCTCCTCCTCCTGCTCCTCCCCCTCCTTCTCCTCCTCCAAAACGCGCTGAGATATAGACATGAGGGTGGTCTGGCTATCAAGCGACATACTGTTATCCCCCGTCTCCTGTTCCAACCGCAAAGCGTCGGCCTTTATGCTTTGCAGTGAGCTTCTCAGCAGGCAAAGCAGCGGGATGGTAACGCTAATGATTGCAGCATCGCCGCTCACCATCTGGGTTGACTCCTCAAAGTTTCCGAGGACCTAGCAGATATCTGCCATCCATGCTCACTCCTCGGTAAAGAATTGGGAAGGTTGACTACTAGAGATGAGCAAGCCTACTCGGCCGCGCCCCTTTTTCACCTGAGCACCGCGATTTTCGAGTACTTCCGTACTCGGGCGAAAAAATTTGGGGGGTGCCGTGGCTGAGTGGGGGGTTTAAGCGGGGAGTGGGGGGGGGGAGAGGGAGAGAGGGCTCCTCCCTGTTCCCCGCTGCTACCCCCCGCGCCGCCACGCCTCCCCCCGCCCCCCCGGCGCCCCCCGAATCTTTTCACCCAAGTACTGAAGTACTCGAAAATCGCGGTGCTCGATCAAGTAAATACTCGAAACGAGTAGATTCGCTCATCTCTACTGACTACCACTACGCCGCCCATGTTGGAGTTGGTATTCCACTATTGCTCTACGCTGCTCATACAGGCTGGTCAACATGTGCAGCGTAGAATTCCACCGTGTGGGCACGTCGGTGCTCTGGCAGATTAAACCAATCTTGCAGGGTCCTCAGGGTGGCAGCGTCTGTGGTGGACTTGCGGAAATGTGCGCAGACGCGGCGCACCTTGCCGAGCAGGTCAGACAAGTGAGGGTAGTTTTTAAGAAACCTCTGAACCACCAGATTGAAGACGTGGGCCAGGCATGGCACGTGTGTGAGGCTGGGAGGTGCAGAGCCGCCACCATGTTACGGCCGTTGTCACACACGACCATGCCCGGTTGAAGGCTCAGTGGCGAAAGCCAGAGGTCGGTCTGCTCCGTCAGACCCTGCAACAGTTCGGGGGCTGTGTGCCTCTTGCCACCTAAGCTGATTAGTTTTAGCACGGCCTGCTGACGCTTGCCCACCGCTGTGCTGCTGCGCGATACCGACTGCTGGCGATGTGCTGCTCACACTTCTTAATTGAGAGGTAGAGGTTGCGTAGGAGGAGGAGGAGGAGGGGGAGGGTTTAGAGGAGGTGGCATAAACCGCCACAGATACCAGCACCGAGCTGGGGCCTGCAATTCTGGGTGTGGGTAGGACGTGAGCGGTCCCAGGCTCTGACTTGGTCCCAGCCTCCACCAAGTTCACCCAATGTGCTGTCAGGGAGATATAGTGGCCCTGCCCACCAGTACTTGTCCACGTGTCCGTGGTTAAGTGGGCCTTCTCAGTAACCGCATTGGTGAGGGCACGATTTATGTTGCGTGAGACGTAATTTGCAACAGAGCCTGGAGACAGCCCTGTGAAAAAAATTGGTTTCTCTTACAGTATCAATATTTTAAAAACTTTGAAAAATTGTAAAAAAATTGTAAGCAGAGCCTTTTCGGCCGCAGTACTGGGACGCAACACCGGGAAAAATAGTGGCGACTGGGGACCGAGTAGCGTGGGACCGCCGCCGTCATCATGTTTTTGAAAGCCTCCGTTTCCACAAGCCTGTACGGCAGCATCTCCAGGCTGATCACTTTGGCATTGTGCACGTTTAAAGCTTATGCGTGTGGGTGCGTGGCGGCGTATTAGCGCTTTCGCTCCAAGGCTTGTGCTAGCGACAGCTGAACGCTGCGCTGAGAGACATTGCTGGATGGGATGGAGGACAGTGGAGGTGAGGGTGTGGCTGCAGGCCGGGAGGCGCTCGTGTCTGTGTCCTGGGAGGGGGATTGAATCTGTGTGGCAGGTTGGGGCACAGGGGAAGAGGCAGTGGTGTGACCCGCAGGCAGTGAGCAGCCTTCGTCCCACCTTGTGGGGTGCTTGGCCATCATATGCCTGCGCATGCTTGTGGTGGTGAGGCTGGTAGTGGTGGCTCCCTGGCTGATCTTGGTGTGACACAGGTTGCACGCCAGTGTTCGTCGGTCGTCCGCGCTCTCACTGAAAAACATCCACACCTTTGAACATCTGGCCCTCTGCATGGAGGCTTGGCGCGAACTGGTGCTTTGGGAAACAGTTGGGGGATTCTTCGCTCTGGCCCTGCCTCTCCCCCTGGCCACTCCACTGCCTCTTCCAACCTGTCCTGCTGCTGCACTTGCATCCCCCTCTGAAGCCCTGCCCTCAGTAGGCTTTGCAAACCAGGTGGGGTCAGTCACCTCATCGTCCAGCTGCTCTTCCTCCGAATCCTCTGTGCGCTCCTCCCTCGGACTTACTCCCCCTACTACTATCTCACTGATGGACAACTGTGTCTCATCATCATCCTCCTCACCCACTGAAAGCTCTTGAGACAGTTGCCGGAAGTCCCCAGCCTCATCACTCGGATTCCGGGAACTTTCCAAAGGTTGGGCATCGGTCAGGACAAACTCCTGAGGTGAGAGAGGAACCTGTTTTTCCCACTCATGGCAGGGACCCGAGAACAGTTCCTGGGAGTCTGCCTTCTCAGCAGAATATGTCATTTTCATGGAGTGAGGAGGCTGGGAGGAAGAAGGAGCAACAGCCAGAGGATTCAGACTTGCAGTTCCTAAGCCGGGAGTAGTGGACTACGTAGACGACTGGGTGGTCGATACATTGCTGGATGCATTTTCTGCCATCCACGACAGGACCTGCTCACACTGCTCTGTTTGTAATAAAGGTCTACCACGCGGACCCATAAATTGTGATATGAAGCTGGGGACCCCAGAAACTTGCCTCCATCCTAATCCCGCAGCAGCCGGCTGTGATTCACCTGGACCAAGAACTCGGCCTGTGCCCACACCCTCGCTTGGACGTCCGCGTCCGCATCCACGTCCTCGACCCTTACCCCTACTCCTCATTATGGCGGATTAAGAATAGAGCACTACAGACTGTATAGTGTATATAACTTTTTGGTTTTTTGCACAGAGGATAGGGACTGTACAGTGTATATCACTTTCCCTCTAGAAGTGGCTGTGGCCCAACGCTCTGCGTCTAATTCACTGCAGACAGAGAATGGTATAAATAAGTATGTTAGCAGCAGGCTAGGAATTATTTGTGTGCACTTTCACGGTGAGAGCGGTATTGTGCTGCACTCCAGCCAGAAAAAAATATTATGAAAGGCTGCTGTAAACAGGCCTAGCTGCGTAATACAAAAAGGGAAGAACTACAATTCCCAGCAGCCACTAAGTAAAATGCACACGGCGAGATGTAGCCCAATGAAGGAGCTTTTGTTTGCACAGAGGATACGGACTGTATAGTGTATATTACTTTCCCTCTAGAAGTGGCTGTGGCCCAACGCTCTGCGTCTAATTCACTGCAGACACAGAACGGTATAAATAAGATTGTTCGCAGCAGGCTAGAAATTATTTGCCTGCACTTTCACGGTGAGAGCAGTATTGTGCTGGACTCCAGCCAGAAAAAAATATTACGGAAGGCTGCAAAAAGGCCTAGCTGCGTAATGCAAAAAGGGAAGCACTACAACTCCCAGCAGCCACCAAGTCAAATGCACACGGTGAGATGTAGCCCAACGAAGGAGCTTTTGGTTTTTTGCACAGAGGATACGGACTGTATAGTGTATATATAACTTTCCCTCTAGAAGTGGCTGTGGCCCAACGCTCTGCGTCTAATTCACTGCAGGCACAGAACGGTATAAATAAGTTTGTTCGCAGCAGGCTAGGAATTAATTGCGTGCACTTTCACGGTGAGAGCGGTATTGTGCTGCACTCCAGCCATTAAAAAATATTACTGAAGGCTGCAAAAAGGCCTTGCTGCGTAATACAAAAATGGAAGAACTACAACTCCCAGCAGCCACTAAGTAAAATGCACACGGTCAGATGTAGCCCTAAGAAGGACCGTTGGGGTTCTTGTAGACAGGATCCTACTTTAACACTTTCCCTTTCTCAGCAGCACTTTTCCTATACTCTGTATAATAGACTGCAGACTGAGAACGCTATAGCTGTAATGACCTGCACAGCCCGAGATGGAAAAAAAAATTGTGCAAAACTGCTCCCAGCCAGCCACAACAGTAATGCACACGGTCAGATGTGGCCCTAAGAAGGACCGTTGGGGTTCTTGAAGACAGAATCCTACACTAACACTATCCCTGAATGAGCAGCAGCACTTTCCCTAATCTCTGCCAGCATGTCTGAGAAGAGCCGCGGGCGGGACCGCTTTAAGTACTCGGTGGTCACTTGATCTCACCAGCCACTCACTGGTGGGGGGTGGGATAGGGCTGGCACGTCACGGGAGGAAGTGTAAATGCCTTCCCTGTATGTCTATTGGCTAGAAAATGTCGCTAAACATGCGGGGAAGGAAATGGAATTGACTCAAGTACCGCGTGGTGCTCATCTCAAGTAACGAGCATCTTGAGTACCCTAATGCTCGAACGAGCATCAAGCTCGGACGAGTGTGCTCGCTCATCTCTAGTAACCAATAATAACCATAACACTTCCTGTAAACTCGTGTCTGTAAGACAGTTTATTTATCAATCAATAACTATACCAGTTCATGTAAGCTTTGTCTTACAGACATGAGTTTACCACCACCAAATTCTCCCATCTTGTCCACCCACCTAATGTGGGTGACAATCCCTCACCATGCCATGACATCCCCGCCCATCTTTACCAAAATAATGTCGGTGCTGACACCCAGCCTCAGGCAGAGGTCCATACTAATAGTTCCATAACTAGATGACATCCTAGTGGTGGCCGAAACCAAGGATCTTAGTCGCGCAGCAAGCAACAACCATTCAACTCTTACAACACTTGGGTTGGGTTATCAACGGGGAGAAATCAGACACAACCCGCATGTTTAGCGCCATTTTTTAGCCACTAAACATGCAGGGAAGGCATTACCACTTCCTGCTGTGACGTGCCAGCCCTCTGCACGTCTACGGCAGTGAGTGGCTGGTGGGACCAGGTGACGGCCGAATACTTAAACTGGGGGCCGCCCACGGCTCGCCTCAGACGAATGCTGGCAGAGGTTAGGGAAAGAGCTACTGCTGAGATAGGAAAAGTGTTAGAGTAGGATACTGTCTTCAAGAACCCCAACGGTCCTTCTTAGGGCTACTCCTCATTGTGTGCATTACTTTTTTGGCTGGCTGGGAGCAGTATTTTTTTTTTCAAGCATCTAGCCCTGTGCAGAGCATCTCACATCTACCATTCTCTGTGTGCGGTGAATTAGCCGTAGTTTTCATCGCTAAACAGTCGGTTATTTTCTTTCTGGGGCTATGCAGAGCATCTCACATCTCCCATTCGCTGTGTGCGGTAAACTAGCCGGAGTTCTCATCGCTAAACAGTCGGTTATTTTTTTTCTGGGGCTGTGCAGAGCATCTCACATCTCCCATTCTCTGTGTGCGGTGAATTAGCTGGAGTTCCCGTTGCTAAACAGTCGGTTAATTTTTTCTGGGGCTGTGCAGAGCATCTCACATCCCCCATTCGCTGTGTGCAGTGAATTAGCCGAAGATAGTTCCCATCGCTAAACAGTGGGTTAATTATTTGTGGGCCAGTGAGGAGCATCTCACCTCTCCCATTCGCTGTGTGCGGTAAATTAGCCGGAGTTCCCATCACTAAACAGTGGGTTAATTTTTTGTGGGCCAGTGCAGAGCATCTCACATCTCCCATTCGCTGTGCGCTGTGAATTGCATAGTAACATAGTATGTAAGGCCGAATGAAGGCAATGTCCATCTGGTCCAGCATGTTTATGCTCCTATGTTGCTGATCCAGAGGAAGGCAAAAAACCCCAAGCCAATTAGCCCTTTTGGGGGAGGAATTCCTTCCCGACTCCCTAATTGCAATCAGACTAATCCCTGGATCAACCCCTAAAATTTCCTACCTGCCTGTATACCCGGATTAACAATTAACCTAAGATTTATATCCTGTAATATCCTTCCCCTCCAGAAAGACATGAAGTCTTCTTTTAAACTTCTCTATGGCTTTTGCCATCACCACCTCCTCAGGCAGAGAGTTCCATAGTATTACTGCTCTTACAGTAAAGAACCCTTTTCTGTGTTGGCGATGAAACCTGCTTTCCTCTAGATGTAGCGGATGCCCTCTCATTACCGTCGCAGTCCTGGGTATAAACAGATTATGGGAGAGATCCTTGTATTGTCCCCTCAAGTATTTATACATAGTTTATTTGATCACCCCTTAGCCGTCTTTTTTCCAGGGTAAATACTCCCAATTTGGATAGCCTCTCTGGGTATTCCAGTCCCTTCATTCCATGTATTAGTTTAGTTGCCCTTCTTTGAACCCTCTCAAGCACTGTAACATCTTTCCTGAGCACCGGTGAATTAGCCGGAGTTCTTATCGCTAATCAGTGTGTTAATTTTTGTTGGGCTAGTGCAGAGCATCTCCCATCTCCCATTTGCTGTGTGCGGTGAATTAGCCGAAGATAGTTCCCATCACTAAACAGTGTGTTAATTTTTTGTTGTCGAATGCAGAGCATCTCACATCTCCCATTCGCTGTGTGCGGTGAATTTGCCATAGTTCTCATCGCTAAACAGTGGGTTAATTTTTTCTTGAACTGCATACAGCCTCTCTTATCTAAAGTCTCTGTGAGCGGTGAATTACCCATAGGTATCAGCGCAATATAGTGGTTTAATTTATTCTGTCACAGCATAGAGCATCTGGTATCTACAAGTCTCTGTGTGTGGTGAATTAGCCCCAGTTCTCAGTGCTATACAGTGGGTTAATTTTTTTGGGCCCTGCTCTATCCTTTATCCTACATGATGAAGAGTAGGGGTAAGAGTCGAGGTCGAGGACGTGGATGCGGGCATCCAAGTGAGGGTGTGGGCAGATGCCGTGGTCCTGGACGGGTTGAATCAGAGCCTGCTGCTGAGGGATTCGGAGAGTGCCGTGGATCTCTGCTGCCCAGCTTCATCTTACATTTCGCATGTCCGTGTGGTAGACCTTTATTGCAAGCACAACAGGGCGATCAGGTGCTGATGTTGATCACGGATAACGCGTACAGCAATTTATCCAACACCCAGTCTTCCACACAGTCCACTCATGCTGGCCAAGGGACTGCACCTCTGAATCCTCAGTCAGCTTCTCCTTTTTTCCAGCCTAGTCACTCCAGGAAAAGGAAAGATTCTGAACAGGCATACTGCCAGGAACTGTTCTCAGGTCCCTGCCCTGAGTCGGAATAAAACGTTCATCAGCCACCTGGGGAGTTTGTGGTGACGGATGCCCAACATTTGGAACTTTGCAAGAGTCAGGGTGATGAGGCTGGGGACTTCCAAGAACTGTCTCAAGAGCCTTTTGTGGATGAGGATGACGAGACACAGTTGTCTGTCAGTGAGGTTGTTGTTGGGTCAGTAAGTCCGAGGGAGGAGCGGAAAGATGATTCTGAGGAAGAGCTGCTGGACTATGAGGATACTGACCCCACCTGGCTTGCTAAGCCTACTGAAGACAGGGCTTCAGTGGGGGAGGCAAGTGCAGCAGCAGAACAGGTTGGAAGAGGCAGTGGGGTGGCCAGCGGGAGGGGCAGGGCCAAAGCAAATAATCCCCCAACTGTTTCCCACAGCACCCCCTTGTGGCAAGCCTCCGTGCAGAGGGCTAGGTGTTTAAAGGTGTGGAGGCTTTTTAGTGAGAGCGCGGACGACCGACGAACAGTGGTGTGCATCCTGTGTCGCACCAAGATCAGCCACCACTACCAGCCTTCCCACCACCAGCATGCGCAGGCATATGATGGCCAAGCACCCCATGAGGTGGAACGAAGGCCATTGACCGCTTCCGGGTCACACCACTGCCTCTTTCCCTGTGCCACAACCTGGCACAAAGATCCAATCACCCTCCCAGGACACAGGCACGAGTGCCTCCCCACCTGCACCCACACCCTCACCTCCACTGCCTCCAGCAATGTCTCCCAGTCCAGCGTTCAGCTGTCGCTAACACAAACGTTAGAGCGAAAACGGAAATACGCCGCCACGCACCCGCATGCACAATGTTTAAGCGTGCACATTGCAAAATTACTCAGCCTGGAGATGCTGAGGCTTTCCACAACATAATGGCGGCAACGGTCCCTCGGTATTCGGTCCCCGGTCGCCACTATTTTTCCCCGTGTGCCATCCCTGCCGTACACCAGCACGTCTCCCGCAACATAAATCGTGCCCCCACAAATATGGTTACTGAGAAGGTCCACTTAGCGACAGACACGTGGACAATTGCTGGCGGGCAAGGACACTACATCTCCTTGACGGCACATTGGGTGAACTTGGTGGAGGCTGGGACCGAGTCAGAGCCTGGGACCGCTCACGTGCTACCCACACCGTGCTACCCACACCGAGGATAGCAGGTCCTACCTCGGTGATGGTTTCTCCGGTGTATTATGCAACCTCCTCCAACCCCCCCCCCTCCTCCCCCTCCTCTGCCACCTCCACCTCTCAATTAAGAAGTGCGAGCATGTTGCCACAGTCGGTAGCGCGCGGCACCACTGTTGTGGGGAAGTGTCAGCAAGCCTTGCTGAAACTAATCAGCTTAGGTGACAAAGGGCACACCGCCACAGAGCTGTTGCAGGGTTTGACGCAGCAATCCGATCTCTTGCTTTTGCCGCTGAGCCTCCAACCAGACATGGTTGTGTGTGACAATGGCCATAACCTGGTGGTGGCTCTGCATCTTGGCAGCCTCACACATGCCATGCCTGGCCCACGTGTTCAATCTGGTGGTTCAGCGCTTTTTTGAAAAACTACCCCCACTTGTTTGACCTGCTCGGCATGGTGCGCCGCATGTGCGCTCATTTCCGCAAGCCCACCATGGATCCTGCCACCCTCCAGGACACTACAACATCGCTTCCAGCTGCCAAAGCACCGACTGCTGTGCGACCTGCCCATGCGCTGCACATGTTGGCCAGGCTTTAACAGCAGCGTAGAGCAATTGTAGAATACCAGCTGCAACATGACCGGCGGAGTGGTAGTCTGCCTCCGCAGTTCTTCACAGAGGAGTGGGCATGGATGGCAGTTATCTGTCAGGTACTCGGAAACTTTGAGGAGTCTACACAAATGGTGAGCGGCGATGCGGCCAATATTAGCA
Organism: Eleutherodactylus coqui; assembly: GCF_035609145.1. Classification (NCBI taxonomy): domain Eukaryota; kingdom Metazoa; phylum Chordata; class Amphibia; order Anura; family Eleutherodactylidae; genus Eleutherodactylus; species Eleutherodactylus coqui. The sequence goes on from NC_089844.1 coordinate 162,936,728, forward strand.
TTACCATCCTGCTGCTTTGCCTGCTGAGAAGTTCGCTGCTAAGCATAAAGGCCGACGCTTTGTTGTTAGAACAGGAGATGGGGGATGACAGTATGTCGTTTGATAGCCAGACCACGCTCACGTCTGTATCTCAACGCGTTTTGGAGGAGGAGGGGGAAGAGACTGCTGCCCACACTGTAGAGCTGCTTCCCTCTCATCTGTTCAGCGTGTATGGGCTAAAGAGGAGGATCATGAAAGTCATCCTCCTAGTGAGGACAGCGATGTGTTGCGTACTGGGACTCTGGCACACATGGCTGACTTAATGTTAGGCTGCCTTTCCAATGACCCTCATGTTAGACGCATTCTGGCCAACACTGATTACTGGGTGTACACCTTCTCGACCCACGGTAAAAGGAGGTACAGTTGGTCATAGCTGGCCATACACATTAGATGTGGATCAGTTAAACTTGCCAATTCATTTTTGAAGAAGAGGCGCTGATACATATATAAATGTTCCGGTGGTAGTATTTGTTGTTTCTGTAGCTCTCTGTAGCTCTCTGTATACAGCAATTTTATGAAGGAAACTTACAAAACCTGATCACTTTTTTTGTTTCTGAAGGTTTTTTATGGCGTCCTGTCATCCAGGAAGTTCCCGTACCTCATTTACTGATGGGACAAGCAAATACCCTCCAGTACAACATCTCCGGATATTTCCCAGATGCGCTGTCTGTGAGCTGGTATAAGAAGGACAAGGGAGCTCTGGAATCTGTTCCTGTACATGATACGTATAAGACATCAGTCACCGAGTCCCAGAGACAGCCAGATTCCACGTACTCCTGTACGGCCAGTCTGCAGTTCACGCCGACACTAAAAGATGGGGAATCAGAAGTCATCTGCAGAGTGGACCATCCCAGCCTGGAGGGAGCATTAGAGAGAAGCACTGGACCCTTACGTGTGCAGGGTGAGTGGGAGCCTTAAAGTCAACTTTGAAAAATCTTTTTGGGTCTGGCATTCTGTGGAGAGATTTAATTGCTAAAATTCTGTCTGCCTACAGCCACCACTTGGGGGCGCTTTCTGCAGACTATTTTATTATGTAGTCCAGGCAGTCACCACTAGGGGGAACTTACGGTAGTCCACGTAGACAGAATTTTGTCATTTGATCCCTTAGGCCAATGCAGAGGATTTGAAACTTTGTAGAAGAAAACAGAGCTCCAATCACTGTAAAGAAATAAATGGTGAGGCAAATGTCTGGACACAGCTGTTTAACTAGTGTAGTAATGAGAAAATTGAAATCCAAGGTGTGAAAGTATTAAATGGGAGGCTGCGTTTTGTGGTGGAGAAGACTTTTTTTTGGCAGTCGTTTAGAACTCTGGAAAACCTGAGCTGAATTCAATGTCAAATGGGAAGGGGGTCATGTGATACATCATTTTTGGTTTGAATTTACTCAAACACACTGGGAGTGTCAGTTTTCCCTGCCTTTACTTGTTTAGGAGTCAAGTGAGGGCAGAGTTTCACAAAATGCTTTACATGAAGTGTTTGAACCATGTGTATCCGGCAGAGTGGTGGGCAGAATGAACACTTTCAGGGTGTTACTGAGTAAATTCTAGCTAAGACTGATATAGCCCTTTGACCTCATTACCATTTGAAAAACTTGAACTGAATTCAATATGGCAGAGTACAAAATGGCCACCAAAAATGTTTCCTCCACTGAAAATTGCAGCTTCCCTCCATAAATGGATGTGTCTAGATTTTTTGCCTCACCCTGCATTATGACTTGGCCTTGGGGCCCTTTTCCACAGGCCGATCATTTAGATTCTCGCGGGATCATGTGAATTTGATCGATGATCGTTCAGTGTAAATGCACCGACTGAACAAAAAACAATAATTTGTTTGCTTATCGTTCGTCATTTAGTTTATGAACGCATGAAAACTGAAGAATAAGCAACCCGTGTTGTGAATGGAGGCGGGTGAGACGGAACTATCCCTTGCCCTCTCTGCCTCCATTCACTGAAAAAGCAGGAAAGCGACTATTGCTTGGACGGCCTGATGGGCGCTTAGGGTCTGACAACTTGTGCATTCTCCCAGAATGCATCACTTGTCACTGCTGAAGAGGGGGGCTCCAGTAGCCATCATGTACTTGGTGGCCAAAACTGTAGAAGGGGAAATGCCCGGGATACAGCTACAGCCCTTCACTTATTGATTGGGCTCTATGTGATTTTATTATTTGGACGCTATGGGGAGACCATCAATAGACGTGCACACGGCACCATCCTGCCTGAGGCTGGCCCGGATTATGATATTAATGCACACACAATGTTGAAGGGGAGACAGAAATACTGAATTCACTTTTCAGTCTGTGTGTGTAGAAGAAAGAGGGAGGTAGCACAGAAGATATGGGATTCTCCTGTATATTCCCCCGTCCCGGGGAGGGGGAGGGTGGGGTGACAAACCTTTGTTGTTTATTTCACCTCCCATCAATCAGAGCATATTTGCTCTCTGGTAGTCACCTTTTTTTTCCCTGAAAAGAAGTGAAATGATGAGGCCTTGCTCATCTAATCACTGCTCTACACCATTTAACCCTGCAGATGCTGCAGTTATTGCTGATTGTGGCATCTTAACAGTTTTACTGAAAAAAATTAAACTTTTTCCCTCACACAATCCTTTAAATACCGAAAAAATAACAATTAAACTGCACATAATTGGAATCGCCACATCTTTAACCCCAATGTGACGAACCTTTTTTCATTTTTTCCTCTTTTAAAAAATCGGACCTCCTTTATCCATCGACATCGCTGTATAAGGGCTTGCTTTTTGCTGGACAAGTTGTATTTTTTATTGGTGCTCTTTAATGTACCATATAATGTACTGGAACTTTTAAAAGTTCTAATTCCGGCATCTTTCGTTGCGTCTTGTTTATACGGCGCACAAACTGCAACAAAAATGACATAACTTTATTCTATTGATCCGCACAATTACTACAATACCAAACTTAAAAATATACATATATATTATGTTATTTATTTTATTTTTTTTGTTGTACTTGTATTTTTTTTTCAAAGACATTTAACTTTTTAAAATTATTTTCTGCCGCCATCTTCTGCACGCAATACCTGTTTAATAATTTCATCAAAATAGTTGTGTGAGGGCTCATTTTTTGCGGGATGCCCTGTAGTTTCCATTTGGGGATACGTATGACTTTTTCATTGCTTTTTTATTGCATTTTTTTCTTGGAGACAGGGTGACCAAAACAGCACATTTCTGGCATTTTTTTTTCTGACAACGTTCAGTGTGCAGGGTAAATAATGTGTTACTTTGATGAGAGTTTTATGGAATACGGTGATACTAAATATGTATTTTTGTTAGCTTATTTTATTAGAAATATGGCAAAAGTGGGCGTTTTGAACTTTTTTTTTATTAGTAAAACTTTATTATTCTTATTTTTACTTTTTTTCTTGATTTCCAGAGGAAACTAGTAATGTTTTGATCACTCCTGCAGTATTATGTAATGCCATAGTATTACATCATACTGCAATCAGGCAGGCAGTCTATCCGCAGCATTTCTGCTATGTGTGAACATACCCTTAACGTGACTGTTAGGGGTTAACCTACAAACATAAGACAACATGGCGTCCATCACGGTCGTTCACTTCATGTGTATTTTGTTTTCTGGAATCTCCATTATTTTCTAGGTAAACCAAAGAGCAGAAAACCTATTAGTGTAACTTTGGACAAAGAGGAGGTGAAATGTTCTCTGGTTCTAGAGAGTTTCTATCCCCAGGATATCCAGATTACGTGGTATTGTGTATCAGAACAAGAGACACGGAGCTGTCCATCAGCAGAAAGATTTACAACTTATGGGGATAAATCGAACGGTGTTACCAGTGATTGTAGGATTCCTGAGAAGGATCTGAAGAACCCGAATGTCAAAGTGCGTGTGATGTGGAGTCATGAGTCCATGGATGATCCTGGGAGCAGAGAGATGACTATAAGAGATGAAGGTGAGAAGGGAACAATGGGGGATATTGGAGGATCAGTAAGTGTCTCCCATTGTTTTCAATGGGCAAACTTGCATCGCACTCATGTGCACACCCTGCAATGTGTTTTCCTCTCCCATTGAAAACAATGGGCAACGTGTTCTGAGGGAACGCCCAAAGATAAGACATGCTGCATTTTTTTTTTGCTGTTGGAGAAAACTGGTCATGTATATGATCCCATTCAAAAGAATAGGGTTGATATTCATGTGAGATTTGTGCGTCTCACAACGCACAAATCTCACAATTTTCACTGCCGTGTGAAAGCGTCCTAAGAGATCACCCTTATTATCGCGCTGTGTAAAGCGCTCATATGGAGATAAACCAATCCGGAGCGAGCTGGTATCCTGATCCAGACTCATTAATGAGAATATAGGAAATCGTGTTTCTAGTTCATGCCATGCAGTAATCTCATGTTACATGTCAGAATCCACAGGGCTGCACAGGTATACAGCGGGTGTTACCAATTATAATCAGTAGGTGACAGTATCTGAGCCATGGAATCTAACCCTTTAGTAAAACCTTACCAAACTCTTACAAAATATCAGACACCAATATTGGATAAAAAAGGCTGCAGTGTTTATTTAACGGAGTTACGAACATTGGGGAGAAGTGTAACCAATAATAACCATAACACTTCCTGTAAACTCGTGTCCGTAAGACAGAGAGTTTATTGACCAATCAATAACCATAACAGTTCTTGTAAACTCTGTCTTACAGACATGAGTTTACCACTACCAAATTCTCCCCAAAACTTGGGTTGGGTTATCAACGGGGAGAAATCAGACACAACCCCCTGAGGAAGTCCTTCCTGGGAATTATGTTATTCAGAGAAACCATGCTTCTTTCTCCCTATGACAAAGAGCCAAGACGTACAGCTTCTCATAGGAGCATTCTTGAAGCGCAGGGCTTGCTCCATTCAAGCAATGGTGCCTGTAGGGAACGCAGTAAAGGTATCCCTGCATTGTTGGCTGCCAGCCGCTAACCTCTCAAAGGACGTTCACTGGCTACGGGATCCAGTAACATCTTACCATAGATGCCAGCTCCCAGGGCTGTGGTGCTGACATAGGGGACCTATACCTCTAGGGATCCGGGTCCTGGAGAGTGTGCAATCAGTCCTCAAATTTCAAGGAACTCCTGGCTGTTTTAAAGGCCCTCCAACTGTCAGGAAGCACCACCCAAAATCAACACCTGGAAATCCTTTGGACAATATCACAACACTGGCCTATATCAGACATCAAGGAACAAGATGCCCATCCCTACAGAGCATCACCCAAAGGATGTTTCACTGGGCAGAACATCATGCCCTGTCAATCTCAGCAACCCGCCTAAAGGATGGTCTGAATCAAGTGGCAAACTACGTCAATCAGCAGGGGCTAGACCCAGGGGAATGGTCCCTCTCCCAGGACATCTTCAAGGTCCTGACAGACAGGTGGGGATTCCCACAGATAGACCTTTTTGCCTCAAGAAAAAAACGCAAGGTAGGTTTATTTACCCTCAACCCAAGGGACCACCCACAAGCGGTAGATTCACTGACCCAAAACTAGGACTAGTCTATACATTTCCTCCTATCCCACTGATGCCAAAAATTACGGCAGCCTACAAAACAAATTTTGAGTCGGCGTGTTCCTGTCCACCTGCCAGTCTGGACGAATCTTCGAAACCCAGGGTCCTCTGACCCATCCAGACATAGCGAACCTCCACATCTCAGTGTGGATATTAAGTCCATGTTGATATGTAGAGTCTTCTCCAAAAGTGACGCACATCCTGTTATGCAATAGGAAAGCATGAACAAACAGCATATACCATAAAACCTGGAAAAGGTTCACATCATGATGCCAGGAGAAAGGTTCTCCATTTTTTTTCCCCCAGCATACCATCAATCCTGGAATTTCTCCAGGACTGCCTAGACAAAGGCCTCTCTCCTAGGACACGAAGTCCTAGTAGCGGCTCTTAGTGCCTTTTAGGATACCAGACTTTCTGAAGTAAGTTGGATTTCTAGGATCTTTTTTAAAGCAGCAGACAGGTCAAAACTTAGAAACATCAACATAGTCCCTGAATAGAACCTTAATTGGGTTCTTACAGCCCTATCCTTGGCTCCATTCGAACCCAAAGCCTCAATACTAGGGATGAGCGAGTATACTCACTAAAGCACTACTCGTTCGAGTAATGTGCTTTAGACGAGTATCTCCCCGCTCGTCCCTGAAGATTCGGGTGCCGGCAGCGGCGGGCGGGGAGCTGCGGGGGAGAGCGGGGAGGAACGGAGGGGAGATCTCTCTCTCCCTCTCTCCCTCCCGCTCTCCCCTGCTCCCTGCCGCCACTCACCTGTCAGCTGCTGCGTCTCCCGAATCTTCAGGGACGAGCAGGGAGATACTCGTCTAAAGCACATTACTCGAGCGAGTAGTGCTTTAGCGAGTATACTCGCTCATCCCTACTCAATACCAATCAGAACCCTGACCATTAAAACAATCTTCCTGGTGGCAATTACTTCAGCAAGAAGAGTAAGCGAGCTCCAGGCCTTATCCATCAGCCATTCATGCTGCAGAATCGCTGAAAACAAGATCTTTAAGCTAGCTCCTTCATGTATACCTAAGGTAGCATCATCCTTCCATAGGTTGCAAGAAACATTTCCACCCTTTTGTAATAACCATTAAAACGACGAGGAACAGAAGTTTCACTGCCTTGGCGTTAGGAGAGCCGTGCAATTTATCAGCTCCACAAGTCAGATTATCATTCTGCCTCCACTATTTGTCCAGTTTTTCAGCCCCAAAAAGAAGGGGGGGGGGGGGAAGCAGCTAAGAGCTTTATAGCAAGATTGATCCGCCTAGTCATCAGAGAGGGCACATAGGAAGTGAATAGAGATGAGCGAGCACACTCATCCAAGCTTGATGCTCGTTCGAGTATTAGGCTACTCGAGATGCTCATTACTCGAGTCGAACACCACACGGTACTTGAGTATATTTCATTTCCCCTCCCAGAATGTTTAGCGCCATTTCTTAGACACTAAAAATGCAGGGAAGGCATTACTACTTCCTGCTGTTACCTGCCTTTAGATTAGGTATTCAGGCAGATGGGGATCAGGTCTTTGGAGGTAGAATCCTGGCCATGGTCCCGCCCTGATTTAATTTAGTTGTTACTCCTCAGGTGGTGCTGGCGTGGAGACTGTAGGGAAAAGTTACATTAGACTTACCGGTAATCAGTTTTTCGGAAAGTCCCCATGACTGCACCCATACATACAACCCCAAATATATATATAATTTTTTATTTTTTTTTAGGTAAAGTTATAGGTAATTTAGTTTTAGTTAGGTTCCTACTCTCATCAGTCCATTATAAAACACCTGAGGAAGGTGGGAAAGGGGGCTTTACACCTCTGTGTGTTTCTGTCCTATCAGGAGGAGATGATCTCAGGTGGTGCTGTAGTGGAAATTTCCGAAAAAACTCGTTAGCAGTAATTCTAATCTAATTTTATCACTCCTTACCACATAAAGCAGTAACGCAGCCATGTACAGTTGGTCATAGCTGGTCATACACATTAGATGTAGATCAGTTAAACTTGCCAATTCATTTTTGATGAAGAGGCGCTGATACATATATAAATGTTCCTGTGGTAGTATTTGTTTCTGTAGCTCTTTGTGAGATATGATATATCTGCACATCCATGTCTCTGTGCTATAAGTATACAGCAATTTTATGAAGGAAACTTACAAGACTTGATCACTTTTTTTGTTTCTGAAGGTTTTCCATGGCGTCCTGTCATCCAGGAAGTTCCTGTACCTCATGTACTGATGGGACAACCGAACACCCTCCAGTACAACATCTCCGGATATTACCCGGATGCGCTGTCTGTGAGCTGGTATAAGAAGGACAAGGGAGCTCTGGAATCTGTTCCTGTACATGATACGTATAAGACATCGGTCACCGAGTCCCAGAGACAGCCTGATTGCACGTACTCCTGCACGGCCAGTCTGCTGTTTACCCCAACACTAAAAGACAGGGAAACAGAAGTCATCTGCAGAGCGGACCATCCCAGCCTGGAGGGAGCATTAGAGAGAAGCACTGGACCCTTACATGTGCAGGGTGAGTGGGAGCCTTAAAGTCAACTTTGAAAAATCTTTTTGGGTCTGGCATTCTGTGGAGAGATTTAATTGCTAAAATTCTGTCTGCCTACAGCCACCACTTGGGGGCGCTTCCTGCAGACTATTTTATTATGTAGTCCAGGCAGTCACCACTAGGGGGAGCTTACTGTAGTCCACGTAGACAGAGTTTTGTCATTTGATCCCATAGGACAATGCAGAGAATTTGAAGCTTTGTAGAAGAAAACAGAGCTTCAATCATTGTAAGGCCTCCCTCACACAGGGCGCTTTCAGCAGCGTTTTCAGCAGCGTTTTCAGCCCTGTTCTAAACGCTGTACAAGGCTCCCCTTCATTTCAATGGGGCTGCTCACACAGGGCTGAAAACGCTGCTTTGAAAAGCTCTGCATTTTGAGAGCGCTGCATGTTCTATATTTGGACATTTTCAGCTGAGTCTCCCATTGAAATGTATGGGCAGCGTTTTTAGCTGGGCTGAAAACACAGCTGAAAAGGCAGCTGAAAAGGCAGCGTTTTGCAATCGCCCTGTCTGAGGGAGGCCTAAAGAAATAAATGGTGAGGCAAATGTCTGGACACAGCTGTTTAACTGATGTAGTAATGAGGAAATTGAAATCCAGGGCAGAGTTTCACAAAATGCTTTACATGAAGTGTTTGAACCATGTGCATCCGGCAGAGTGGTGGGCAAAATGGACACTTTTTCAGGGTGTTTCTGAGTAAATTCTAGCTAACACTGATATAGCCCTTTGACCTCATTACCATTTGAAAAGCATGAACTGAATTCAATATGGCAGAGTACAAAATGGCCACCAAAAATGTTTCCTCCACTGAAAATTGCAGCTTCCCTCCATAAATGGATGTGTCTAGATTTTTTGCCTCACCCTACATAATGACTTGGCCTTGGGGTCCTTTTCCACAGGCCGATCATTTAGATTCTCGCTGGATCATGGGAATTTGAACGATGATCGTTCAGTGTAAATGCAACGACTGAACAAAAAACAATAATTTGTTTGCTTATCGTTCGTCATTCAGTTTATGAACGCATGAAAACTGAAGAATAAGCAACCCGTGTTGTGAATGGAGGCGGGTGAGACGGAACTATCCCTTGCCCTCTCTGCCTCCATTCACTGATAAAGCAGGAAAGCAACTATTGCTTGGACGGCCTGATGAACGCTTTCACACCTGAAAGGTCGTCCCGTGTAAAAGGGCCCTTAGGGTCTGACAACTTGTGCATTCTCCCAAGATGCATCACTTGTCACTGCTGAAGAGGGGGGCTCCAGTAGCCATCATGTACTTGGTGGCCAAAACTGTAGAAGGGGAAATGCCCAGGATACAGCTACAGCCCTTCACTTATTGGTTGGGCTCTATGTGATTTTATTTTTTGGACGCTATGGGGAGACCATCAATAGACGTGCACACGGCACCATCCTGCCTGAGGCTGCCCGGATTATGGTATTAATGCACACACAATGTTGAAGGGGAGTCAAATACTGAATTCACTTTTCAGTCTGTGTGTGTAGAGGAAAGAGGGAGGTGGGACGAGCAGATAGCACAGAAGATATGGGATTCTCCTGTATATTCCCCCGTCCCGGGGAGGGGGAGGGTGGGGTGACAAACCTTTGTTGTTTATTTCACCTCCCATCAATCAGAGCATATTTGCTCTCTGGTAGTCACCTTTTTTTTCTCTGAAAGGAAGTGAAATGATGAGGCCTTGCTCATCTAATCACTGCTCTACACCATTTAACCCTGCAGATGCTGCAGTTATTGCTGATTGTGGCATCTTAACAGTTTTACTGAAAAAAATTAAACTTTTCCCCTCACACAATCCTTTAAATACCGAAAAAATAACAATTAAACTGCACATAATTGGAATCGCCACATCTTTAACCCCATAGTGACGAACCTTTTTTCATTTTTTCCTCTTTTAAAAAATCGGACCTCCTTTATCCATCGACATCGCTGTATAAGGGCTTGCTTTTTGCTGGACAAGTTGTATTTTTTATTGGTGCTCTTTAATGTACCATATAATGTACTGGAACTTTTAAAAGTTCTAAGTGGAGAGAAATGGGAAAAAAATTACATTCCGGCATCTTTCGTTGCGTCTTGTTTATACGGCGCACAAACTGCAGCAAAAATGACATAACTTTATTCTATTGGTCCGCACAATTACTACAATACCAAACTTAAAAATATACATATATATTGTTATTTTTTTTTTTTTTTTGTTGTACTTGTATTTGTTTCAAAGACATTTAACTTTTTAAAATTATTTTCTGCCGCCATCTTCTGCACGCAATACCTTTTGTGTGAGGGCTCATTTTTTGCGGGAGGCCCTGTAGTTTCCATTTCGGGATACATACGACTTTTTCATTGCTTTTTATTGCATTTTTTCTTGGAGACAGGGTGACAGGGCGCATTTCTGGCATTTTTTGTTTTTTTCAGTGTGCAGTGTGCAACGTTCAGTGTGCAGGGTAAATAATGTGTTACTTTGATCAGAGTTTTATGGAATGCGGTGATACTAAATATGTATTTGTTAGCTTATTTTATTAGAAATATGGCAAAAGTGGGGGTTTTGAACTTTTTTTTTATTAGTAAAACTTTATTATTCTTATTTTTACTTTTTTTCTTAATTTCCAGAGGAAACTAGTAATGTTTTGATTGCTCCTGCAGTATTATGTAATGCCATAGTATTACATCATACTGCGACGAGGCAGGCAGTCTATCCGCAGCATTTCTGCTATGTGTGAACATACGCTTAACGTGACTGTTAGGGGGTTAACCTACAAACATAAGACAACATGGCGTCCATCACAGTCGCTCACTTCATGTGTATTTTGTTTTCTGGAATTTCCATTATTTTCTAGGTAAACCAAAGAGCAGACAACCTATTAGTGTAACTTTGGGCAAAGAGGAGGTGAAATGTTTTGTGGTTCTAGAGCGGTTCTATCCCCGGGATATCCAGATTACGTGGTATTGTGTGTCAGAACAAGAGACACGGCGCTGTCCATCAGCAGAAAGATTTACAACTAATATGGATAAATCGTACAGCGTTATCAGTGATTGTAGGATTCCTGAGAAGAATCTGAAGAACCCGAACGTCAAAGTGCGTGTGATGTGGAGTCATGAGTCCATGGATGATCCTGGGAGCAAAGAGATGACTATAAGAGATGAAGGTGAGAAGGGAACAATGGGGAATATCGGAGGATCAGTAAGTGTCTCCCATTGTTTTCAATGGGCAACCTCGCATTACACTCATGTCCACACCGTGCAATGTGTTTTCCTCTCCCATTGAAAACAATGGGCAACGTGTTCTGAGGGAACGCCCAAAGATAAGACATGCTGCATTTTTTTCTTCTGCTATTGGAGAAAACCGGTCATGTATATAATACCATTCAAAAGAATGGGGTTGATATTCATGTGAGATTTGGGCGTCTCACAACGCACAAATCTCACAATTTTCACTGCCGTGTGAAAGCGTCCTAAGAGATCACCCTTATTATCGCACTGTGTAAAGCGCTCATATGGAGATAAACCAATCCGGAGTGAGCTGCTATCCTGATCCAGACTCATGAATGAGAATATAGGAAATCGTGTTTCTAGTTCATACCATGCAGTAATCTCATGTTACATGTCAGAATCCACAGGGCTGCACAGGTATACAGCGGGTGTTACCAATTATAATCAGTAGGTGACAGTATCTGAGCCATGGAATCTAACCCTTTAGTAAAACCTTACCAAACTCTTACAAAATAACAGACACCAATATTGGATAAAAAAGGCTGCAGTGTTTATTAAAGATGAGCGAGCACACTCGTCCGAGCTTGATGCTCGTTCGAGCATTAGGGTGCTCGAGATGCTCGTTACCCGAGTCGAACACCACGCGGTACTCGAGTCAATTATATTTCCTTCCCCGCATGTTTAGCGCCATTTTCTAGCCAATTGACATGCGGGAAAGGCATTACCACTCCCTGCTGTGACGTGCCAGCCCTATCCCACCCCACAGTAGTGAGTGGCTGGGCTGATCAGGTGACCAGTACTTAAACTGGTCCCGCCCGCGGCTCACCTCAGACACACACTGGCAGAGGTTAGGGAAAGTCCTGCTGCTCATTCAGGAATAGTGTTAGCGTAGGTCCTGTCTTCAAGAACCCCAATGGTCCTTCTTAGGGCTACATCTGACCGTGTGCATTACAGTTGTGGATGGCTGGGAGTTGCAGTACTACCATTTTTGTATTACAGAGCTAGGCCTGTTTGCAGCCGTTCAGTAATAGATATTTCAGGCTGCAGTGCCGTACAATCCCGCTCTTACAGTGAAACTGCACCCAAATATTTCCTAGCCTGCTGAGACTGACTTCATTTATACCTTTCTGTCTCTGCAGTGCATTTGACACAGTGTAGGGGCACAGCCACTTGTATAGGGGAAGTTATATACACTATACAGTACTCAAAGTCCTCCGTACAAAAACCCCAAAGCTCCATCGCTGGGCTACATCCGACCGTGTGCATTATACTTGTGGCTGGCTGGGAGTTGTAGTGCTTCCATTTTTGTATTACGCAGCTAGGCCTGTTTGCAGCCTTTCAGTAATAGTTTTTTCAGGCTGCAGTGCCGTACAATCCCGCTCTCACCGTGAAACTGCACTCAAACATTTCCTAGCCTGCTGCGACCGACTTCATTTAAAGCGTCCTGTGTCTGCAGTACATTAGACAGAGGTCTCACAACAGTACTGTAATATTACCGGGGCCACTGCAAAGTATTTTAGCTCTGCCACTGTGCAGAGCGTCTCACAATACCCTTTCCTTGGTGGGGTTGAGATAGCCGCAGTTACCAGCACTATCCACTGGCTTTAGAGTCTTCTCGCACTCCACACAGCCTCTATAATCTACAAGTCTCTGCGAGCAGTAAATTACCACTAGGTATCAGCGCAAGACAGCGGGTTACTTTTTTCAAGTCACAGCATAGAGCCTCCGCTATCTACAAGTCTCTATGTGCGGTGAATTAAGCCACAGTTGTCAGTGCTGTACAGTGGGGTAATTTATTTTGGCCCTGCTCTATTCTTAATCCGCCATGATGAGGAGTAGGGGTAAGGGTCGAGGACGCGGACGAGGACGCGGATGTCCAAGCGAGGGTGTGGGCACAGGCCGAGATCCTGTTCCAAGTGAATCACAGCCAGCTGCTGCGGGATTAGGAGAGAGGCAAGTTTCTGGGGTCCCCAGCTTCATATCCCAATTTATGGGTCCGCGTGCTAGACCTTTATTACAAACAGAGCAGTGTGAGCAGATCCTGTCGTGGATGGCAGAAAATGCTTCCAGCAATGTATCGACCACCCAGTCTTCTATGCAATCCACTACTCCCGGACTGGGGACTGCAACTCTGAATCCTCTGGCTGCTGCTTCTCCTTCCTCCCAGCCTCCTCACTCCATGAAAATGACATATTCTGAGCAGACAGACTCCCAGGAACTGTTCTCGGGTCCCTGCCATGAGTGGGAAAAAATGGTTCCTCTCTCACCTGAGGAGTTTGTCGTGACCGATGCCCAACCTTTGGAAAGTTCCCGGAGTCCGGGTGATGAGGCTGGGGACTTCCGACAACTGTCTCAAGAGCTTTTTGTGCATGAGGGGGTTTTGATGATGATGAGACACAGTTGTCTATCTGTGAGGTAGTAGTAAGGGCACTAAGTCCGAGGGAGGAGCGCACAGAGGATTCGGAGGAAGAGCAGTTGGACGATGAGGTGACTGACCCCACCTTGTTTGCTAAGCATACTCAGGACATGGCTTAAGAGGGGGAGGCAAGTGTAGCAGCAGGACAGGTTGGAAGAGGCAGTGGGGTGGCCAGGGGGAGAGGCAGGGCCAAAGCAAAGAATGCCCCAACTGTTTCCCAAAGCACCACCTCGCGGCAAGCCTCCATGCAGAGGGCTAGGTGTTCAAAGGTGTGGATGTTTTTCAGTGAGAGTGCGGATGACTGACGAACAGTGGTGTGCAACCTTTGTCGCACCAAGATCAGCCGGGGAGCCACCACTACCAGCCTCCCCACCACCAGCATGCGCAGGCATATGATGGCCAAGCACCCCACAAGGTGGGACGAAGGCCGTTCACCGGCTCCGGGTCACACCACTAGCTCTTCCTCTGTACCCCAACCTGCCACACAGATCCAATACCCCTCCCAGGACACAGGCACGAGCGCCTCCCGGTGTGCACCCACACCCTCACCTCCACTGTCCTCCACTCCATCCAGCAATGTCTCTCAGCTGTCGTTAACACAAGCGTTGGAGCGAAAGCACAAATACGCCGCCACGCACCTGCACGCACAAGCTTTAAACGTGCACATTGCCAAATTGATCAGCCTGGAGATGCGCGCTACTCGGTCCCCAGTCACCATTATTTTTGCCGGTGTGCCGTCCCAGCCCTACACCAGCACGTGTCCCTCACATAAATCGTGCCCTCACCAACGCAGTTACTGGGAAGGTCCACTTAATCACGGACACGTGAACAAGTACTGACGGGCAGGGCCACTATATCTCCCTGACGGCACATTGGGTGAATTTGGTGGAGGCTGGGACCGAGTCAGAGCCTTGGGACCGCTCATGTCCTACCCACAACCAGAATAGCGGGTCCTACCTCGGTCCTAGTATCTGCGGCGTTTTATGCCACCTCCTCTAAACCCTCCCCCTACTCCTCCTCCGCCACCTCTACCTCTCAATTAAAAAGGGTCAGCACGTCACCAGCAGTCAGTATCGCATGGCAGCACAGTGGTGGGCAAGCGTCAGCAGGCCATGCCGAAACTAATCAGCTTAGGTGACAAGAGGCACACTGCCCCCGAGCTGTTACAGGGTCTGACAGAGCAGACCGACCTCTGGCTTTCGCCGCTGAGCCTCCAACCGTGCAAGGTCGTGTGTGACAATGGCCGTAACCTGTTTGCGGCTCTGCAGCTCGGCAGCCTCACACACGTGCCATGCCTGGCCCACGTCTTCAATCTGGTGGTTCAGCGGTTTCTGAAAAACTACCCCCACTTGTCTGACCTGCTCGGCAAGGTGCGCCGCGTCTGCGCATATTTCTGCAAGTCCACCACGGTCGCTGCCACCCTGAGGACCCTGCAACATCGGCTTCAGCTGCCAGAGCATGACTGCTGTGCGACGTACCCACACGCTGGAATTCTATGCTGCACATGTTGGCCAGGCTGTGCGAGCAGCGTAGAGCTATAGTGGAATACCAGCTGCAACATGGGCGGCAGAGTGCTAGTCAGCTTCCCCAACCCTTTACTGAGGAGTGGGCATGGATGGCAGATATCTGCCAGGTCCTCGGAAACTTTGAGGAGTCAACCCAGATCATTAGCGTTACCATCCCGCTGCTTTGCCTGCTGAGAAGTTCGCTGCAAAGCATAAAGGCCGACGCTTTGCGGTTGGAACAGGAGACGGGGGGTGACAGTATGTTGCTTGATAGCCAGACCACCCTCATGTCTATATCTCAGTGCGTTTTAGAGGAGGAGGAGGAAGAGACAGCAGGGCACACTGCAGAGGGTACCCATGTTGCTTGCCTCTCATCTGTTCAGCGTGTATGGGCTGAGGAGGAGGAGGAGGAGTATCCTGAAAGTCATCTTCCTATAGAGGACAGCAATGTGTTGCGTACTGGTACCCGGGCACACATGGCTGACTTCATGTTAGGCTGCCTTTCCCGTGACCCTCACGTTAGACGCATTCTGGCCAACACGGATTACTGGGTGTACACCCTTCTCGACCCACGGTATAAGGAGAACCTTTCCACTCTCATTCCCGAAGAGGAAAGGGGTACGAGAGTGATGCAATACCACTGAGCCCTGGTGGAAAAAGTGATGCTAAACTTCCTATCTGACAGCGCTAGTGGCAGAAGACGCAGTTCCGAGGGCCAACTAGCAGGGGAGGTGCGGGGATCAGGCAGCATGTCCAGCGCAGGCAGCGGAACACTCTCCAAGGCCTTTGCCAGTTTTATGGCTTCCCAGCCAGACTGTGTCACCACTCCCCCGTCAAGGCAGAGTCGGAGGGAGCACTGTAAAAAGATGATGAAGTACGTAGCCGATCGTACCACCGTCCTCCGTGATGCCTCTGCTCCATACAACTATTGGGTTTCAAAGCTGGACACGTGGCACGAACTTGCGCTGTACGTCCTGGAGGTGCTGGCCTGCCCTGCCACTAACGTGTTATCAGAGGGTGTTTAGTGTTGCTGGTAGGAGCATCACTGATAAGCGTACCCGCCTATCAACTGACACCACCGACATGCTTACACTCAAGATGAACAATGCTGGATTTCCCCAGACTTTTCTTCTCCACCGGAGAAAAGCAGCGGATCATAAAGATTCTTTTAGCTGCAACAGGAGAAATATGCATCGTCTATCACCCCAAAAAAGGGGAGAAGTAGCTTGGTCTATTCCTCTCGGATCTTACTCCTCCTCCTCCTCCTCCTCCTAAAACAGCATGTCATCACGCTGAACTGCCAATTTTTCTGCGGGCCAAAAGGCTCTGTTAAAACCAATTTTTTCGGAGGGCTGCCTCCAGGCTCTGTTACAAATTAAGCAACAACAAGCTCTATCTTTAAAAAATGTTTATGGGTTTCACCTGCCCTCGGGGTAAGCCAATTTTTCAGATGCACACTTGTACTCTTGGTACCCCAATTTTTTCGGGCTTCGCCTATACTCTTGGTAAACAAACTTTTTCAGGTGTTCGCCTATACTCTTGGTACACAAATGTTTCAAGGGTTCGCCTATACTCTTGGTACACAAATGTTTCAGGGGTTTGCCTATACTCTTGGTACACCAATGTTTCAGGGCTTTGCCTATACTCTGGGTACACTAATTTTTTCAGGTGTTCGCCTATACTCTTGGTACACCAATGTTTCAGGGTTTGACCTATACACTTGCTTCGGAAAGGTTTGAGGGGTTTGCCTATACACTTGCTACAGAAAGGTTTGAGGGGTTCGCTTATACACTTGCTACAGAAATGTTTCAGGGGTTCTCCTAAACTCTGAGTATACAAGGGTTTCCCAGCGCGGTGTTCAGCTCTCTGACAAATACACAGAATGAATAGTGTGGTAACACAAGGGTTTCCTATAGCTATGTAACTGACGACACATTGGGTCACACAAGCGGGAGGCTGGGACCGATTCTAACCCTAGCCCCGCTCAAGTGCTTTCCACACAGAGGATTGCGGGTCCTACCTCGGTCACGGATTTTCAGGCTAATTATGCCACCTCCTTCTCCTGCTTGGGGTCTGGGGATCAGCGCTGGTCGACATGTATTTGCTCTCGTGTTACTACAGTTATCTGAGACACTGGCTTGGACCAATCAAAAGAAGAGTAACTGATTTAATGAGATGTTTACAGCAGTACTAGTATCTGGGTCCGCTTTATGCCCATGTTTGTGCCTAGTAGGCTTTTGCAAGCATCCTGGCTGTATAACATGTAAACTCATTGTACACTGGCTGTTTTTGGATGTCCACTGACGTATAAAGCTCTGAGTGGTAAAGAGCCGGATTGGTTTAGGTGTGATAAACACACGCATCCCAGTAATAGTGTGACCTGGGAGCCTCAGATGCACCCATGTATGCTGCCCCTGCCGTTCCTTATCCATTTCTATGGTGTTTCCGTTACTTTCTGATGTTTTCAGGTGATTCACACAACCTCCCCTATGCGGAGCATGGGTCACCCTGAAAAATGCTCGAGTCTCCGATTGACTTGAATGGGGTTTGTTACTCGAAATGAGCTTTCGAGCATTACAAAAAGTTCGACTCGAGTAACGATCACCCGAGCATTTTGGTGCTCGCTCATCTCTAGAAGTGAATAAAGATTTATTCTGTGTCGACACAATAATACAGCCTGAGGGAACTCTGCTCACAAATCCCAGACTGGCTATTACATCACAGACATAGCTTTTAGTAAGCCTGCCTTCTAACACTTATTTTTTCATCTTATCTCCTCCTCCTGCTTGGGGTCTGGGGATCAGTGCCAGTCGACATGTATTTGCTCTCGTGTTACTACAGTTATCTGAGACACTGGCTTGGACCAATCAAAAGAAGCGTAACTGATTTAATGAGACGATCACAGCAGTACTAGCATCTGAGTCCGCTTTATGCCCATGTTTGTTGTGCCTAGTAGTGCGCACTAGGCTTTCGCTAGCAGCCTGAGGGAGCTCTCCTCCAAATCCCAGACTGGCTATTACATCACAGACATAGCTTTTAGTAAGCCTGCCTTCTAACACTTATTATTTCATCTTATCTTTTGACTTAGACAAAGAAAGCAGGAAGTATATACGACTTTCACTTATGCAAGTTACATACATACAGCTACTGGAAGTCAGAGAGAGTGAGAATGAGGGGGCTAGTGGTGGAATTCAAGTACAGGCTCCTGGTATCTGGTTATACAGTGTATCTCAGCTACAACTAGTATCACATAGATGAGGATTAGATACATAGAACAGACTGCATCTACTTTTTCAAAGAGAGAGACCCCTTTTAGTCAACTACGTTTATAACAAGGGAAGTTAATACAAGGTAAGGTTAGTATATAATAGCTACATTTCATTTGGTAGATACATAACAATATATAATATGCTTCAGCCATCAGGCTGATAACAGAGAAACAATAGCTTATAAGTCCTCATAGCAGAGTGAGCCTCAAGCTCAGTAGAGCAGATATGCAATGCGGCTGTCTGAAAAAACCTGCATACCTTTATGAAACACTATAGATTAGGTATTCAGGCAGATGGCGATCTGGCCTTTGGACGTAGAATCTTCTTTGCCATTGTCCCGCCCTGATTTAATTTAGTTGGTACGCCTCAGGTGGTGCTGGCGTGGAGACTGTAGGGAAAAGGTACATTAGACTTACCGGTAATCGGTTTTTCGGGAAGTCCCCATGACTGCACCCATACATACAACCCCAAATATATATATAATTTTTTTTTTTTTTTTTAGGTAAAGTTATAGGTAATTTAGTTTTAGTTAGGTTCCTACTCTCATCAATCCATTATAAAACAACTGAGGAAGGTGGGAAAGGGGGCAGTAACGCAGCCATGTACAGTTGATCATAGCTGGTCATACACATTAGATGTAGATCAGTTAAACTTGCCAATTCATTTTTGATGAAGAGGCGCTGATCTATATGTATAAAGACGAAAGACCTGACCTGACCTGACCTGACCTGACCTGACCTGACCTGACCTGACCTGACCCGACCTGACCGACCTGACCGACCTGACTGACTGACTGACTCACTGACTCACTGACTGACCTGACTGACTCACTGTCTGACCTGACTGACTCACTGACTGACTCACTAACTCGCCACTAATTCTCTCACTTCCCGATGTCATAGAAACTTGAAATTTGGCACGATCATTGATTATGTCATAAATAGGAAAAGCTAATGAGTCCCAACTCGATTATTCAATTCTCTCACTTCGTGATGTCATTTTATATAAAGGAAACGTCGCATGGTTACCTCCACGTGGTGTTTCCTGAGTAATACAAAGAACCATGGTGAACATATTTTTTTCCTCAGTATCCCTAAAGTAACCACAACTTCATAAGACTTTCCGTGTGAACACCAGATAAACACCAGGACCAAATTAGCTTGGGCGAAGCCGGGTATATCAGCTATTACATATATAACTGTTTCTATGGTAGTATTTGTTGTTTCTGTAGCTCTCTGTGAGATATGATATATCTGCACATCCATGTCTCTGTGCTATAAGTATACAGCAGTTTTATGAAGGAAACTTACAAGACCTGATCACTTTTTTGTTTCTGAAGGTTTTCCATGGCGTCCTGTCATCCAGGAAGTTCCCGTACCTCATGTACGGATGGGACAAGCAAACACCCTGCAGTACAACATTTCCGGATATTTCCCGGATGCGCTGTCTGTGAGCTGGTATAAGAAGGACAAGGGAGCTCTGGAATCTGTTCCTGTACATGATACGTATAAGATGTCAGTCACCGAGTCCCAGAGACAGCCTGATTCCACATACTCCTGCACGGCCAGCCTGCTGTTTACCCCAACACTAAAAGACGGGGAAACAGAAGTCATCTGCAGAGTGGACCATCCCAGCCTGGAGGGAGCATTAGAGAGAAGCACCGGACCCTTACGTGTGCAGGGTGAGTGGGAGCCTTAAAGTCAACTTTGAAAAATCTTTTTGGGTCTGGCATTATGTGGAGAGATTTAAATGCTAAAATTCTGTCTGCCTACAGCCACCACTTGGGGGCGCTTTCTGCAGACTATTTTATTATGTAGTCCAGACAGTCACCACTAGGGGGAGCTCACTGTAGTCACTGTAGACAGAATTTTGTCATTTGATCCCTTAGGCCAATGCAGAGGATTTGAAGCTTTGTAGAAGAAAACAGAGCTCCAATCACTGTAAAGAAATAAATGGTGAGGCAAATGTCTGGACACAGCTGTTTAACCGGTGTAGTAATGAGAAAATTGAATTCCAAGGTGTGAAAGTATTAAAAGGGAGGCTGCATTTTGTGGTGGAGAAGACTTTTTTTTGGCAGTCGTTTATAACTCTGGAAAACCTGAGCTGAATTCAATATCAAATGGGAAGGGGGTCATGTGATGCATCAATTTTGGTTTGAATTTACTCAAACACACTGGGAGTGTCAGTTTTCCTTGCCTTTACTTATTTAGGAGTCAAGTGAGGGCAGAGTTTCACAAAATGCTTTACATGAAGTGTTTGAACCATGTGCATCCGGCAGAGTGGTGGACACAATGTTTAATCCAGTCTTTGTTAACACGCTGAAGAACTGCAGGTGATATATCTTCACAGCACTGTACTATGCGCCTTTTCAGTAGAACCATACTGTGTATTTTTTCTGCATACACGAGGGACTTTAAATGTCCCCAGAGATAAGTCTAAAGGTATTACGTCCCGTGACCTTGGCAGCCATTCTAGCAGACCTCTATGCCCAGTGAATTGTACATCCAGCCATTTGCATACAGCCACAGTAAAGTGCAGAGGTGCGCCATCCTATTGAAAGTAACCTGGGAACGTGCTGCTCTCCTTGGGCACAAATGGGAAAAGTGTATCCTGTAACATTGGGGGTACTTTTCAACCTAAATGATCCGTCAACGAAAGGTGGCCCTGGATGTCAGACACGGTTTACTAACTTTGCCCTCCCTAAACTTCTAAGCAAGTAAAGATTGGGCAAAATGGACACTTTCAGGGTGTTTCTGAGTAAATTCTAGCTAAGACTGATATAGCCCTTGACCCCATTACCATTTGAAAAACATGAACTGAATTCAATATGGCAGAGTACAAAAGGGCCACCAAAAATGTTTCCTCCACTGAAAATTGCAGCTTCCCTCCATAAATGGATGTGTCTAGATTTTTTGCCTCACCCTGCATTATGACTTGGCCTTGGGGCCCTTTTCCACAGGCTGATCATTTAGATTCTCGCGGGATCATGGGAATTTGAACGATGATCGTTCAGTGTAAATGCACCGACTGAACAAAAAACAATAATTTGTTTGCTTATCGTTCGTCATTCAGTTTATGAACGCATGAAAACTGAAGAATAAGCAACCTGTGTTGTGAATGGAGGCGGGTGAGACGGAACTATCCCTTGCCCTCTCTGCCTCCATTCACTGAAAAAGCAGGAAAGCGACTATTGCTTGGACGGCCTGATGGACGCTTTCACACCTGAAAGGTCGTCCCGTGTAAAAGGGACCTTAGGGCCTGACAACTTGTGCATTCTCCCAGAATGCATCACTTGTCACTGCTGAAGAGGGGGGCTCCAGGAGCCATCATGTACTTGGTGGCCAAAACTGTAGAAGGGGAAATGCCCAGGATAGAGCTACCGCCCTTCACTTATTGGTTGGGCTCTATGTGATTTTATTATTTGGACGCTATGGGGAGACCATCAATAGACGTGCACACGGCACCATCCTGCCTGAGGCTGCCCGGATTATGATATTAATGCACACACAATGTTGAAGGGGAGACAGGAATACTGAATTCACTTTTCAGTCTGTGTGTGTAGAGGAAAGAGGGAGGTGGGACGAGCCGGTAGCACAGAAGATATGGGATTCTCCTGTATATTCCCCGTCTTGGGGAGGGGGAGGGTGGGGTGACAAACCTTTGTTGTTTATTTCACCTCCCATCAATCAGAGCATATTTGCTCTCTGGTAGTCACCTTTTTTTTCCCTGAAAAGAAGTGAAATGCTGAGGCCTTGCTCATCTAATCACTGCTCTACACCATTTAACCCTGCAGTTATTGCTGATTGTGGCATCTTAACAGTTTTACTGAAAAAAATTAAACTTTTTCCCTCACACAATCCTTTACATACTGAAAAAATAACAATTAAACTGCACATAATTGGAATCGCCACATCTTTAACCCCATAGTGACGAACCTTTTTTCCTCTTAAAAAATCGGACCTCCTTTATCCATCGACATCGCTGTATAAGGGCTTGCTTTTTGCTGGACAAGTTGTATTTTTTTATTGGTGCTCCTTAATGTACCATATAATGTACTGAAACTTTTAAAAGTTCTAATTCCGGCATCTTTCGTTGCGTCTTGTTTATACGGCGCACAAACTGCAACAAAAATGACATAACTTTATTCTATTGGTCCGCACAATTACTACAATACCAAACTTAAAAATATACATATATATTATGTTAGTTATTTTATTTTTTTGTTGTACTTGTATTTTTTTTCAGAGTTTTAACTTTTTAAAATTATTTTCTGCCGTCATCTTCTGCACGCAATACCTTTTTAATAATTTCATCAAAATAGTTGTGTCAGGGCTCATTTTTTGCGGGATGACCTGTAGTTTCCATTTTGGGATACGTATGACTTTTTGATTGCTTTTTATTGCATTTTTTTCTTGGAGACAGGGTGACCAAAATGGCACATTTCTGGCATTTTTTTCTGACAACGTTCAGCGTGCAGGGTAAATAATGTGTTACTTTGATCAGAGTTTTATGGAATGCGATGATACTAAATATGTATTTTTGTTGGCTTATTGTTTTAGAAATTTGGCAAAAGTGAGGGTTTTGAACTTTTTTTAAAATTAGTAAAACTTTATTATTCTTAGTTTTACCTTTTTTCTTAATTTCCAGAGGAAACTAGTAATATTTTGATTGCTCCTGCAGTATTATGTAATGCCATAGTATTACATCATACTGCAATCAGGCAGGCAGTCTATCCGCAGCATTTCTGCTATGTGTGAACATACGCTTAACGTGACTGTTAGGGGTTAAACTACAAACATAAGACAACATGGCGTCCATGACGGTCGCTCACTTTATGTGTATTTTGTTTTCTGGAATCTCCATTTTTTTCTAGGTAAACCAAAGAGCAGAAAACCTATTAGTGTAACTTTGGACAAAGAGGAGGTGAAATGTTCTCTGGTTCTAGAGAGTTTCTATCCCCGGGATATCCAGATTACGTGGGATTGTGTATCAGAACAAGAGGCACAGCGCTGTCCATCAACAGAAAGATTTACAACTAATATGGATAAATCGTACAGCGTTACCAGTGATTGTAGGATTCCTGAGAAGAATCTGAAGAACCCGAACGTCAAAGTGCGTGTGATGTGGAGTCATGAGTCCATGGATGATCCTGAGAGCAGAGAGATGACTATAAGAGATAAAGGTGAGAAGGGAACAATGGGGATATCAGAGGATCAGTAAGTGTCTCCCATTGTTTTCAATGGGCAACCTCGCATTACACTCATGTGCACACCGTGCAATGTGTTTTCCTCTCCCATTGAAAACAATGGGCAACGTGTTCTGAGGGAACGCCCAAAGATAAGTCATGCTGCATTTTTTTTGCTGTTGGAGAAAATCGGTCATGTATATGATCCCATTCAAAAGTTGATATTCATGTGAGATTTGTGCGTCTCATAACGCACAAATCTCACAATTTTCACTGCCGTGTGAAAGCGTCCTAAGAGATCACCCTTATTATCGCGCTGTGTAAAGCGCTCATATGGAGATAAACCAACTCCGGAGCGAGCTGGTATCCTGATCCAGACTCATTAATGAGAATATAGGAAATCGTGTTTTCTAGTTCATACAATGCAGTAATCTCATGTTACATGTCAGAATCCACAGGGCTGCACAGGTATACAGCGGGTGTTACCAATTATAATCAGTAAATGACAGTATCTGAGCCATGGAATCTTACCCTTCAGTAAAACCTTACCAAACTCTTACAAAATAACAGACACCAATATTGGATAAAAAAGGCTGCAGTGTTTATTTAACGGAGTTACCAACACTGGGGAGAAGTGTAACCAATAATAACCATAACACTTCCTGTATACTCGTGTCTGTAAGACAGAGTTTATTGACCAATCAATAACCATAACAGTTCATGTAAACTCCGTCTTACAGACATGAGTTTACCACTACCAAATTCTCCCCAACACTTTGGTTGGGTTATCAACGGGGAGAAATCAGACACAACCCCCTGAGGAAGTCCTTCCTTGGAATTATGTTGCTCAGAGAAACCATGCTTCTTTCTCCCTATGACAGAGAGCCAAGATGTACAGCTTCTCATAGGAGCATTCTTGAAGCGCAGGGCTTGTTCCATTCAAGCAATGGAGCCTGTAAGGAACGCAGTAAAGGTATCCCTGCATTGTTGGCTGCCAGCCGCTAACCTCTCAAAGGACGTTCACTGGCTACAGGATTCAGTAACGTGTTACCATAGATGCCAGCTCCCAGGGCTGTGGTGCTGACATAGGGGGCCTATACCTCTAGGGATTCTGGTCCTGGAGAGTGTGCAATCAGTCCTCAAATTTCGAAGAACTCCTGGCTGTTTTAAAGGCCCTCCAACTGTCAGGAAGCACCACCCAAAATCAACACCTGAAAATCCTTTGGACAATATCACAACACTGGCCTATATCAGACATCAAGGAACAAGATGCCCATCCCTACAGAGCATCACCCAAAGGATGTTTCACTGGGCAGAACATCATGCCCTGTCAATCTCAGCAACCCACCTAAAGGGTGCTCTGAATCAAATGGCATCAATCAGCAGGGGCTAGACCCAGGGGAATGGTCCCTCTCCCAGGACATCTTCAAGGTCCTGACAGACAGGTGGGGATTCCCACAGATAGACCTTTTTGCCTCAAGAAAAAAATGCGAGGTAGGTTTATTTTCCCTCAACCCAAGGGACCACTCACAAGCGGTAGATTCACTGGCCCAAAACTAGGACTAGTCTACACATTTCCTCCTATCCCACTGATGCCAAAAATTACGGCAGCCTACAAAACAAATTTTGAGCGGCGGGATCCTGTCCACCTGCCAGTCCGGACGAATCTTCAAAACCCGGGTCCTCTGACCCATCCAGACATAGCAAACCTCCGCGTCTCAGTGTGGATATTAAGTCCATGTTGATATGTGGAGTCTTCTCCAAAAATGACGCACATCCTGTTATGCAATAGGAAAGCATCAACAAACAGCATATACCATAAAACCTGGAAAAGGTTCACATCATGGTGCCAGGAGAAAGGTTTTCCATTTTTTTTCCCTCCAGCATACCATCAATCCTGGAATTTCTCCAGGACTGCCTAGACAAGGCCTCTCTCCTAGCACACTAAGTCTAAGTAGCGGCTCTTTTAGGATACCAGACTTTCTGAAGTGAGTTGGATTTCTAGGATCTTTTTTAAAGCAGCAGACAGGTCAAAACTTAGAAACATCAACATAGTCCCTGAATAGAACCTTAATTGGGTTCTTACAGCCCTATCCTCGGCTCCATTCGAAGCCATAGCCTCAGTACGGATCAGAACCCTGACCATTAGAACAATCTTCCTGGTGGCAATTACTTCAGCAAGAAGAGTTAGCGAGCTCCAGGCCTTATCCATCCGCCATTCATTCTGCAGAATCGCTGAAAACAAGATCTTTAAGCTAGGTCCTTCATGTATACTTAAGGTAGCATCATCCTTCCATAGGTCGCAAGACACATTTCCACCCTTTTGTAATAACCATAAAAACAACGAGGAAAGAAATTTCACTGCCTTGACGTTAGGAGAGCCGTGCAATTTATCAGCTCCACAAGTCAGATTATCATTCTGCCTCCACTATTTGTTCAGTTTTTCAGTCCAAAAAGAAGGGGGGGTGGAAGCAGCTAAGAGCCTCATAGCAAGATTGATCCGCCTAGCCATCAGAGACCTATGCAGCAATAGATCAAACGGCCCCAGAGAGTCCTAAAGCCAATCCTACCAGGGCAATGTGCATATCTTGGGTGTGATGTACGATTCAATATCTGATTGGATACCCAGGGCACAGAGGAAGTGAATAGAGATGAGCGAGCACACTCGTCCAAGCTTTATGCTCGTTCGAGTATTAGGCTACTCGAGATGCTCGCTACTCGAGTCGAACACCACACGGTACTTGAGTATATTTCATTTCCCCTCCCCGCATGTTTAGCGCCATTTCTTAGCCACTAAAAATGCAGAGAAGGCATTACCACTTCCTGCTGTGACGTGCCAACCCTCTGCATGTCTACAGCAGTGAGTGGCTGGCGGGATCAGGTGACTGCCGAATACTTAAACTGGTGCTGCCTGCGGCTCCCCTGATATGCATGCTGGCAGAGGTTAGGGAAAGAGCTGCTGATGCTGAGATAGGGAAAGTGTTAGTGTAGGTTGCGGTTAGGCAGGGATCCGGACTTCAAGAACCCAACAGTCCTTCTTAGGGCTACTCCTCATTGTGTGAATTACTTTTTTGGCTGGCTGGGAGCAGTAGTGCACCATTTTTTTCCCCAAGCATCTAGCCCTGTGCAGAGCATCTCACATCTCCCATTTGCTGTGTGCGGTAAATTAGCCGAAGTTCCCTTCACTAAACAGTGGGTTAATTTTTTGTGGGCCATTGCAGAGCATCTCACATCTCCCATTCGCTGTGTGCGGTGAATTTGCCATAGTTCTCATCGCTAAACAGTGGGTTAATTTTTTCTTAAACTGCATACAGCCTCTCTTATCTAAAGTCTCTGTGGGCAGTAAATTACCCATAAGTATCAGCGCAATATAGTGGTTTAATTTATTCTGTCACAGCATAGAGCATCTGGTATCTACAAGTCTCTGTGTGTGGTGAATTAGCCCCAGTTCTCAGTGCTATACAGTGGGTTAATTTATTTGGGCCCTGCTCTATCCTTTATCCTACATGATGAAGAGTAGGGGTAAGGGTCGAACTCGAGGACGTGGATGCGGGCATCCAAGTAAGGGTGTGGGCAGAGGCCTAGGTCCTGGTCGGGTTGAATCAGAGCCTGCTGCTGAGGGATTCAGAGAGCGCCGCAGATCCCCGCTCCCCAGCTTCATGTCACATTTCGCATGTTCACGTGGTAGACCTTTATTACAAGCACAACAGTGCGATCTGGTGCTGATGTTGATCACCGATAACGCGTCCAGCAATTTATCCAACACCCAGTCTTCCACGCAGTCCTTCGTGCAGAGGGCTATGTGTTTAATGGTGTGGAAGTTTTTTAGTGAGAGCACGGACGACCGACAAACAGTGGTGTGCAACCTGTGCCGCACCAAGATTAGCCACAACTACCAGCCTCCCCACCACCAGCATGCGCAGGCATATGATGGCCGAGCACCCCACGAGGTGGAACGAAGGCCATTCACCGCCTCCGGGTCACACCACTGCCTCTTCCCTTGTGCCACAACCTGGCACAAAGATCCAATCACCCTCCCAGGACACAGGCATGAGTGCCTCCCCACCTGCACCCACACCCTCACCTCCACTGCCCCCAGCAATGTCTCTCAGCGCAGCACTTTGCAGTCGCTAACACAAGCGTTAGAGCGAAAACGGAAATACGCCGCCACACACCCGCATGCACAATGTTTAAACGTGCACATTGCAAAATTACTCAGCCTGGAGATGCTGCCATACAGACTAGTGGAAACTGAGGCTTTCCACAACATGATGGCGGCGGCAGTCCCCCAGTACTCGGTCCCCAGTCGCCACTATTTTTCCCGGTGCGCCATCCCTGCCCTATATCAGCACGTCTCCCGCAGCATAAATCGTGCCCTCACAAACACGGTCACTGGGAAGTTCCACTTAACGACAGACACGTGGACAAGTGCTGGCGGGCAGGGACACTACATCTCCCTGACGACACATTGGGTGAACTTGGGGGGGCTGGGACCGAGTCAGAGCCTGGGACCGCTCACGTGCTACCCACACCGAGGATAGCGGGTCCTACCTCGGTGATGGCTTCTCTGGTGTATTATGCCACCTCCTCCAACCCCACCCACCTCCCTCCTCCTCTGCCACCTCCACCTCTCAATTAGGAAGTGTGAGCATGTCGCCACAGTTGATAGCGCGCAGCGCTGCACCACTCTGTTGGGGAAGTGTCAGCAAGCCGTGCTGAAACTAACCAGCTTAGGTGACAAGAAGCACACCGCCCCAGAGCTATTGCAGGGTTTGACGCAGCAATCCAATCTCTTGCTTTTGCCGCTGAGCCTCCAACCAGGCATGGTCGTGTGTGACAATGGCCGTAACCTGGTGGTGGCTCTGCATCTTGGCAGCCTCACACACATGCCATGCCTGGCCCACGTGTTCAATCTGGTGGTTCAGCGCTTTTCTGAAAATCTACCCCCACTTGTTTGACCTGCTCGGCAAGGTGCGCTGCGTGTTCGCACATTTCCGCAAGTGCACCACGGATGCTGCCACCCTCAGGACACTACAACATTGTTTCCAGCTGCCAAAGCACCGACTGCTGTGCGACGTGCCCACGTGCTGGAATTCTACGCTGCACATGTTGGCCAGGCTTTACCAGCAGCGTAGAGCAATTGTAGAATACCAGCTGCAACATGGCCGGCAGAGTGGTAGTCTGCCTCTGCAGTTCTTCACAAAGAAGTGGGCATGGATGGCAGACATCTGTCAGGTACTCGGAAACTTTGAGGAGTCTACACAAATGGTGAGCGGTGATGCGGCCATTATTAGCATTACCATCCTGCTGCTTTGCCTGCTGAGAAGTTCGCTGCTAAGCATAAAGGCCGATGCTTTGTTGTTAGAACAGGAGATGGGGGATGACAGTATGTCGCTTGATAGCCAGACCACCCTCACGTCTGTATCTCAGCGTGCTTTGGAGGAGGAGGGGGAAGAGACTGCTGCCCACACTGCAGAGGGTACCCATGCTGCTTCCCTCTCATCTGTTCAGTGTGTATGGGCTGAAGAGGAGGAGGATCATGAAAGTCATCCTCCTAGTGAGGACAGCGATGTGTTGCGTACTGTGACTCTGGCACACATGGCTGATTTCATGTTAGGCTGTCTTTCCTGTGACCCTCGCGTTAGACGCATTCTGGCCAACACTGGTTACTAGGTGTACACCCTTCTCAACCCACGGTATAAGGATAACCTTTCCACACTCATTCCCAATATAAAGGTTTGAGAGGTTCTCCTATACTTTTGCTACAGAAAGGTTTGCGGGGTTCGCCTATACTCTGGGTACACAAGGGTGTCTCAGCGCGGTGTTCAGCTCTCTGACACATACACAGAATGAATAGTGTGGGTACATATGGGTTTCCTATAGTTATGTAACTGATGACACATTGAGTCACACAAGGTGGAGGCTGGGACCGAGTCTGACCCTGGCCCCGCTCACGTGCCTCCCACACAGAGGATTGCGGGTCCTACCTCAGTGACGGATTCTCGGGCTAATTATGCCACCTCCTCCTCCTGCTTGGGGTCTGGGGAATAGCGCCGGTCAACATGTATTTGCTCTCGTGTTACTACAGTTATCTGAGACACTGGCTTGGACCAATCAAAAGAAGCGTAACTGATTTAATGAGACGTTTACAGCAGTACTAGTGTCTGAGTCCGCTTTATGCCCATGTTTGTTGTGCCTAGTAGTGCGCATTAGGCTTTCGCAAGTAGCCTGAGGGAGCTCTGCTCACAAATCCCAGACTGGCTATTACATCACAGACATAGCTTTTAGTAAGCCTGCCTACTGGATATATAAAGCCCCCACGTACGCAAACCTCTACCTGGGCTGGTGGGAGGAAAAGTTTGTCTTTGAAAAGTCCAACGCAAAGTGGACACAAAAGGTTGACATTTGGCTGAGATACATTGACGACGTGCTTATACTGTGGTCAGGGGACATAGATTCCTTCAAAGATTTCATTAACATGTTGAATCAAAACGATCTCGGATTGAGTTTCACATCAGAAATCAACTCTCAATCTATCACGTTTTTGGATCTTCAAATTTTCAAAACCTCGACAGGCACTCTCGCAACTACAATCTACAGGAAGCCTACAGCCACCAACAGACTCCTCCATTTTCAAAGCCACCACCGACTGATAGCAACATACAACGAAAAATCTGCCAAAGTTAGGGGTATTTTCCAAAAGTACTGGAACATTCTGAGAAGAGATTCTGACCTCACAAGATGTTTATCTGAACAACCCTCTATAACATATCGAAGGGGGAGGAGCTTGAGGGACAGACTGGTTCACAGTCACTATACTCCCTTAGCGGACCCACACAATTGGCTGGACCGACATCCAATATCGGGTTCCTTTAGATGTTCGAGTTGCAAAGCATGTCCATTTATGGAGAGAACAAATATCTTCACCAGTGCAGCAACGGGTAAAACCTATTCAATAAGGAGCTTTATTAACTGCAGAACCACAGCCGTAGTTTATGTTGCAACATGTCCTTGTCCAAAGGACTATGTGGGTAAGACAACACAACAATTTAGAAGAAGGGTGCTTTCACATATAGGAAATGAGAGTACCAGCCTAGCGAACCATATCCGAGACGTACATGGGAATGACCCCCACAAGGTGACATTCAGAGGTATTGAGGCCCTGTGACTAACAGCACGCAGAGGGAATGTAGACCGTAATTTACTTCAGAAGGAATCTAGGTGGATCCACCGTTTAAACTCAGTTGCTCCACATAGCTTGAACGAATGCTTATCATTTGCCCCCTTTATTTATTTGGAAATTGGAACCTTGAACATATTGAGGGGATGGTGTAAAAAATTGCATTCGTGTATTCAATTAAGCTGTGTCAAGCTATAGCTCTCAAAAAGCAGCTATTACCTATGGTAGAGATTCCTACAGATGAAATTGAAAATCAATTTAACTTCATAAATGGTTTATGGAGACACTTACCTTGTCTAGTATTAAGAATGAGTTAACTCTTCTGTTAGCTTGAGCCCTAAAATAAGATACCATCGTAGCCAAATTTATTTACTGCACCATCTTTATGAGTGACATACTTCTCCAAATATAATATGTAAAGAAAGCAGGTTTTATTACTCTGTGATCACTTGAAGAGGAGAATGGGCCAGGCAGAATAAGATAGCATATGCAGTATCTTTAATGACAGCAAAGCTAGTCCATTCTTGAAGATAGTGCAATCTCGCACTTTGAGATATGCCAGGGCGCATGCGCGGAAAAAGAAGGACTCCTATGGAGTCTCGCGAGAAAAGAAGACATAAGAGCGCGATACCAGGGTTACCCCGTTAATGATGACAGCGGGATCCCATGTCTAATGCCGGATAGGGCACATGCGCAGTAATGAAATCTCGCGAGAAAAGAAGCCACATGACACTAGCGGTCACATGATCGGAGCCGCCTTCCGTGAAGTCTTGCGAGATACGTAGTCATGTGACATCAGCGGTCACATGATCGGAGCCGGCTGGAACGCCCCGGTCGTTGCCGTATGCCCTGGTGATAGGTGCAGACCGAGACAAGCCCCCAGGCAGGGAGGCGGAGCCTGGTATACTTAAACCCTGACAAACAGGTAGATACAAGGCTAGTCAGTTTATTATGGGACATTGATCCCGGCGGTTGCATGTGTTGTCGTGTGTGTGAATGGATGGAGGGTGCTATTAGCCAATACATCCTATATTTGTGTGCTATCACAGCTTTCTTTAGTGATCCTGTCAATAAGAAAAGTTAGCTTTACGGTTTTCGTCACTGTAATTGAGCTACAGCATCACGCTCCTTTACAAATTGATTAACCTATAGCTTAATAGAAGGACACTATTGCTAACACAGTCTATCAATGGGCATGAAAGATGTATGCTCAAATGTGTTCATGACCGCGTGCTAAAGAATCTTAAGTAGCTGCACTATATCTGGTGGCTACCTATAACAAATAAACTTCAGCCACAGTCAAATAGAAGCACCCCAGTATAATATGTATCATACTGGTAACAATCAGGTCACCGTATGATACATTTATTGGTTGGACATTAGGACTTTGTAAACAAGTCCTCATATAGCCTGAAGTAATAACCACGCAGCGGTATCACTGGCTTTATTAAAGAACCGGTCTAGATGATTTTCATCATCCACTATTAATTTTAGTCCGATTTTTCAGATTGGGGTTCTATTTCCAAGTACTGGACTGTATTTTGCCAATCATCATTATAACTCAGACCATTTTTATAACAAGTATCATCGTACCTAGGACAAATAAATTTCCTGTATCGTACAAAACCACCTTATGTAAGAAGTGAGATTTATAAGTGACCAACACAAGTCTATCATCTTCTTTAAAGTGGACATATATACAGTATATTGAAATCACTGACTCCGCATCCTGATGAATCAGTCACAATTTTGAGATGACTGAGGAAACGCGTCGATTTTGGGAGAATTAAGTATTTATGCATAATCTACAGAAAATAGTTAGACGTGCAGAACATATGGTCGTGTCCACCAAGACAATTTAATATTTCGATACTATATCGTTGGTACGTTATTGATCAAAAACAATTGATCATATATGTTGTATTGTGTCTTCTATGTTTGTCAGTGGGCTCAATTTTAATAATATTAATAAAGATTATATTTTATGTTATAATTTAGTTAGTGGGCTCTTCTCAGTGAAAATTATGCATAAAGCTAACACTTATTATTTCATCTTATCTTTTGACTTAGACAAAGAAAGCAGGAAGTATATATGACTTTCACTTATGCAAGTTACGTACATACAGCTACTGGAAGTCAGACAGAGTGAGAATGGGGGGCTAGTGGTGGAATTCAAGTACAGGCTCCTGGTATCTGGTTACACAGTGTATCTCAGATGCAACTAGTATCACATAGATGAGGATTAGATACATAGAACAGACTGTATCTACTTTTTCAAAGAGAGACACCCCTTTTAGTCAACTACGTTTATAACAAGGGAAGTTAATAAAAGGTAAGGTTTAGAGATGAGCGAGCACCAAAATGCTCGGGTGCTCGTTATTCGGGACGAACTTTTCGCGATGCTCGAGGGTTCGTTTCGAGTAACGAACCCCATTGAAGTCAATGGGCGACCCGAGCATTTTTGTATTTCGCCGATGCTCGCTAAGGTTTCCTTGTGTGAAAATCTGGGCAATTCAAGAAAGTGATGGGAACGACACAGCAACGGATAGGGCAGGCGAGGGGCTACATGTTGGGCTGCATCTCAAGTTCACAGGTCCCACTATTAAGCCACAATAGCGGCAAGAGTGCCCCCCCCCTCCCAAAAACTTTTACTTCTGAAAAGCCCTCATTAGCATGGCATACCTTAGCTAAGCACCACACTACCTCCAACAAAGCACAATCACTGCCTGCATGACACTCCACTGCCACTTCTCCTGGCTTACATGCTGCCCAACCGCCCCCCCTTCCCCCCACAGCGCACACCAAAGTGTCCCTGCGCAGCCTTCAGCTGCCCTAATGCCTCACCACCCTCATGTCTATTTAGAAGTGCGTCTGCCATGAGGAGGAACCGCAGGCACACACTGCAGAGGTTGGCACGGCTAGGCAGCGACCCTCTTTAAAAGTGGCGGGGCGATAGCCCACAATGCTGTACAGAAGCAATGAGAAATAGAATCCTGTGCCACCGCCATCAGGAGCTGCACACGTGGGCATAGCAATGGGGAACCTATGTGTCACACACTATTCATTCTGTCAAGGTGTCTCTGCATGCTCCAGTCAGACCGGGCTTTTTAATTCATAGACACAGGCAGGTACAACTCCCTATTGTGAAGTCCCTGTCGACCGACAGCATGGGTGGCTTCCTGGAACCCACCGGCGGTACATAAAAATATCCCATTGCAGTGCCCAACACAGCTGAGGTAGTAATGTCGTGCTTAATGCAGGTGGGCTTCGGCCCACACTGCATGCCCCAGTCAGACTGGGGTTCTTTTCAAGTGTACAGATGTAGTAAAAACTCCGTGTGCACCTACAGCATGGGTGGGTGCCAGGAAGCCACCGGCGGTACATAGAAATATCCCATTGCATTGCCCAACACAGCTGAGGTAGTAATGTCGTGCTTAATGCAGGTGGGCTAAAAATTTATTTGATTACACTGTAGGCGAGGGCCCACAAAAATTGCTGTATCAACAGTACTAATGTACCTGAAAAAAATTGGCCATGGCCAACCAAGAGGGCAGGTGAAACCCATTAATCGCTTTGGTTAATGTGGCTTAAGTGGTAACTAGGCCTGGAGGCAGCCCAGTTTAACGAAAAATTGGTTCAAGTTAAAGTTCCAACGCTTTTCAGAGCATTGAAACATCTAAAAATTGTTTAGAAAAATTATGAGTGAGCCTTGTGGCCCTAAGAAAAATTGCCCATTCAGCGTGATTACGTGAGGTTTCAGGAGGAGGAGCAGGAGGAGGAGGAGGAGGAATATTAGACACAGATTGATGAAGCAGAAATGTCCCCGTTTTGGATGGTGAGAGAGAACGTAGCTTCCATCCGCGGGTGCAGCCTACGTATTGCTTACGTATCGCTGCTGTCCGCTGGTGGAGAAGAGAAGTCTGGGGAAATCCAGGCTTTGTTCATCTTGATGAGTGTTAGCCTGTCGGCACTGTCGGTTGACAGGCGGGTACGCTTATCTGTGATGATTCCACCAGCCGCACTAAACACCCTCTCTGACAAGACGCTAGCCGCAGGACAAGCAAGCACCTCCAGGGCATACAGCGCTAGTTCAGGCCACGTGTCCAGCTTCGACACCCAGTAGTTGTAGGGGGCAGAGGCGTCACCGAGGATGGTCGTGCGATCAGCTACGTACTCCCTCACCATCCTTTTACAGTGCTCCCGCCGACTCAGCCTTGACTGGGGAGCGGTGACACAGTCTTGCTGGGGAGCCATAAAGCTGGCAAAGGCCTTGGAGAATGTTCCCCTGCCTGCGCTGTACATGCTGCCTGATCTCTGCGCCTCCCCTGCTACCTGGCCCTCGGAACCGCGCCTTCTGCCACTTGGCTGTCGGATGGGAAGTTTACCATCAGTTTGTCCACCAGCGCCCTGTGGTATAGCAACACTCTCGAACCCCTTTCCTCTTCGGGAATGAGAGTGGGAAGGTTCTCCTTATAGCGTGGGTCGAGCAGTGTGTACACCCAGTAATCCGTAGTGGCCAGAATGCGTGTAACGTGAGGGTCACGAGAAAGGCATCCTAACATGAAGTCAGCCATGTGTGCCAGGGTACCTGTACGCAACACATGGCTGTCTTCACTAGGAAGATCACTTTCAGGATCCTCCTCCTCCTCCTCTTCCTCCTCCTCAGGCCATACACGCTGAAAGGATGACAGCCCAGCAGCATGTGTACCCTCACCAGTGGGCCAAGCTGTCTCTTCCCCCTCCTCCTCATCCTCCTCATGCTCCTCCTCCTCCTCCTCAACGCGCTGAGATATAGACAGGTGGGTGCTCTGACTATCCAGCGACATACTGTCTTCCCCCGGCTCTGTTTCCGAGCGCAAAGCGTCTGCCTTTATGCTTTGCAGGGAACTTCTCAAGATGCATAGCAGAGGAATGGTGACGCTAATGATTGCAGCATCGCCGCTCACCACCTGGGTAGACTCCTCAAATTTTCCAAGGACCTGGCAGATGGCTGCCAACCAGGGCCACTCTTCTGTAAATAATTGAGGAGGCTGACTCCCACTGCGCCGCGCAAGTTGGAGTTGGTATTCCACTATAGCTCTACGCTGCTCATAGAGTCTGGCCAACATGTGGAGCGTAGAGTTCCACTGTGTGGGCACGTCGCACAGCAGTCGGTGCACTGGCAGATTAAACCTATGTTGCAGTGTCCGCAGGGTGGCAGCGTGCGTGTGGGATTTGCGGAAATGTGCGCAGAGCTGGCGCACCTTTCCGAGCAGGTATGACAAGTGGGGGTAGCTTTTCAGAAAGCGCTGAACCACCAAATTAAACACATGGGCCAGGCATGGCACGTGCGTGAGGCTGCCGAGCTGCAGAGCCGCCACCAGCTTACGGCCGTTGTCACACACGACCATGCCCGGTTGGAGGCTCAGCGGCGCAAGCCAGTGGTCGGTCTGCTCTGTCAGACCCTGCAGCAGTTCGTGGGCCGTGTGCCTCTTCTCTCCTAAGCTGAGTAGTTTCAGCACGGCCTGCTGACGCTTGCCCACCGCTGTGCTGCCACGCCGCGTGACACCGACTGCTGGCGACGTGCTGCTGACACATCTTGATTGCGAGACAGAGGTTGCGTTGGAGGAGGAGGAGGAGGAGGAAGGTGCTTTAGTGGAGGAAGCATACACCGCCGCAGATACCACCACCGAGCTGTGGCCCGCAATTCTGGGGGTGGGTAGGACGTGAGCGGTCCCAGGCTCTGACTCTGTCCCAGCCTCCACTAGATTCACCCAATGTGCCGTCAGGGAGATATAGTGGCCCTGCCCGCCTGTGCTTGTCCACGTGTCCGTTGTTAAGTGGACCTTGGCAGTAACCGCGTTGGTGAGGGCGCGTACAATGTTGCGGGAGACGTGGTCGTGCAGGGCTGGGACGGCACATCGGGAAAAGTAGTGGCGACTGGGAACCGAGTAGCGCGGGGCAGCCGCCGCCATCATGCTTTTGAAAGCCTCCGTTTCCATAAGCCTATACGGCAGCATCTCTAGGCTGATCAATTTTGCAATGTGCACGTTTAACGCTTGAGCGTGCGGGTGCGTGGCGTCGTAGTTGCGCTTGCGCTCAAACTGTGGCACTAGCGACGGCTGGACGCTGCGCTGAGAGACATTGCTGGATGGGGCCGAGGACAGCGGAGGTGAGGGTGTGGGTGCAGGCCAGGAGACGGTAGTGCCTGTGTCCTCAGAGTTGGATCTCAGTGGCAGGTTGGGGCACAGGGGGAGAGGCAGTGGTGCAAACCGGAGGCGGTGAACGGGCATCGTCCCACCTTGTGGGGTGCTTGGCCATCATATGCCTGCGCATGCTGTTGGTGGTGCCTCCCCAGCTGATCTTGGCGCGACAAAGGTTGCACACCACTGTTCGTCGGTCATCAGGCGTCTCTGTGAAAAACTGCCACACCGTAGAGCACCTTGACCTCTGCAGGGTGGCATGGCGCGAGGGGGCGCTTTGGGAAACAGTTGGTGGATTATTCGGTCTGGCCCTGCCTCTACCCCTGGCCACCGCACTGGCTCGGCCTGTGCCCACACCCTCACTTGGCCCTCCGCGTCCTCGGCCGCGTCCACATCCTCTAGGCCTACCCCTACCCCTCAGCATGCTGTATTACCAGTGATTTGATTTCCCAGGCAGGAAAGAAATTGGCGCAAGGCTGCACTCAACCGTAGCTGGTTGCGTCTGATTTTTGTACGTTGTCCACGCAGCACACACGTACACGGAGACCTTAGGACTGACACAGGCAGGCCAAATATAATTTTTTTCCTTTTTAGCTTAGGGAAGACCCCACTGCGTGTATTGAATGAAAAACAAGAAGTTTAATATCTGTGGTGTGGCCCTCAAAAAGTGTCACACAAGTATAGTGTAGCAGAGTTATTAACTCTAGCAGAGCAGGTATTTGCCAGTCAGGAAAGACAATGGCGCTAGGCTGCAGTAAAGCGTAGCTGGTTGCGTCTGATTTTTGTACGTTGTACACGCAGCACACACGTACACGCAGACCTTAGGACTGACACAGGCAGGCCAAATATAATTTCTTTTCCTTTTTGGCAAAGGGAAGGACCCACTGCGTATATTCAATGAACAATAACTTTTAGAACTGTAGTGTGGCCCTCAAAAAGTGTCACACAAGTATAGTGTAGCAGAGTTATTAACTCTAGCAGAGCAGGTATTTGCCAGTCAGGAAAGACAATGGCGCAAGCCTGCAGTAAAGCGTAGCTGGTTGCGTCTGATTTTTGTACGTTGTACACGCAGCACACACGTACACGCAGACCTTAGGACTGACACAGGCAGGCCAAATATAATTTCTTTTCCTTTTTAGCTTAGGGAAGCACCCACTGCGTATATTCAATGAACAAAAAGTTTAATATCTGTGGTGTGGCCCTCAAAAAGTGTCACACAAGTATAGTGTAGCAGAGTTATTAACTCTAGCAGAGCAGGTATTTGCCAGTCAGGAAAGACAATGGCGCTAGGCTGCAGTAAAGCGTAGCTGGTTGCGTCTGATTTTTGTACGTTGTACACGCAGCACACACGTACACGCAGACCTTAGGACTGACACAGGCAGGCCAAATATAATTTCTTTTCCTTTTTGGCAAAGGGAAGGACCCACTGCGTATATTCAATGAACAATAACTTTTAGAACTGTAGTGTGGCCCTCAAAAAGTGTCACACAAGTATAGTGTAGCAGAGTTATTAACTCTAGCAGAGCAGGTATTTGCCAGTCAGGAAAGACAATGGCGCTAGGCTGCAGTAAAGCGTAGCTGGTTGCGTCTGATTTTTGTACGTTGTACACGCAGCACACACGTACACGGAGACCTTAGGACTGACACAGGCTGGCCAAATATAATTTTTTTCCTTTTTAGCAAAGGGAAGACCCCACTGCGTGTATTCAATGAATAATAAATGTCTTCTGGCCCTGCCTACACAATTCTATCCCTGTAGTATTAATGCCGGGTGCAATGCTCTGCACAGCCGGTTTTGAGAAAAAAAAAAAATATGCAACACTGCTAACAGCAGCCTGGACAGTACTGCACACGGATAGAAGTGGCCCTAGAAAGGACCGTTGGGGTTCTTGAAGCCTGCACTAACTCCTAACACTCTCCCTGCCTAACCCCCACTTCTGTCCCTATTGCTGGGTGCAATGCTCTGCAGATCCAATTTTGGACAAAAAAAAAAAAAAAATACTGTGCTAACACAGTACTGCACACTAGTAGATGTGGCCCTGAGAAGGGCCGTTGGGGTTCTTGAAGCCTACACTGACTCCTAACGCTCTCCCTACAGCAGCACCAGCAGCAGCACTTTCCCTCAGCTAAGTCACAAGGCATGTGTGGCGAGCCGCGGGAGGGGCCGATTTTTATACTCGGGTGACATCTGATCGCCCCAGCCACTCACAGCAGGGGGGTGGTTTAGGGCTTGAACGTCACAGGGGGAAGTTGTAATGCCTTCCCTGTCTTTCAATTGGCCAGAAAAGCGCGCTAACGTCTCAGAGAGGAAACTGAAAGTAACCGGAACACCGCGTGGTACTCGTTACGAGTAACGAGCATCCCGAACACCCTAATATTCGCACGAATATCAAGCTCGGACGAGTACGTTCGCTCATCTCTAGTAAGGTTAGTATATAATAGCTACATTTCATTTGGTAGATACATAATGTTGGCGAAAAGCTTAGGGTTTTTTTCCAATATGTTACCGATTGCCAAATTAGAGTATCAAGCCG
Source organism: Eleutherodactylus coqui (assembly GCF_035609145.1). Taxonomy (NCBI): domain Eukaryota; kingdom Metazoa; phylum Chordata; class Amphibia; order Anura; family Eleutherodactylidae; genus Eleutherodactylus; species Eleutherodactylus coqui. Next base: position 162,976,331 of record NC_089844.1, read on the forward strand.
GCTTGGAGAAAAATCAATGCGACACAGTAACAGGCTGTATGCTAGAAATTTCTGATTTATTGCAGAACCTTCAGTCTTATATACCATTTCAAAGAAATGAAGGCGTTTTATGCAAAACAGTGTACGTGCGTTCTTGACAATCTGGAATTTCCCATATATTTCCCATATATTTTTAGATTTAACAATAACTGAAGTGAAACTGTCTGGACTTGAGTTTTACGGAAACCAGTGTCCAGCACAAGATACTACAAGATACCAGATGTACATTGCTCATAATCACAGGATTAATATTTTTAGCTTTTATGCTGAATCATCATGCAAGTGTTAGTTAAAATCATGTTAGTATTGTCCTTTAACTGTGTATATGAAGAGACAAGATGGAGGTACTTTGGTTCTTATAATCCTTCACAGTCCCCCATTTGAAATTGTCCCTTTAGGAAGAGTCCAATGTCCAGAGTCCAATATCCATTTAGGAAAAGTAAAATGCCCATTGTAGCTGATGGTAATTCCGGGAATTCCATTCCTGTAGGGTTTCCTTGTTTTTTTTTAATCGGGTTCCCAGCATAACTCTTTCCTCAATGAATGATTTAAAGCATTCTTAGGGGAATCATCTCTATGGTGCGGCTTTGTTTCCTCATAGCACAGTAGAGCCAAAAATTCATCATGCTCAAGAAAACAAACAAAAAGAAAAGGACCAGCATAGGGTGTACCACAAAACTCATCATTTTAACTGCACTTGGTGACCATCCAGTGAAAATATCATACCAATGATGTCCTGTGTCTGCCTGTATTTTAGTGCCTATTTCTCCTAACTTGTCTCCCACCCAGATGGTCTGCTTCTGAACCTCCATAAGTGATGTGTTGGCCTTCTCTAGGTGTTTACGCAGGTGTTCAGTGTCCTTCATTAGAGCAGTCACTCCTCCCAATGATACAGTTAAGTTGGACATCAGAAGGAATGATGGGAACTAATGAAGCCTAACCCATTGCTCTGCATCGGGCAAAAAGGTGTAAGTGTGATTACCCCAGAACAATACAGAAACATTCTGCAGACACCCAGAGAAAGGATTAGGCAGGTTGTACAAATCTGTGGTTGCTGCATCATTGGTAACCATACAGATGTATTGTGGGCCAACCTCCATGAACATCTGTGTACTGATCGGTATGATTGTCCAGTCGCAGATGCTCAGAGTGCTGAAGGAAACATGGTTCATATACAGGAGTACCTTGTCCGCACACTAGCCCATCATAGGTACTCTCACATGTTTCTTCGTTATGTGTTCTGTTCTTACTGTCCATCAGTGTACCTAAGAACTTAGGCAACCAGTACTGAGGAGAATACATTGGAGGACCAAATATTACTGGCAAGGTCGTGAATTTACACACAATATCATGGTTCTCAGGCTCGTAGTACTTAAACAATCCTGTACAATAGGTGGATACACAAACCGTATCTTGGGGGGTGGGCATGATCCAGGCACCATGTGGAATGAATTGGGAAAGATATTTCTCCACAACTTTTCATTATTGGTCATCAAGTCAGACTCCTATGGTGAACAACAAAAACAACCTCATTATTTCAGTCTAGTTGACTGGTGACCTATTTGCAGTGTGAGGCGTGTATCCAAGTGGATTTTCCTTCCACCTTAACCGAGGTACTGGTTGTTAGCAGAACCTGATAGGGTCCGTCAAATCTTCTCACGTGTCTCTTTATGACCACCCAATCTTCGGGTTCTAGGTCGTGGGTACCTTCCAGGGAATTTGGATCTGGAATGGAAGAGAAGACCTGCTTGTGTGTTATTGCCAGGCGCTTACAAAGGAACTGTACATAATCATTAAGGTTGCCATACTGAGCCTGCAACTGTTGTGGAAAATACAGGCCCAGTCTTGGCACACTTCCAAACAACACCTCATAGAGAGATAACCCTGTTTTCTTGTATCTTACTGAAAAAAGGGCCAGAGGCAAACATTCAGTCCAGGGCTTGCCTGTCTCGTTCATTGCTTTTTGAATTTTCAGCTTTAGGGTGCCATTCAGTCTCTCCACCTTGCCACTACTCTGAGGGTGGTAGGGCGTGTGGAAAGCCTGAGTAACCCCTGGAGCCGACATGATGTGTTGCATTATTTCTCCTGTGAAATGTGTACCTCTGTCTGACTCAATTACCTCTGGTACCCCATACCTGCAGATGACTTCATTCATGAATTTCTTAGCGGTCACCTGAGCAGTTGCAGAAGTGACAGCGCAAGCCTCAACCCACCCGGAAAAGCAATCAACACAGACCAGCACATATTTATACTTTCCTACCTTAGGAAGTTGAATGTAGTCAATTTGCAGTCTCTGAAACGGGTAGAGTGGCTTGGGCAAATGTTTTTGCGGAACCTTTATCTTCTGTCCTGGATTGTTCAAAGCACAGATCATACAAGATCGGACAAATGAGGCAACAGCAACAGAGAACCCAGGAGCAACCCAGAACTTTTCTACCGTAGAAACCATAGCAGTCTTAGACAAGTGTGTCCGTCCGTGTATCAGCTGAGCCATCATTGGGAACAGGGTGCGGGGGAGGCAGATTTTGGCTGAAAGTTTCCATATGCCATTGTCCTCCAGTGCCCCAATTTTAGTCCATTTGTCTTTTTCTTCCTTGCTGGCTTGTTCTGAAAGTGTCTTTAGAATGTATATTTTAGGCAAAAGTGTCTTTCTTGTAACTGTTTTAGAGTCCATTGAAATGTCCACATTGGGCAAAAGTGTCTTTCTTGTGACTGTATCAAAGTCCTTTGAAATGTCCATATTAGGATCTGTACATTGTGTGATCAAGACCCCTTTTTCTTCTTTCTTTTCCTTCTTCCAGGGTAGCATTGCTGCTTTCTTTGCTGTTGCATCTGCGAGGGCATTTCCCCTGGCTTCTGGTGTGTTTGTCCCAGTATGGGCTTTTACCTTTACTACTGCCACCTTGTCAGGTAACAGCAGAGCCTCCATGAGTTCCTTTGCTGCCGGTCCATTTTTAATTGGCTGTCCTGTAGAGGTTAAGAAACTCCTGGCCTTCCAGATAGGACCAAAATCATGAGCTATGCCAAAAGCATACCGGGAATCAGTGTAATTGGTCGCAGTGTTACCTTTTGCCACTCTACATGCCTCAGTGAGTGCTTTCAGTTCGGCTTCTTGTGCTGAGACATGCGGAGGTAAAGATTTTGCTTCTATGGTGCCGTGTCGTGTGACCACTGCATATCCAGTGTGGAACCGACCATCATCACCCTGATACCTGAAACCATCTACAAAAAACTGAAAATCAGGGTTATCCAGAGGTTTTTCAGTTACATTTTCAAAATCTGCTGTTTCCTGTTCCATTACAGCTACACAATAATGTTCATGTTCAACATCAAAAGCCTCTTCTTCCGTTGTAATTGAATTTAAAAACAACCTGTCTGCGCTATCATTCTCCCCTCCTCCATTTGAACTGGGGTACTCTATTGGTAGAAGAGTAGCCGGGTTCAACGTAGTGCAGCGCTGAAAAGAGATGTTAGGAGGCATGAGAAGGGCACATTGTAACCTGATTTGCCTGGCAATGGACAGATGTTTTGGCTGAACCTGTGACAAAATTCCTTGAATGTCATGTGGAGTCTGGACCACTAGGGGGTAGTCTAGGACTATGTTTGAGGCCTTATCCACCATGGACTGGACAGCAGCCACTGCTTGAACACAAGAGGGAGCTCCTCTGGCTACTGGGTCTAGTCTCATGGAATAATAGCCAATTGGCTGGGGTCAGCCTCCATGTCGTTGAGTGAGGACAGCTGTTGCATGACCCAGAAGTTCAGTACACAAAAGATTGAAAGGTAAGGTATAGTTTGGAATACCTAGGGCACGTGAGCTGAGAATAGCCAGTTTTAGAGAGAAAAAGTTGTCCACTGCATTTGCAGAAAGAGAAAAAGGTGTAGTGGACAAGCAGTCATACAGAGGTTGCATTAGAACAGAAGCAGAGCGGATCCAGGGTCGGCAGTATGATACCAGTCCCTGAAAATTTCGGAGTTTTGCAACAGAGTGAGGAAGAGGCAATTCTGGATAGCAGCTTTGCGGTCCTCAGTGAGGTGTCGCACACCTTGTGACTGACAATGTCCAAGGAAAATCACTTTTTGTTTGCAGAATTGCAATTTGTCTTTAGAAGCTTTGCACCCATTTTCCGCTAAAAAGTTTAGTAAAGAAAGGGTGGCCAGCCGGCATGTTTCCAGATTCTCCGCACAGAGGAGAAGATCATCAACATACTGTAGAAGGACCACGCCTTCCGGCATCTGCCAGGTCTGCAATACAGACTGCAGTGCCTGCGTGTACATGTTTGGAGAGTTTTGCGCCCCTTGGAGCAACACTGTCCAAGCATATTGTTTACCCCTAAAAGTAAAAGCAAACAAATATTGACAATCTGGGTGGAGCGGAACGGAAAAATATGCATTGCAGAGATCGAGAACGGTAAAATAGGAGGCGGAGCTAGGGACTTGCGCCACAAGGGTATGTGGGTTGGGCACTACCGCTGTATCCAATACCGTTACCTTGTTTACCTCGCGGAGGTCATGGACCATCCTGTAAACATCTGGTTGTCCCTTAGGAGTCTTTTTCTTTACCGGAAACAGAGGGGTGTTGGCAGGGGACACTATCTCTTTAAGTGCCTTCATTGCCAGCAAATCATGCACCTGTACAGCAATAGCATCTTCTTGCTGCATACTAAGAGGGTACTGTTTGACTCGTGGAGGGATACAGCCTGGTTTAAGGAAAATCATCATAGGTGCAACCTTCAGTGACCCAGTGTCAGTTTTTGATTTGGCCCACAAGGTGGCTGGGACGGTTGCTAACAGCAACTCATCCTCCGGGGTTAGGACACAAACCATAAGGGCAAGGTCTTCTGATGCAAGGGCAGCTAACTGACAAAATTTATCTGTACAAGTGTCTGCAAAATCAACCTGCACCATTCCTTCAGGAGTGAAGCGAATAGATGCAGATAAGGCAGACAGAATGTCTGTACCTAAAATGCAATAAGGTACATCATCACTAATTAATAATTTAGCTATAACCGTCTGATCTTTAGATTTGAAGGGCAGGGCTGTAGTTTCTTGTAAGGAGGTAGGAACCCCTCCTAACCCTACCACTGTCTGGGTAGTCTACTGTCTGTAAGACTCAGGTATGTGCTGCCTCTGAATTACTGATATGGCTGCTCCCGTATCAACAAGGAAAGAAACTTCCTTGTTTAAAAGCTCCCCCTTAGCAAAGGCAGAAACGCCTTGATCTGCAGCTAATTTAGCGGGGAGCAGGGGTAAGGGATCACCCACACCTCATGCCTGGTTTTCTGTGTCCCCAGGATCAGGTGTGGGTTTCCCCTTTCCCTTCTGTGCTTTAAAAGCCCTGCGGTCTCTTTTGAAATGTCCTGTCTTCCCGCAGAAGTGACACGAAGTTATGAGTTTGAGGTCGGCCGCCCTCTTTCCCAAAACTCTTAGTGCCTTCTGATTCACCTTGAATTATCATTGCCATTTTGGTGAAATCTTTTTTCATCCTTTCATTCATTTCTAGCCCTTTTGCAGCTTGCAAGAGAGCCGGTGGTTCTGTCTGTCTCCATTCTGGTTTATTATCCATCAACTTTGTTCTTATGGAGGTTTTAAGACCTTCTACAAAAGCTAATGCTAGCAGTTGCAGCCCTATTCCTCCCCCCACTTCTCCATAACCTAGATCCACCCATCTGAGCTGTAACTTTCCAAAAAGATCTTCAACACTTTCATCCTTACCCTGAATCACATTGCTTAATGAAAGTGACGATTCTTTAAGTTTCTCCTGAGCCCATCTCTCTAGTCCGCGTATGAATGCCCTTCCACTTGACAATCCCTTCTTGTTTAACATGAGATATTCTCTTCCGCATTCAGCTAGTACTGTTATCATTATCTGACCGGCAGCTGCTTCCCCTACTTTGCTATTCAACAGCGGTTGTAAATCCTGCCAATCAGCCTGGTAGGTTTCCTGTATTTGTGACATTTGTCTGAAAAATGCCATCGGTCTGAGTAACGGGTCCAGGAGCTGCGTCAGGAGATACAAATGCTCCTGTGGAGTCCAGGGTCGATACTCAGAAATGTAAAGAGCCGCAGGAGGTCGGCTGCTAGTACTAGCAATGCTGGTGTCCGCTCCCTCTGCATTAACTGTGTCTTCTCCTTGTTGCTGCTATCCACCTTCTACCTGTGCTACATTTTCTTCCTTTATTCCACGTGCCATTGACCTTGTTACCACAGGCAGGACAGCAGGCAATTTCCTATGGCGAGGTGCTTGACAAGCAAGGCAAGTGTCTCGCCACCCAGGATTTTGCTGCCCACAATTCCAACAAGTCCAAACCGGTGCATGATACGCAAGGGGTGGTGCAGATGGTTTGCAGCACACGGGTGGTGCACTATGTCTTTGTGAAGGAGGTGCATAGTACACAATGCCCTTGTGTTCTTTGTTCAAATAGCCCTCCCGTGATGTTGCCTCACTTACTTTCTGCCAACTATTCAACATACCCTGCAATTTATTGTCTTTTATCCATCCTTCATATGTACTTTGTAGGTTATTCCAGCAGGCTGGATCAAGAGATCCACCCTTAGGACACCCTGCTTTATTTAACAACTTGTCACACCCCTTACCTATTGCAGTTTTTCCCTCCAGTTCTTGTACTATTGTCTTAGCTGTCTTCCAGATAAAAGTGTCTGTTCCTGGGACATTACCCATATTTTAAGCCAGGAGCCCGTGTCCCGTGTACACAACTGTCTCTTGTAACCTGTCCCTCTCTTGGAGACCCAGGTTCCCCTTGCCGTAGCTACTCGGCAATTTCTCAGAGAGCGTCCCCGGCTATCAGTAGCCGTGCTCACCTTCAGAGAGCAGTTTGCTGATCAGATGGCTCAATATCGCCACCTTGTGCCTGTCTGTATATGAGGAAGAGCAGCCATGTCTATAGCACAATCCACAGTGTTACACCCAGAGCAAACAAAAAGAATTTCAACTTCAATCAGTAACCTATCTGCCCATATAACAACTGGAATTATTTATAGCTCCTGCAATAATAGAAGAAAGGCATGCATACCTACCCCCGACCAGACAACAAAGTAGTTCTAGAAGCACAGATAGTATTTGCAAGACAATGGTCTTACCTTACAGCGCTGTTTTAAAAATCTGTAGTTCTAAACACCCTGTCCTGCTGAGCGGTCGGGAGTCGGCATACAGCACAATTCTTCCACTTCAGGAGCCCCACGTTGGGCGCCAATTGTTGGCGAAAAGCTAAGGGTTTTCTTCCAATATGTTACTGATTGCCAATTAGAGTATCAAGCCGGCTTGGAGGAAAATCAATGTGACACAGCAACAGGCTGTATGCTAGAAATTTCTGATTTATTGCAGAACCTTCAGTCTTATATACCATTTCAAAGAAATGAAGGTGTTTTATGCAAAACAGTGTACATGTGTTCTTGACAATCTGGAATTTCCCATATATTTTTAGATTTAACAATAACTGAAGTGAAACTGTCTGGACTTGAGTTTTACGATAACCAGTGTCCAGCACAAGATACCACGAGATACCAGATGCACATTGCTCATAATCACAGGATTAATATTTTTAGCTTTCATGCTGAATTATCATGTAAGTGTTAGTTAAAATCATGTTAGTATTGTCCATTAACTGTGTATATGAAGAGACAAGATGGAGGTACTTTGGTTCTTATAATCCCTCACAATAACAATATATAATATGCTTCAGGGCTGATAACAGAGAAACAATAGCTTATAAATCCTCGTAGCAGAGTGAGCCTCGAGCTCAATAGAGCAGATATGCAAGGTGGTTGTCTGAAAAAAACCTGTATAGCTTTATGAAACACTATAGATTAGGTATTCAGGCTGATGGGGATCTGGTCTTTGGACGTAGAATCCTGTTGGCCATGGTCCCTCCCTGATTTAATTTAGTTGGTACGCCTCAGGTGGTGCTGGCGTGGAGACTTTAGGGAAAAATTACATTAGACTTACTGGTAATCGGTATTTCGGAAAGTCTCCATGACTGCACCCATACATACAACCCCAAAAATATATATATTTTTTATATACATAATTTTTAGGTAAAGTTATAGGTAATTTATTTTCAGTTAGGTTCCTACCCTCATCAATCCATTATAAAACACCTGAGGAAGGTGGGAAAGGGGGGCTTTACACCTCTGTGTGTTTCTGTCCTATCAGGAGGAGGCGATCTCAGGTGGTGCTGTCGTGGAGATTTTCAGAAAAAAACTTGTTACCGGTAATTCTAATCTAACTTTATCACTCCTTACAACATAAAGCAGTAACGCAGCCATGTACAGTTGGTCATAGCTGGTCATACACATTGGATGTAGATCAGTTAAACTTGCCAATTCTTTTTTGACGAAGAGGCACTGATACATATATAAATGTTCCTGTGGTAGTATTTGTTGTTTCTGTAGCTCTTTGTGAGATATGATATATCTGCACATCCATGTCTCTATCTGCTATAAGTATACAGCAATTTTATGAAGGAAACTTACAAGACCTGATCACTTTTTTTGTTTCTGAAGGTTTTCCATGGCGTCCTGTCATCCAGGAAGTTCCCGTACCTCATGTACTGATGGGACAAGCAAACACCCTCCAGTACAACATCTCTGGATATTTCCCGGATGCGCTGTCTGTGAGCTGGTATAAGAAGGACAAGGGAGCTCTGGAATCTGTTCCTGTACATGATACGTATAAGACGTCAGTCACCGAGTCCCAGAGACAGCCTGATTCCACGTACTCCTGTACGGCCAGTCTGCAGTTCACCCCGACACTAAATGACGGGGAATCAGAAGTCATCTGCAGAGCGGACCATCCCAGCCTGGAGGGAGCAATAGAGAGAAGCACCGGACCCTTACATGTGCAGGGTGAGTGGGAGTCTTAAAGTCAACTTTGAAAAATCTTTTTGGGTCTAGCATTCTGTGGAGAGATTTAATTGCTAAAATTCTATCTGCCTACAGCCACCACTTGGGGGTGCTTCCTGCAGACTGTTTTTATTATGTAGTACAAGCAGTCACCACTAGGGGGAGCTGACTGTAGTCCACGTAGACAGAATTTTGTCATTTAATCCCTTAAGCCAATGCAGAGGATTTGAAGCTTTGTAGAAGAAAACAGAGCTCCAATCACTGTAAAGAAATAAATGGTGAGGCAAATGTCTGGACACAGCTGTTTAACCGGTGTAGTAATGAGAAATTTGAAATCCTAGGTGTGAAAGTATTAAAAGGGAGGCTACATTTTGTGGTGGAGAAGACTTTTTTTTGGCAGTCGTTTAAAACTCTGGAAAACCTGAGCTGAATTCAATGTCAAATGGGAAGGGGGTCATGTGATACATCATTTTTGGTTTGAATTTACTCAAACACACAGGGAGTGTCAGTTTTCCCTGCCTTTACTTGTTTAGGAGTCAAGTGAGGGCAGAGTTTCACAAAATGCTTTACATGAAGTGTTTGAACCATGTGCATCCGGCAGAGTGGTGGACACAATGTTTAATCCAGTCTTTGTGAACACACTGCAGGTGATATTTCTTCACAGCACTGTAGTATACGCCTTTCAGTAGAACCATACTGTGTATTTTTTCTGCATTCACAAGGGACTTTAAATGTCCCCAGAGATAAGTCTAAAGGTATTACATCCCGTGACCTTGGCAGCCATTCTAGCAAGCCTTTATGCCCAGTAAATTGCACATCCATCCATTTGCATACAGCCACAGTAAAGTGCAGAGGTGCGCCATCCTGTTGAAAGTAACGCGGGAACTTGTTGCTCTCATTGGGCACAAATGGTAAAAGTGTATCCTGTAACATTGGTGGTACTTCTCACCCTAAATGATCCGTCAACGAAAGGCGGCCCTGGATGTCAGACACAGTTTAATAACTTTGCCCTCCCTAAACTTCTAAACAAGTAAAGATGGGGCAAAACGGACACTTTCAGGGTGTTTCTGAGTAAATTCTAGCTAAGACTGATATAGCACTTTGACCTCATTACCATTTGAAAAAGTTGAACTGAATTCAATATGGCAGAGTACAAAATGGCCACCAAAAATGTTTCCTCCACTGAAAATTGCAGCTTCCCTCCATAAATGGATGTGTCTAGATTTTTTGCCTCACCCTGCATAATGACTTGGCCTTGGGGCCCTTTTCCACAGGCCGATCATTTAGATTCTAGTTGCATCATGTGAATTTGAACGATGATCGTTCAGTGTAAATGCACCGACTGAACAAAAAACAATAATTTGTTTGCTTATCGTTCGTCATTTAGTTTATGAACGCATGAAAACTGAAGAATAAGCAAGCCGTGTTGTGAATGGAGGCGGGTGAGACGGAACTATCCCTTGCCCTCTCTGCCTTCATTCACTGAAAAAGCAGGAAAGCGACTATTGCTTGGACGGCCTGATGGGCGCTTTCACACCTGAAAGGTCGTCCCGTGTAAAAGGGCCCTTAGGGTCTGACAACTTGTGCATTCTCCCAGAATTGAGTCTGTACTTGAAATAATAAAAAGTTGTCTCACCTTCTTAGCTGCTTGCGGTGCTTGTAGTCTGTGCATGCAGAGAAAATCATACTCACATCCGTTCTGCCATTCGGTCCTATGGCTTGTTCAAATGATAGTGGATACATGGGAATACGGACACATCAGATGATTTTTCTTTGCTTTATTCTTTCATTATGCTCGTACAATCAGGTACATGATACAAACAAGAACGCGTTTCGGCATAATGCCTGGTTCACCTCAATCTATGTTGCATAACTTCCTGATTTATAGGTTAAAAATAATTATCTCTAATTACAAACTACCTGATTCATTAACTCCTTCATCACATTTGGTTCGTTACTAGTTCTCTTCCCTCAGAACATGTTACTTAACCCTTACTAGATAATTGATCTATATAGATCATTATACATTAATCATAAAACCCTTGCGGCAATTTTAAATCTTCCATTAATATATTATTATTTTACACCAAAAATCCTATATAATATAGTATATATTCAACAATAGTTTATACCTAAAACTATCTCACAAGATTTCACTGTATTTTCCATATTGAAACTTTCATAATACATAAGTGTGGTTCTTAGGCTGCATTCCCACGAACGTATATCGGCTCGGTGTTCACGCCGAGCCGATATACGTTGTCCTCGTGTGCAGGGGGGAAAGGATGGAAGAGCCAGGAGCAGGAACTGAGCTCCCGCTCCCTCTCTGCCTCCTCTCCGCCCCTCTGCATTATTTGCAATGAAAGGAGGCGGGTGGGGGAGGGGCTAAGTTCCTAGAATTAGCCACGCCCCACCTCTCCCCATTGCAAATAGTGCAGAGAGGCGGAGAGGAGGCACAGAGGGGGCGGGAGCTCAGTTCCTGCTCCTGGCTCCTCCATCCTCCCCCCCCCCCTGCACACGAGGACAATATATATCGGCTCAGCGTGAAAACCGAGCCGATAAACGTTCGTGGGAATGCACCCTTACACTCACATTGTATGTTATGATTTCCTTACAACCAACCCTTATCCGAAAAATCCATTAATTATTAATTTTTTGGATTTCTGCTTATCGCAATATAATCGCATCATAATCGCATAGAAAACGCATAAAGGTTGAATGCAATAGGAATTCTCAGAATTTTCACTGCAACAATCTCCACGTCTCAGTTTATCAATAGACATTTGTTTTTCCTTAATTTGCTGCTTACTGCAATATAATCGCATTACAATCGCACAGGAATCGATTGTAAAGTGAAAATTCTCAGAATTTCCCCTGAAACCATCTCCATATCTTAGTTCATAAGTAGACACTTATTTTCTGCTGATTTTATGTTTATCGCACTGTAACCGCATTTTAATCGCATGCAAGTTACATAAGATTATGTATGATGGAATTTATCAGACTCTTCTTTAGAACAATCTCTATATTCAAATGTGATCCATTATTTATTCTCACTTTTTGAAGAGCCCTAATACAAATATAATAAATCTGTTTTTACATTTAACCCTTTTGGTTGCTTTGTATTTAAAGTGAGTTCTTGTTTGTATCATGTACCTGACTGTACAAGCATAATGAAAGAATAAAGCAAAGAAAAATCATCTGATGTGTCCGTATTCCCATGTATCTACTATCATTCTCCCAGAATGCATCACTTGTCACTGCTGAAGAGGGGGGTCCAGGAGCCATCATGTACTTGGTGGCCAAAACTGTAGAAGGGGAAATGCCCGGGATACAGCTACAGCCCTTCACTTATTGGTTGGGCTCTATGTGATTTTATTATTTGGACGCTATGGGGAGACCATCAATAGACGTGCACACGGCACCATCCTGCCTGAGGCTGGCCCGGATTATGGTATTAATGCACACACAATGTTGAAGGGGAGACAGGAATACTGAATTCACTTTTCAGTCTGTGTGTGCAGAGGAAAGAGGGAGGTGGGACGAGCAGGTAGCACAGAAGATATGGGATTCTCCTGTATATTCCCCGTCTTGGGGAGGGGGAGGGTGGGGTGACAAACCTTTGTTGTTTATTTCACCTCCCATCAATCAGAGCATATTTGCTCTCTGGTTGTCACCTTTTTTTTTCCCTGAAAAGAAGTGAAATGATGAGGCCTTGCTCATCTAATCACTGCTCTACACCATTTAACCCTGCAGATGCTGCAGTTATTGCTGATTGTGGCATCTTAACAGTTTTACAGAAAAAAATTAAACTTTTCCCCTCACACAATCCTTTAAATACCGAAAAAATAACAATTAAACTGCACATAATTGGAATCGCCACATCTTTAACCCCAATGTGACGAACCTTTTTTCATTTTTTCCTCTTTTAAAAAATCGGACCTCCTTTATCCATCGACATCGCTGTATAAGGGCTTGCTTTTTGTTGGACAAGTTGTATTTTTTATTGGTGCTCTTTAATGTACCATATAATGTACTGGAACTTTTAAAAGTTCTAAGTGGAGAGAAATGGGGAAAAAAATGAAATTCCGGCATCTTTCGTTGCGTCTTGTTTATACAGCGCACAAACTGCAACAAAAATGACATAACTTTATTCTATTGGTCCGCACAATTACTACAATACCAAACTTAAAAATATACATATATATTATGTTATTTATTTTATTTTTTTTGTACTTGTATTTTTTTTCAAAGACATTCAACTTTTTAAAATTATTTTCTGCCGCCATCTTCTGCACGCAATACCTGTTTAATAATTTCATCAAAATAGTTGTGTGAGGGCTCATTTTTTGCAGGATGCCCTGTAGTTTCTATTTTGGGATACATACGACTTTTTGTTTGCTTTTTATTGCATTTTTTTCTTGGAGACAGGGTGACCAAAACGGCGCATTTCTGGCATTTTTTGTTTTTTTTTCTGACAACGTTCAGTGTGCAGGGTAAATAATGTGTTACTTTGATCAGAGTTTTATGGAATGCGGTGATGCTAAATATGTACTTTTGTTAGCCTATTTTATTAGAAATATGGCAAAAGTGGGGGTTTTGAACTTTTTTTTTAATTAGTAAAACTTTATTATTCTTATTTTTACTTTTTTTCTTAATTTCCAGAGGAAACTAGTAATGTTTTGATCGCTCCTGCAGTATTATGTAATGCCATAGTATTACATCATACTGCGATCGGGCAGGCAGTCTATCCGCAGCATTTCTGCTATGTGTGAACATACGCTTAACGTGACTGTTAGGGGGTTAACCTACAAACATAAGACAACATGGCGTCCATCACGGTCGTTCACTTCATGTGTATTTTGTTTTCTGGAATCTCCATTATTTTTTAGGTAAACCAAAGAGCAGAAAACCTATTAGTGTAACTTTGGGCAAAGAGGAGGTGAAATGTTCTGTGGTTCTAGAGAGTTTCTATCCCCGGGATATCCAGATTACGTGGTATTGTGTATCAGAACAAGAGACACGGAGCTGTCCATCAGCAGAAAGATTTACAACTTATGGGGATAAATCGTACGGTGTTACCAGTGATTGTAGGATTCCTGAGAAAGATCTGAAGAACCCGAACGTCAAAGTGCGTGTGATGTGGAGTCATGAGTCCATGGATGATCCTGGGAGCAGAGAGATGACTATAAGAGATGAAGGTGAGAAGGGAACAATGGGGATATCAGAGGATCAGTAAGTGCTTCCCATTGTTTTCAATGGGCAACCTCGCATCGCACTCATATGCACACCATGCAATGTGTTTTCCTCTCCCATTGAAAACAATGGGCAACGTGTTCTGAGGGAATGCCCAAAGATAAGACATGCTGTATTATTTTTTTTTGCTGTTGGAGAAAACTGGTCATGTATATGATCCCATTCAAAAGAATGGAGTTGATATTCGTGTGAGATTTGTGCATCTCACAACGCACAAATCTCACAATTTTCCATGCCGTGTGAAAGCGTTCTAAGAGATCACGCTTATTATCGTGCTATGTAAAGCGCTCATATGGAGATAAACCAACTCCGGAGTGAGCTGGTATCCTGATCCAGACTCATTAATGAGAATATAGGAAATCGTGTTTCTAGTTCATACCATTGGTAATCTCATGTTACATATTAGAATCCACAGGGCTTTAGTAAAACCTTACCAAACTCTTACAAAATACCAGACACCAATATTGGATAAAAAATACTGCAGTGTTTAACGGAGTTACCAACATTGGGGAGAAATGTAACCAATAATAACCATAACACTTCCTGTAAACTCGTTTCTGTAAAACAGAGTTTATTGACCAATCAATAACCAAGTTTACCTGCCCACCCGTCTAATGTGGGCGACAATCCCTCACCATGCCATGACATCCCCTCCCATCTTTACCAAAATCATGTCAGTGCTGACACCCAACCTCAGGCAGAGGTCCATACTAAAAGTTCCATAACTAGATGACATCCTAGTGGTGGCCGAAAACAAGGATCTTAGTCGCGCAGCAAGCAACAACCATTCAACTCTTACAACACTTGGGTTGGTTTATCAACGGGGAGAAATCAGACACAACCCCCTGAGGAAGTCCTTCCTGGGAATTATGTTACTCAGAGAAACCATGCTTCTTTCTCCCTATGACAAAGAGCCAAGACGTACAGCTTTTCATAGGAGCATTCTTGAAGCGCAGGGCCTGCTCCATCCAAGCAATGTCCCTGTTGGGGAAATTGACCTCTTTAATCCCAGAAGTAGCATGTGCTCAGTCCCAAACAAGGACGTTACAGGAGGCAATCCCCTCCATCTGGGACAGAAAACAGCCCCTACTGGACAGAAAGGTGCCTGTAGGGAACACAGTAAAGGTATCCCTGCATGGTTGGCTGCCAGCCGCTAACCTCTCAAAGGACGTTCACTGGCTACAGGATCTAGTAACGTGTTACCATAGATGCCAGCTCCCAGGGCTGTGGCGCTCACATAGGGGACCTATACCTCTAGGGATCCTGGTCCTGGAGAGTGTGCAATCAGTCCTCAAATTTCAAGGAACTCCTGGCTGTTTTAAAAGCCCTCCAACTGTCAGGAAGCACCACCCAAAATCAACACCTGGAAATCCTTTGGACAATATCACAACACTGGCCTCTATCAAACATCAAGGAACGAGATGCCCATGCCACAGAGCAACACCCAAAGGATCTCTCACTGGGCAGAACATCATGCCGTGTCAATCTCAGCAACCCGCCTAAAGGGTGCTCTGAATCAAACGGCAAACTAAGTCAATCAGCAGGGGCTAGACCCAGGGGAATGGTCCCTCTCCCAGGACATCTTCAAGGTCCTGACAGACAGGTGGGGATTCCCACAGATAGACCTTTTTGCCTCAAGAAAAAAACACAAGGTAGGTTTATTTTCCCTCAACCCAAGGGACCACCCCCAAGCAGTAGATTCACTGACCCAAAACTAGGAAGAGTCTACACATTTCCTCCTATCCCACTAATCCCAAAATTCCGGCAGCCTACAAAACAAATTTTGAGTCGGTGGGATCCAGTGCACCTGCCAGTCTGGACGAATCTTCGAAACCAGGGTCCTCTGACCCATCCAGACATGGCGGACCTCCACATCTCAGTGTGGATATTATGTCCATGTTGATATGTAGAGTCTTCACCAAAAGTGATGCACATCCTGTTATGCAATAGGAAAGCATCAACAAACAGCATATACCATAAAACCTGGAAAAGGTTCACATCATGGTGCCAGGAGAAAGGTTCTCCATTTTTTTTCCTCCAGCATACCATCATTCCAGGAATTTCTCCAGGATTGCCTAGACAAAGGCCTCTCTCCTGGCACACTAAGTCCAAGTAGCGGCTCTTAGTGTCTTTTAGGATACCAGACTTTCTGAAGTGAGTTGGATTTCTAGGATCTTTTTTAAAGCAGCAGACAGGTCAAAACTTAGAAACATCAACATAGTCCCTGAATAGAACCTTAATTGGGTTCTTACAGCCCTATCCTCGGCTCCATTCGAACCCATGGGCTCAATACCGATCAGAATCCTGACCATTCAAACAATCTTCCTGGTGGCAATTACTTCAGCAAGAAGAGTTAGCGAGCTCCAGACCTTATCCATCCACCATCCATTTTGCAGAATCGCTGAAAACAAGATCTTTAAGCTAGCTCCTTCATGTATGCCTAAGGTAGCATCATCCTTCCATAGGTCCCAAGACACATTTCCACCCTCTTGTAATAACCATAAAAACGACGAGGAACAGAAGTTTCACTGCCTTGACGTTAGGAGAGCCGTGCAATATCTCAGCTCCACAAGTCAGATTATCATCCTGCCTTCACTATTTGTTCAGTTTTTAAGCCCCCAAAAGAGGGGGGTGGGGGGGGGGGGGTGGAAGCAGCTAAGAGCTTTATAGCAAGATGGATCTGCCTAGCCATCAGAGACCTATGCAGCAATAGATCAAACGGCCCCAGAGAATCCTAAAGCCAATCCTAATGGGGCAATGTTCACATCTTGGGTGTGATGTACGATCCAACATCTGATTGGATACCCAGGGCACATAGGAAGTGAATAGAGATGAGCGAGCACACTCATCCGAGCTTGATGCTCGTTCGTGTATTAGGCTACTTGAGATGCTCACCACTCAAGTCGAACACCACACGGTGCTCGATTATATTTCATTTTCCCTCCCCGCATGTTTAGCGCCATTTTTTAGCCACTAAACCTGCAGGGAAAGCATTACCACTTCCTGTTGTCACGTGCCAGCCCTCTGCACGTCTACAGCAGTGAGTGGCTGGGCCGATCCGGTGACCGCCAAATACTTAAACTGGTGCTGCCTGCGGTTCCCCTGATAGGCGTGCTGGCAGAGGTTAGGGAAAGAGCTGCTGACGCTGAGATAGGGAAAATGTTAATGTAGGTTGCAGTTAGGCAGGGATCCTGACTTCAAGAACCCAACAGTCCTCCTTTGGGCTACTCCTCATTGTGTGCATTACTTTTTTGGCTGGCTGGGAGCAGTAGTTTTTTTTTTTTCAAGCATCTAGCCCTGTGCAGAGCGTCTCACATCTCCCATTCGATGTGTGCGGTGAATTAGCCGGAATTCTCATCGCTAAACAGTCGGTTAATTTTTGCTGGGGCTGTGCAGAGCATCTCACATCTCCCATTCGCTATGTGCAGTAAACTAGCCGGAGTTCTCATCGCTAAACAGTGGGTTAATTTTTTGTGGGCCATTGCAGAGCATCTCACATCTCCCATTCGCTGTATGCTGTGAATTACATAGTAACATAGCATGTAAGGCCGAATGAAGGCAATGTCCATCTAGTCCAGCCTGTTTATCCTCCTATGCTGTTTATCCAGAGGAAGGCAAAAAAAACCAAGAGGCAGGAGCTAATTAGCCCTTTTGGGGGAAAAATTCCTTCCTGACTCACTAATGGCAAGCAGACTAATCCCTGGATCAACCCCTAATATTTCTTACCTGCCTGTATATCCGGATTAACAATTAACCTAAGATTTATATCCTGTAATATCCTTCCCCTCCAGAAAGACATCAAGTCTCCTTTTAAACTCCTCTATGGCTTTTGCCATCACCACATCCTCAGGCAGAGAGTTCCATAGTCTCACTGCTCTTACAGTAAAGAACCCTCTTCTGTGTTGGCGATGAAACATGCTTTCCTCTAGATGTAGCGGATGCCCTCTCGTTAATGTCGCAGTCCTGGGTATAAACAGATCATGGGAGAGATCCTTGTATTGTCCCCTCATGTATTTATACATAGTTATTTGATCACCCCTTAGCCGTCTTTTTTCCAGGGTAAATAATCCAATTTGGATAGCCTCTCTGAGTATTCAAGTCCCTTCATTCCATGTATTAGTTTAGTTGCCCTTCTTTGAACCCCCTCAAGCACTGTAACATCCTTCCTGAGGACCGGTGAATTAGCCGGAGTTCTTACCACTAATCAGTGTGTTAATTTTTGTTGGGCTAGTGCAGAGCATCTCCCATTCGCTGTTTGCAGTGAATTAGCTAAAGATAGTTCCCATCACTAAACAGTGGGTTAATTTTTTGTGGGCCAGTGAGGAGCAGCTCACATCTGCCATTTGCTGTGTGCGTTGAATTAGCCAGAGTTCCCATCGCTAAACAGTGGGTTAATTTTTTGTGTTCCAGTGCAGAGCATCTCGCATCTCCCATTTGCTGTGTGTGATGAATTAGCCAGAGTTCCCTTTACTGAACAGTGGGTTAATTTTTTATGGGCCAGTGCAGAGCATCTCACATCTCCCATTTGCTGTGTGCGGTGAATTTGCCATAGTTCTCATCGCTAAACAGTGGTTTAATTTTTTTCTTGAACTGCATACAGCCTCTCTTATCTAAAGTCTCTGAGTGGTAAATGACCCACAGGTATCAGCGCAATACAGTTGTTTAATTTATTCTGTCACAGCATAGAGCATCTGGTATCTACAAGTCTCTGTGTGTGGGGAATTAGCCCCAGTTCTCAGTGCTATAGAGTGGGTTAATTTATTTGGGCCCTGCTCTATCCTTTATCCTACATAATGAAGAGTAGGGGTAAGGGTCGAGGTCGAGGACGTGGATGCCGGCATCCAAGTGAGGGTGTGGGCAGAGGCCGAGGTCCTGGGCGGGGTGAATCAGAGCCTGCTGCTGAGGGATTCGGAGAGCGCCGCGGATCTCCGCTCCCCAGCTTCATCTCACATTTCGAATGTCTGCCTGGTAGACCTTTATTACAGGCACAACAGGTGCTGATATCAATCGCGGATAACGCGTCCAGCAATTTATCCAACACCCAGTCTTCCACGCAGTCCACTCATGCTGGCCAAGGGACTGCACCTCTGAATCCTCAGGCAGCTTCTCCTTCCTCCCAGCCTAGTCACTCCAGGAAAAGGAGAGATTCTGAACAGGCATACTGCCAGGAACTGTTCTCGGGTCCCTGCCCTGAGTCGGAAAAAAACGTTTATCAGCCACCTGGGGAGTTTGTGGTGGCACAGATACTGGGAAGGTCCACTTAACGACGGACACATGGACAAGTGCTGGCGGGCAGGGACACTACATCTCCTTGATGGCACATTGGGTGAACTTGGTGGAGGCTGGGACCGCTCACGTGCTAACCACACCGAGGATAGCGGGTCCTACCTCGGTGATGGTTTCTCCAGTGTATTATGTCACCTCCTCCAACCCCCACCCCCTCCTCCTCCCCCATCTCCACCTTTCAATTAAGAAGTGTGAGCATGTTACCACAGTCGGTAGCGTGGCGTTGCACCACTGCAGTGGGGAAGTGTCAGCAAGCCGTGCTGAAACTAATCAGCTTAGGTGACAAGAGGCACATTGCCCCAGAGCTGTTACAGGGTTTGACGCAGAAATCCGATCTCCTGCTTTCGCCGCTGAGCCTCCAACCAGGCATGGTCGTGTGTGACAATGGCCGTAACCTGGTGGTGGCTCTGCAGCTTGGCAGCCTCACACATGTGCCATACCTGGCCCACGTGTTCAATCTGGTGGTTCAGCGCTTTTCTGAAAATCTACCCCCACTTGTTTGACCTGCTCGGCAAGGTGCGCCGCGTGTGCGCACATTTCTGCAATTCCACAACAGATGCTGCCACAACAACATCACTTCCAGCTGCCAAAGCACCGACTGCTGTGCGACGTGCCCACGTGCTGGAATTCTACGCTGCACATGTTGGCCAGGCTTTACCAGCAGCGTATAGAAATTGTAGAATACCAGCTGCAACATGGCTGGCGGAGTGATAGTCTGCCTCCGCAGTTCTTCACAGAGGAGTGGGCATGAATGGCAGACATCTGTCAGGTCCTCGGAAACTTTGAGGAGTCTACACAAATGGTGAGCGGCGATGCGGCCATTATTAGCATTACCATCCCGCTGCTTTGCCTGCTGAGAAGTTCGCTGCTAAGCATAAAGGCCGACGCTTTGCGCTTAGAACAGGAGATGGTGGATGACAGCATGTCGCTTGATAGCCAGACCCCCCTCACGTCTGTATCTCAGCGCGTTTTGGAGGAGGAGGGGTAAGAGACTGCTACCCACACTGTTCAGCGTGTATGGGCTGAAGAGGAGGAGGAGGAGGATCATGAAAGTCATCCTCCTAGTGAGGACAGCGATGTGTTGCGTACTGGGACTCTGGCACACATGGCTGACTTCTTGTTAGGCTGCCTTTCCCGTGACCCTCACATTAGACGCTTTCTGGCCAACATGGATTACTAGGTTTACACCCTTCTCGACCCATGGTATAAGGAGAACCTTTCCGCTCTCATTCCCGAAGAGAAAAGGAGTACGAGAGTGATACAATACCACAGGACCCTGGTGGAAAAACTGATGCTAAAGTTCCCATCTGACAGCGCTAGCGGTAGAAGACTTAGTTCAGAGGGCCAACTAGCAGGGGAGGCGTGGGGATCAGGCATATTCTTGCTACAGAATTTTTTCAGGGGTTCGCCTATACTCTTGGTACACAAATTTTTCAGGTGTTCGCCTATACTCTTGGTACACCAATTTTTTCAGGTGTTCGCCTATTCTCTTGGTACACCAATGTTTCAGGCGTTTACCTATACACTTGCTATGGAAAGGTTTGAGGTGGTTCGCCTATACTCCCACTACTAAATTGTTTCAGGGGTTCGCCTATACGCTTGCTATATAAGGGTTTGAGGGGTTCTCCTATACTCTTGCTGCAGAAAGGTTTGAGGGGTTCGCCTATACCCTGGGTAGACAAGGGTGTCCCAGCACGGTGTTCAGCTGTCTGACACATACACAGAATGAATAGTGTGGTAACATGGGTTTCCTATAGCTATGTAACTGACGACACATTGGGTCACACAAGGTAGAGGCTGGGACCGAGTCTGACCCTGGCCCCGCTCACGTGCTTCCCACACAGAGGATTGCGGGTCCTACCTCGGTCACGGTTTCTCTGGCTTTTTATGCCACCTCCACCTCCTGCTTGGGGTCTGGGGATCAGCGCTGGTCGACATTTATTTGCTCTCGTGTTACCAGAGTTATCTGAGACACTGGTTTGG